>NC_080431.1:107526994-107830730 GCF_028018845.1 Melospiza georgiana
GTGAGGCTACGCCTCCAATCCTGTGTTGAGTTTTGTGCCACTCATTACAAGAACGGCATTGAGGGGCTGGAGTGAGTGCAGAGCAGGGCAGCAGAGCTGGGGAAGGGTCTGGAGCACAGGACTGATGAGGAGCAGCTGAGGGAGCTGGGGGTGTTTGGCCTGAAGAAAAAGAGGTGCCTTAACACTCTCTACAAATGCCTGACAGGAATTTGTGCAGAGATTGGTGTTGGTCTCTTCTCTCAAGTAACACGACAGAAAGAGAGGAAATGATGGAAAGTTGTGCCTGGGAAGGTTTGCATGAGATATTACGAAAAATTTCTGCAATGAAAGGGTTTTCAGGCATTGCCCAGGGAAGTGGTGGAGTCGTCATCCTTGGAAGTACTCAAAAGGCTTGTGAGTGTGGCACTGGGGACATGGTTTAGTAGGGAACAAGGTAGTACTGAGTCAATGATCTCAGAGGTCATTTCCAACCTTAATGATTCTATGATTCTATGTAATGACTAGGAGAAGGAAGATTGTTCAGACATGATTAGGTGATGACTATATAATGTTATGATAAAAATAAAAACCAAGATGGAGGCATGGAGTTCTATGCCTATTTTCATTATTCAGAATAATTATAAAAACTGAATGTAAGTTAGTAAGAAAATATCCCCATTTGCCACATAATTATTGTCAATGACTGACCAAGAAAGTAGTTAATCTAGGCATTTTTGTGGTTTCTGTCAAGTGCCTGTTCTAAATCACCACTAAAAAGAGACATGGTACACTAAAGTAGCTCAGACCACAGAGATAAATGAGCTTGAATAGGATGGAAGTATAAAGATGTCTACATTAACAAGTAATGCAGGTCAACAGGACTGTATCTGCAGAGAAACAGATGGCACTCAGGAGCTGACATTCATTCCATGAGCATTTAGAAGGATTATTACTTCAGGCAGTCTCTAAACCAAGCCCATGGATTCAATGCCTGGGAGTAGTTAAGAGAGCATTAGAGGTACCCCTGGAGTGCATATTTCATTTTAGATTTATACAAAAGATTCTAGCTGTCATCCCAGGGACTGCTCTGAAATGAGAATCAAAGCACATTTGAAGGGCTGTTCAGAAGATTGGATTCAAAACCTGTATTAGATCTGAACTAAAATGTTAATGCAGATGCAGCAAACATACATACATATCTCCTCTGGGAAACAGAGCAAAGATTAGCTTTCACTGAGATCTGTGCTGTTTTCACTTGCCATAGCTGAACTTTTACTGGTATAAAACTTTATTTTCTATGAATGTCTATATGTTTTTCACCTAAGAGACTTAGACCTTTCTATCTTGGAGGAAGTAACCTTTATACCATAGGTTTTAAAAGATGAAAAGATGATTAAGGGAAAATAAAGGATGGCTGAAAGGGCTCAACATTTTAAAAGTCCAAAATTTTAGATAAATATACTCTTCTTATTGTATATGTGTCTTCTTCTCTTTGGGATTAGGATGTTACGGGGGGCTGTGTCTAGGGCTTTGCAGAACTCCAGATAAATGACATCTGTGTCCCCATCCTCGCTCACTGATGCAGTCACTCCCTTACAGAAGGCCACTGGGCTGGCCAGGCAGGACTTGCCTTGGTGAAGCCCAAATCTCCTCCCTGTTCTCCATGTGCCCCAGCATGGTTCCAGGGGGGATCTGCTCCATGATCTTCCCAGAGGTGACCCTGACAGGTCTGCAGCTCCCAGGGCCCTCCTGTTGACCCTTCTGGAGATGGGTACAATGGTTCCTCTTTGCCAGTCACCACGGACTTTACCGGACTTCACCTGTCATGACTTTTCAAATATCATGGAGAGAGGCTTGGCAACTACAGATCCCATAGACTTCCATCCATTTAGGTTCCTCGGGTGGTCACAAACTGTCTTTACTTACAGAAGGAGGGACTTTGCCCTCCCATCCTGATTTCCATCCACTCAAGGTGTGGGAAAAGAGGTTGCCATTAAAGCCTGAAACAAAATGTCTTCTCAGCTGTTACTGCTTTTCCAGCATTGTTTATCAGGGGTATATGTCTGTGTATGTGATACAGTAATGCTGCACACTCTTAGGAGATTTTGTGGTTTAAAATGTAAAAGTGTTTCTTTATAACAGATGGAAGAAATTATTTTAGCTATTTCATACTTACATTATCTGAGTCCTGGAGAGATCAGATAAAGGAAATGGAAAAAATTACCCTACAAAAATAGGGCTTCATGGTGTGCACAGAACATAATTTAATAGTGCTTCTGTTCTGAATGCCTACCAATAGTACAGCAGTCCACTATCTGTAATCATTATCTATAAACCATATAGTCTGAGGAGCCATATTTTACACAGGAAAATAAGAAGTTAAAAATGAATGTGGCAAGGTGAGATATAACAAGGAACAGACAAGAAAGGATCTACTGCACATCCTTAATTCTAAATGTAGTTGAGTATCTGGTATTTACTTCTGCTAGGTTCATGTTGGTTGTGTAAGCAGTGCTAGCATTACCTACAATGTATTTTGAAGGATGAGTTTAGTATTGTAGCTTAGGTGTCTGCAATATCCGAGGACACTACTACATGAATACCAATACTGTCATTTTGGTTAAAAAAGTATTTTTTTCCCATTGCTCAAAGTTCTTTAGCTTTTAAAATACTTCTATGCAAAGTGAATTACTAAAATTAGGGTGTGGCTCAAGTTGCATCACGTAAATAGAAAACTACATTAGAGGAAATAAATGTCAGAGGATTGCTATAAAAAAAAAAAAAAAAGAAAAGTCTTTTCTGTAAATAAGTCTAAAATGCCTACCTTATCCCTGAGTATCTTAAGCTATTTGATAGCAACTAGAATTTGTATATTCAAAGTACACAGTTTAAGAGCTTTTTTGTCTTTTTCAACTCATCGTCATTTTATATTCATGTCATCAGTACTGCAAGAAGACTTTGGCAAGATGTCCTCCTAAAGAAGCTATAGATTTGAAAGTTACTTTGTAAATATGGAGGCTAAAAGATTGTAAAGATAAAATTACAGAAAGCAGAAGTTTAAAAGCCTTTGTTTTTTTCTTGAAAGAATTTACCAGAAATAAACTAAATCTTGGATGGAACAGAGATTTCCTATTACAAAACAGTTGAGTAAATACTAGCATGATATAATGCATTTATTGACAATGCTTAATTGCTCAGAAAAGTCCTGACATTTTTCAACCACCACTAGAAAAATTCTATTAATAAAACACCAGACTAATCTGTTTATTTTTTTCTTGGTTTCTACTGTGCTACAAAATCCAGAACATAAAAAATTTAAGAGAAGAAAGACAATGAATTTGCTAATTAAAACAAACCCACTATGCAAATTCACATTAGGAAGCACTTTTGCAAATACACAGTGTTCTTGTGGCAGGTTAGTACAAAACCCTGAAAGGGCCCTTCTCCCCCTCTACCAATCTCACAGTTTTACACAAGTGGCTTCTCTCATTAGATATGCTACAAGCTTCAGGTCTACCACAGTGCTGGTCCATTAACAAACAGTTTGTTGTTAAATATTTCATTGTTATGAGCTCATACTTAAACTTAAAGAGCAATCTGTGGAAGAATGGAATGTTAAAGATTTTATTGCCCATAAAACAACAGGAAAGTAACTTTGAGAAAGCTGTAGATTTGGAAAAGGATGGCTTTTTGTGCACTTTACTGCTTTTTTTGGTGAATCTTTGCCGTTTAGTGTGTCCCTATAGTAATGCACAGGAAGAATGTTAAGTATCTTGTGCAAAGAAATAAATTGATTAAAAATTCTGAATATTTCTAGTCAACTGCCTCTGTATCTTTTGGGATGGTGCCTCTACAAATATGAGCATAGCATAACTGAAAATATCTAGTTTATGAATCTTGATTCAATCTTGGATTATTTGTTACTCAAGGACTGAAATTTTGTACAGCTAAATAGACTACATTGTCCATTGTGGTGATGAACTTTTACCCAAGAATCAGCACAGCTCTAGAGATGGATGTGTTGTCTAGGGAGAAGAAGCTAGAAAGGGATCATATAGTTTACTCATTTTGTGTTATTCTTCAGTGTGGAGTGCTGGTTTCAAGCTGATCTTTCTTAGAGGAAGCTGCTGAGGTTCCATCACTTAAACAACATCCTCCTTTGGAAAAATAATGGGATATGGGCTTGCCACCTTTGGCAAGGTGAACTGAATTTATGAATTGCTGCAGTCAATAACTTAGGATGGCTTTATTTTGTTCTAGATGTGATTATTATTCAGCCTCTTTAAAGCTGAAGCCTCTTTTTACATTCATCTACTTCAGCTTTGTACTTGGGCTCAAAAAACAAATCTATCAAATTACTAAATAATAGATATTAATAAATAAATTATTTGCAATAAGAAGGAAGCCTCTCTCAGATATATAGATATAATATTCCAATGAAAATAAAACAAGGTTCTCCCTCAGTTTGGAGTATATACTGTTATTTTTAAGATTTTGTTTTTCAAGGTGGGAATTTCCTCACCTTGCGAATATGTGAAATATTCTAGCAAATATTCCCCCTTTTTGTCTTGAGTGGACAAAGTAGAAGTACTTCCAAAGAATTCTATTTAAAATGGCAGTAAAGTTTCATTAATTCAATAAAGAATTGAAGACTTTTACAGATTCAGAGAGTGGCAACTCAATCAGGGCTTGCATACATGCCACAGTCACCAAGCTGCATTTAAAATCACCGAGTAGTGATTCAGGTAGTGCTTTCTCTCAGTGACAGGAAAATTGAATTTATTGTTCAGGCACATGCACTCATTTTATTTCCAGGCCATTTACACATTAGATATAGAACTGCAGTCACAGGGACATGATATGCTCTGCGCATCTAGCAATTAGTGCACTCCACCAGCCCATGCTTATGTTTCTGAGATACAGGCAGAACAATGATGCTGCCTCCGGATTTTCTGATCTGTGAACTCAATTGAGGAATATACTGAAAGGACATAAACAATAGTTGGATACAAAGAATGTTGGCAAGAGATTAAAAAAGGAGTCATGGATAATGGCAGTACTTCAGACAGAGGTCTATTGATGTAATCTGAGAACTATAGCAAAATGGCAACCAGTTAAAGTCCATAAATAAAACAGGAAATGAATGGACAAAAGCTTATATATTCTAAATTAGGCCTAGCTTTTAAATGAATACTGTGAAGATGATTATTTCCTTTTTTTCTCTTTTTTTTTATTTTAAAGTGATCTCAGGAGTAATGTAGAAAATGATTATGTTTCATTTGAAATATTGTTCTTTCTGCTTTTCTCTCTCTGTTCTCTGTTTCTGGAAGGTTTTTGACTGATAGTGAGAGCAATACCTCTGTACAACACCAATATGATGAGATAAAATTGTACATCCATCTCTTTCCAATTTGAAATGATACCTCATCCACAAACACTACCAAAACCCTGCTATAATGATGCCAAATCCTTGTCAGAAACAGTCTAGCACAGGCCTATCCATTAATATGGACCAATGTACACTTTCTCATCTCTCAGCTGTGTGTACCATAAACTCTTAAATGGCTTGTTTTGCTGATAGCTGCAGCTGTGGGAAATACTTCTTGCTGATATGTAGGATTTCAGAGGATTTTATTAGCTTGTTGAAATGAAACTGTAGTTGATATGAACAGCTTTGATATGGCCTGACCAGGCCGCTGGGCTGTGAGCATTCGTGGGAGGACGATCAGGAGGGTGAGTGTGGAGGTGGGTTGATGGCAGCACTGGAATGATGGCAGTGCCCTTTAGAAGAGAGAAAGAAAACTGTCTGAGATCCCCTCTCTCACATTAAAGAACAATGTGTCTGCCTCATGGACTGTTTGGTTCGGGCAGGCTGAGGAGTGGCTCTTTCAGTCACTGATGTGGGGTATGGAACTGCCTGCAGCTCATTATGTTCTGGTGTAGACAAGTCATGGTCACTAGCAAAGACTTCTCAAGTCATTGTGCTTGTCTGTTATGATCACCTTGGTTCCTTAAAACAAAAGTTTTGCTGCAATGAAAAGGATTGTCTCAGACTGCGCAGAAATGTGCGGTGTTCAAACTTGAGAAGGCGGCCAGGATCCAGAGCAAAAGCTGTGGCTAACAGACTTCTCAACTCAAAGTATTGTCTTCACTTTGAGAGAATCTTATCCTCTCCTTGTTCTGAGAACTTTCAGAAAGGGCTGTAATTTTTACAACTTCTGTTTTCTGTTGTCTTAAAATTTGTGTCAAAACCAGGAACATCCTTGACACCTTCTTACAGATGACTTGAAATTTTATCAGGCCTAATCTTTATGACAAAGCATGCTTTTGAATAAGGCTCAAATGCATTGATTAAAACAAAATAAATTATTTAATTTTAATGTAATAATTTTTGATTTCTTTTCTTTTTGAGCTATATGCCTTCAATTCATGTAATAGATTTTTGAATTTTGCAATCAAAGGCACAAAACATGGTTAACTTGGGTATAAATGACAAATCAATGGTATTATGCTGGAATTTCTGTCCCCAATAGCTTAATTGAAATTAATGCAGTTTTTAAGCTCTAAAAAAATTAAAATATTATCTGGATGAAGATATTATTACAGCACAGCTCAAATTCTAACTTTTACATTTGATACTGAAATATACCTTAGAGCATTTTTCTAATTTATAGGGAAAAAAGGATATATTTATCTCAAGGAAAGTTACTTCGGTGAAGGAGCAGAAGTACTGATTTACTGACAACACTGGGTACTGAACTGATACACCCCCAAATGATCACTGCAAACATCTGTGGGGTGGCCAATTACAGCCACATGTGTTTGATCATAGAGAGGGTGACCAACTGGCACTGTCACACCAGTCAATCTGTGGCAGTACAGTTACTGAAGTTTAATACTAAAAATATTCTGTCCTGTTGGCATTCAGCACCTACCTATATAAGCAGAAAATTTTCTTGTTATGCAAGTATGTGCAAGCACAGTGGAGTTACACAGAGGCATCTGACTTAGGAAGAATTTTGTTCTTATACTTAAATTAGAAAAAGCAGTAGGAAGGATGGCTTGGGTTTTGTCCACTGACTGGAAGTGCTCATAGCTGATTAGCCTGCTGTGAATTCCAGCCACTGTTTCTTGTGTGTCCCTTTGTGTTGTCACAAAGACTGAGCAGGGAAAGCTCTACATGAATGCCACAGTGCTCATCTGCTCTCCAGGGCTGGAGACCTTTGAGAGTCACAGAGGACTCAGGCCATGGCGGTCTCTCCAGGGCCTCTTGGTGAGTGGCAGAGAAAGGAGGCACAATACTCATTCCTTCCTGTCCTGTGAACCAGAGAATCCTTGTCTCAGAGTGACCCTAAGTGACAGTGCGACATCACATGTGACAGTGGTCACAAGGGTTGCAGGACGAAGAGAGAGGCGAGAATGTTGGCCTCATGTTCAGAAGGCTTGATTTATTATTTTATGATATATATATTACATTATGACTATGCTAAAAGGAATTAGAAGGAAAAGTTCTTGGAAGTCTAGCTAAGCTAAGAGTAGAATAGAAAAGAAAAACAAAGATCCGTCTCTCAGCAAAAAGTGAGACCCAGCTCTGCTGTGAGTGGTCAGTAAATCCAAACATCCACATGAGACCAATCACGGATCCACCTGTTGCATTCCACAGCAGCAGATAACCATTGTTTACACTTTGTTGCTGAAACTTCTCAGCTTCAGCAGGAAAAATCCTAACAAAAGGATTTTAATGAAAAGATGTCTGTGACAATCACAGAGATTGGAAACATTGGGGGTCTGTAGGATTTCCATGAAGAGAAGAGGAAAAAGAAACTCCAGAATGACACCCAGATAGGTTGCCCTGGTCTAGTTTCATGCTTTAAACAGTTCATGCCTCTGAGAAATAAATTTGAGTAATTTACTAAACATTATACTAACCATCTTAATGGCGCTGAATATACACTGAGGCTTCTATAAACACATAAAAATCTCACTCTCCCACACCCTCACTGTCCTTTCACATCAATGGACTGTGCTGGCTAGCACCTGACAGAATTCTCTTGCATGTGAAAAATCTTTTGAGAAGTAATTAAAAAACAGGGAAGTAAATAGAGTAAATGAACCAGGACTCATGTGGCTTTATAATAAAAGGAAAATGTGGAATCTTGAGGGACTATTTGATAATTTTAAACATATGACTGAAAAGGTATTATGCACTGGTTAGATAGAGAAAGAAAATAAAGGCAGAGGTCTAAAAGTGAATTGTTATTAATTTGAGTGCATAGAAATCACTCTTACTGAAGAAAGACATGAGAATATCATTGATAGAGAGCAGGGAGATTCTTTCTAGTAGACCCAAGTGGGTTTCTAAACATCACAGAAATTTCTTAAGATTATGTGCTTAAGTGCCTTGGCTATTTGGTAACATTTAGAAATAATGAGATTTAATGAAGATCTAGCATAGTTTTGTTAAGTGTTTGGTAAAAACCAAAAAGTCCAATTGAAAGACCATATTTTAAGTGTATGATGTAAATGACCTTGTGAGATCACTACAGATGTTTCTTTTGTAAAAGATCCACAAGGATAAAGCCCAGAAAGCTAGCACGTTGTCTTGAAAATAAAGCCATCACAGAGAAAAGGAACTTAGAAAGTCCTTGGAGAGTCCTGAACTTCCTGCCCCTTTTCAGTGTAAAAAAGCAAATACTGTAGAACAAAACTGAGTTCAACAAAACCATGTTTTATTCTAAATGAATTATGGAGAAGGTGGGTACGAGATATTTAAAACAATAGTATACTCTGTAATGGTTGCAAAGATACTGCCAGGAAAGTGTCCAGAAAGGCATTTTTAAAACCCCAGAAATAGCCTGAGAAATAATTGAAGGGTTATGATAGCATTCACAAAGATACAGACATTCCTGGCTTTTAAAATAATTATACCTGTGTATCTTGGCCTGCAAATTCCTACTTGCAATAAATGGGAATAGTAATTGATGGTTGGTCTTAAACTATCAGGACCAAAAAAAAAAACAACCAAAAAACTGGAGGTTGAGATAGAACAGTAACAGTAAATTATAAGGTAGAAGATAAATAAAGACACAAGAAGAACATAGCAAGAATAATGGATAAAAAAGACAATTTGATGCATATAAATATAAAAAGATTGATCATTCAGATGAATTTCTATCACACAGGACCATAGAACTGTTTGTTAGATGGGATCTTAAAGATCATCTAGCTCCAACCTCCCTGCCACAGGCAGGGACAGATTTCAGCCTAGACCAGGCTGCTCAGAACTCCAAGCAACCTGGCTTTGAACATACAGGGATGAGACACGTTCTTGGGAAAACCTGTGCCAGTGCCTCACCATCCTCACAGCAGAGAATTTCTTCCTAGTAGCTAATCTAGACATACTCTCTTTCCGTTTGAAGCCATTTTCCCTTGTCCTGTCACTGCACACCCTTGTCAAAAGTCCCCATCCAGCCTTCCTGTAGATCCCCTTAAGGGACTGGAGGCTGCCCTGAGGTCAACCTGAAGCCTTCTCCAGGCTGAGCATCCCCAACTCTCTCAGGCTGTCTCCACAGCAGAGATGCTCCATCCCTCTGATCATTTTTGTGTCCTCCTCTGGATTCACTCCAGCAGCTCCAATTCCTTCCCATGCTGAGACCCCAGAGCTGATGCAGCCCTGCAGGTGGGGTCTGAGCAGAGCAGAGCAGAGCAGAGGGGCAGAATCCACTCCCTTGCTCTGCTGCCCACGCTGCTCTGCCCACAGCCCAGGACACTGCTGGTTTTCTGGGCTGTGAACACTCATGTTGAGCTTTTCACCATCAAACACCCCAAAGTCCTTCCCCTCAGGTGTGCACTCAATCCACTCTCAGAGCAGATAAAAAGTGGAATGCAAAAAAAATGGAATGCAAACAAGACTGCTTATTCCATTGCCGACTGATACGAAATTCCAAAGAGAAAAAAAAAATAAAAATTCCCATATCTACAGACTAGTAACGGATCAGAATGCTTATTATATAGTCCTTTAAATTTCATTGAGTAGAAAGAGTACTGAAAATAAGAATAATAAAATCCTGCCATTGTCATATTTAAAATCCTGTATTCCTACCTAAGTAAAAGTGAAGGAACAGAGAAATTGAAGCAGCAAAACTGAGCTGTGTCAATTATAAAAGAAGAATATACAAAGGGATGTGAATGTGTCCCAGACCTTTAAGCATGAATGTATCCAGACAAAAACAGACAGCTTGCAAAGCCTGCAATTTACCAGTATGTTGGTATGGAAAAATCACCAGAGAAAACACAATGGTACTGACATCAGAAGTCTAATCTGATGTGAAAAAGCAGGGCAAGCTGGGTCAGGAACATAGGAGCTGCCACAGCAAATTAAATCAGTAATTCATTTGTTCTGTTATCCTCTCTTTGACAGGGAGCAGCTATCAGTGCTTTAGACAACAGAGGAAAAATATTAAAATACATAGAATTCTGCAGTGACCATCTCATTGGACATGGTTTTTTTCCCCTATGTCTGTTGATTAGAGGTTGTCTTGTCACCTCAAGATTTAGTCTTATTACTGCTTTCAAGGAAAACAAATAAATATAATAGCAAATGCTGAATTTTAATAATGTCTGTATTTTTCCTTATAACTTTTTACAAAAATGCCTGTAGAAATAAAAACAACGGCAGAGCTGGAAGGAAAAGTTTGTACCCCAGGTATCAAAGTATTTTATTATGCTTTCAAGGCTGGCTGAGAAGCTGTGGTAACAAGGTAAGTCCTGTTCTTCAGCATGTTGATTTAAATGTTTAAATGGAAATTGTTTAAATGGAAATTCTATGTTGACTAGAAATACCCACAGTTTAATTAAAGCCATGTAAAATAAACAAATTCTCATCTTTGGCACTTGGCTTCTGAAAAAACAATCAGGTTCAGATGAGGAGCTCTAAAAACACCCCAAACCCTTAAATGAGTCTTAAGAATTTGCAGTGATGATTGCCAGACTTTGAACATTGACTTTTTGCACAGACACCCTGCATTTACAGCACTCACTGGTTTGTTTGTTCTGGGCCTTAGGGATTTTACCTTTGCTTAATTCTCCCAAAGCTTTAAGCAAGTATTTTTAAGCTCTGGTGACTCTTTCCAAGATGTCACTCACTTGAAATTCATTTGGTTGTCTTCTCTAGTCCTCTTCCATCCCAAAGGTAAGATGGTGGTTGTATATTTGTCATATTCTCAGCCAGACAAACAGAACACACATTTATTTTTGCAGTCCCATATGCCTTGGCATCTCAGCACAGAGTGATTCAGGGGTCCCAGGTGAGTGCTGATGGAACTGCTGGTGGTGTCACCGTGCCAGGATCAGCTTGCCCAGCTGCCTGCCCTGAGGTGAAGGGCTAAGCAGCCTTAGGGCTGCACTTCAGTAAAGCTGCCTTATTTATTCCAGCCCTGTTGTTGTCCATCTGGATGTTGTCCTTGTCTGGCATGAGGAGCCATCCCTGTGGCGGTTCAGGAGAAAATGGGGCTGAAACCCTGAAACTGAGATGAGAAAAAACTCCATTATGTTCTGGTTTCATATTCACAGAATATCATTGTAAAGTGCAGACCCATTAACCTATATTCTCCTGTTGGTCATCAATGTACACATCCATTCTGCAGTAGATTTCAGCACATTAGACACAAATCCAAACATTATCCTGGTAGATTGTGGGAGCATCTAGGAGCTAGTGAATCCTAAGGAAAACAAAAATGTAGCAAGGATTTTGTTTCTACACCATCTCAGTGATGGCAGCACCAAATTGCTTTTTGTCACCAAATGCATGTGATTATTCTTTGAAAAAGTCTTTGCATTTGCTCTGTAGAGAAGCCATAGCAAATGTAAGAGAATTTGCTAGAATGGATTCTATTATGTATTTTGGTGCTTGAGAATTCCTTAAAAATGTCTTCATCTTTTCAGTAAAATGATAAAAGTTCATGAGAATGTTGCAAGGAAAAAAGATCTGAACAGCATGTTTTCCTTAACATGCAACATGCCATGAAAAAATGTAAAAAAAAAAAGCAGATTTAGGAATAGACTCTTCCAATTCTGTTTGCCTATTCCAGTATCCATTTGTATTAGAAGATGCCAAATGAAGATTATAAATCTATACAGAGATATACCTTTAATATTTTCCTAAACATGCACTCATCAGCCAGAAGTTGATAAATTTTTCATTTTGAAAGCTTTTGAAAGTGTACCCATCATCTTAGGACTTGTGGAAAAATTGGATTTCAGTTTGATTTCAGATGAAGAAGGACTTTACCAATGACATGAGACAGAATTTAGCTTGGTCTATTCATAGCTGGAGTGGGAACATGGTGTTGTTTCCTAAAGGCTAAAAGCTTTCCTTAGCTCACAAGTGGACACGTTCTGTGACTTTTTCTCTCTGTAAACTTTTATACAAAAGTCTAGAGTCTTCTTATGATTTCCAGCTTGAGAAGTTTCCGAATTTTTCTTGAAGTAAAACACAAATAGCATGAACCACTGTGAAGTAGCAGACAAAGCTGCATTTGGTTCTCTCAAGTCTGACTTAGAGATTTTTGGTTTCAACAACAAAACAATGCCAACAGTGATAAATTGTCATTCATTCAATGTTTCCATGATTCTTGTCTTCTTCACTTTATGAAGAGTTGGTTTACAGATATGAGAGAATTACATCTCCTTAATGATTCTGTTAAGACAGAGTTAAAACATACATGAAACTCATGACTCAGTTTCATTCTATTCAGTCTGTTTACACTGTTCTGATCATAACTGGGGCTTATAAGTCATATATACTCCTTCACAAGCCCTTCTTGTTTCTACAGAATAATCTAAGTTTTTATTCAACAGCATAGGTTGAGCCTACCAATCTCTGATTTTTTGCAAATATTAACTTAAAACTTCTGTCTTTAAAAAACCCGAATCCCTTGAGGGAAATTAGGCATTAGTTAAGAAAATCTGAGGGCACATTGCATTTGACAACAATGCATTTAAAATCTTCTGTGCCTCTTCTGACTAATTGTAGATTTTTGGCTTAACTGTTAATTATGTGTTTGAACTTTTTCCAGTAAGGAAAAACTTGGCTGTAGAGAAAAACAGCATAAAGTGAGGTTTATCTGTGAAATTCTACAGCATCAGAGAAAAATACAAAAGTCCAAACCTCACAATTTCATAAACTGTCTTGCTAGGATGTAGATGGAAGTAATTTTTTATGGTGGCAGTTCCAGTGAAAAATGTTCTCTGCTCTAGAAAGGGGCTCACCACTGTATGTGTACCTGCTCAGCAGAGTTGTGTGGGACACTTGTCCTGACCTCTGCCAGGATAAATCAGTTTGGATTAGATTAAATACTTCAAATATTTGATTTAAGTTGCTGGATTTTGCTCAAAGGAGGACCCACTGAAACAGCCCCTGCAGCAGTTCAAATATAGATTCTGTGCATTGATGGAGAGCTGGTAGCTGTGACCTACTCTGTAAATCTGGTTGAATTCTGTGTAAACTTCTTAATGTTATGTCCATTTATAAATACTGCATTTTAGATTTGTTGTAATTTTTTTAACTTTTTAGAAATAAAATTCATGCATTCAGCTAAAGAATCTCAAATACTATATTGTACCTGTTATATTACACTAGCTGAATTTAGATTGTTCTAAAAGGATGGGTATTTAATTTACATATCTTGCTAGAATCTGACCTATTTCAAGACTATTCAGTATGAAATTAAAGATTTAAGAAACTTTACTATTCTTCTCATAGAAGCTTTGGGAAATACTTTTCCTGAATGTAAATAAAAAAGAAAAACAAAACAAAAAACCCAGACCAAACAAACTGTGGGTTGGAATTCAACTGTATAAATCAGAGTAACTTCACCAGAACAGAAAAAAACATCAACATGAGTTCCCTACATGAATGGGATAGGTCTTGGTGACAGGAAAACTGATTTCAACCCTCTTGTCCTTTTAACCCATTTTGTTTAAACAATCCAGTATTTTGTCCACGTTTTTTCTGGATAAACAAATCTGGGAAGCCTTTTTTCACCCTTCTTCTGGGTTAAATTTTTAACCTCTTCACACAATATATTTGCAAAAAATAATAGAAAATTTAGATGAATAGCCACAGCCTACAAAAGGGATGACTGTGAAACAATACCTGCTTTTATTTAGAGCAAATTCTTAAAAAAAAAAAAACCAAACAACCCAAAGCTATTTCATGCTTTTATGAAATGGCTGCCATCTGTCAAAGAGGGACCATTATATTTCCTCCAGATCTGTCTTTCTAACAGTTTCAAAGTCCAGTGTTGAGACTTCTCAGCTGACTTTAAGTGGCAGATGTTTCTAGCTGATTCCACAGTAAACTCAAGGCAGAATTAGGGACAAGCATCTGGTCACAGTCACAACAGATGAGGGATGGAGAGGACTTTCTTCCCCTAGCAACTTTACAGAGTATCTTGCTAAGATGGACTAAACTGGAGTTTATAATTGGCTTCTAGCTCCTAAGAAAGCTGAGACAGTAAAGGTGAGTGTGAGCGAAAGGTATCATGACTCATGTCTAATCTCTCTGGACTGTAATTAATAGCACTTGAAAATACAGATGAATATAGCTGCCTCTCACACAGTTTAGGCTGGCCTTGCTCTCTGCCAGTCCAGATAACCACTGCCACAAACTCTGTTAAAAAAAGAACAAAAAAGAAAATAGGAAATCTCTCACTACTAGTGCATCAGGAAGTTGGAAACAGGGAGAGAGTTCATCTTCATTTCAAAAAATGTCCTTTCTATATTTATTTTGACTGTGTGCAATCCTTTTTTTTTTACTAAGCAATTGGAGGTAATTCTGCCTCTCTTTTTTACCCTGGCAATCCACACATTCCATCCAGCTTTGAATTCAAAACTCAATTCCCTGAAGGTGCTTCCTCCTGTGCTTGGAGACTGCAATTTAAGCTTGTTCTGAGAATGTTCATGGTAGGAGAAAACATTGCCACTGTTTCTCTTTGTCCTCAGAGGCCTTTTGAGCCTCTGTTGGGAGCT
Organism: Melospiza georgiana; assembly: GCF_028018845.1. Classification (NCBI taxonomy): domain Eukaryota; kingdom Metazoa; phylum Chordata; class Aves; order Passeriformes; family Passerellidae; genus Melospiza; species Melospiza georgiana. The sequence continues at coordinate 107,542,004 of NC_080431.1, forward strand.
TTTCCCTCCTGCCTGGCACACTTGGAGGAACTTCTGATAATCCACCTAGTTCATTTGAGACTAATGATTATTTGCTAAGCCAGCCTCAGAAAACCCTTGTGGCAGAGACTTTATTTGGTGATGAGCAGACCAACCCCTGGGTGAGTTGTACACCCAGTGCTTGCAAAGCATAAGGGCAAACAAGAAAAGACAGCAGAAGTTACTTTTTTTAGCACAATAGCTAATAACTACTCCATGTACCTATTGCACTTGACTGTAATAATGTTATAAGAAGAGAGTAATAATACATGGATGTCAGTAAAACCTAATTAGGTCCTGGACTTCCTTAGATTTTATAGTGCATAAAGGCAGTAGGACTTCTCAGTTTACAGATACCACAGAGAGGTGTGCAATATAACCATACTCAGTTTAGCTAGATTTCATGAGAGATTGAAATGTTAAACTCAGCATAGACAGCTAAACATTTCAGTAAAAGTCTCTGGATAGGCCAACAAAGTATACTTTGTAAACCTGTTTTCAGCTTTTATCCAGCTCTTGGACAATTTCATGCTGTTCATATAATTGTCAAAGCTTGCTCCATAACTGTTAGGAGAGCAATTCTTGCTACTGTTATCAGCCCTTCAAGACAATCACTTTATTGGCCATGTACAGGGATATTAGTGCAGTATGTGAAAAAGCTACACAGTCATGATACTTTCTGTTGTTTTTCCCCTTTATTTTCTGTGATTTTAAATTAAAATTTTAATGAAAATTTTAAAAATGTAGAAATGTATTTGTTTTCTGGCCTTTTCTTTTTTTAACGCTTATTTCAAGAGTATGCCCACCCATGCTGCTGAATCTGGCCCAAAGTTTTCAGCAGTGCTGGAAATCACCCTCAGTAACTACAGAACTCACTCCCAACAGCCACAAGGAATTGCCATGTGTTAAGGGTGGCTTTTGCAACTTGCTATTTAAAACTGAAAGGCAAATAAATACACAGAACTTAGAAAAAGTGGTGACCTTACCATTAATTCAGCATAATCCTTAAGCTTTGAGAAGAATTAAGAGCTTTACCTTGATAGTCAGGTTTGACTTATTGATAGCTCTTTTTCATTTGCTTGACTGACACTTGCTCTTGTCAGTCCAATTCTTCATCATGTGTAGTGCACAGTATAGATGAAAAAGAAAGGAAAAAATTTGCGATATGAGACCACATATGAAAAAGCTTGAGAACCAGCACATCTTAGATTACACAGATTGTTTTTAAACTCCCTTAAGAAGAAAAATTCTTTTTTCTGGAGTACATGAATTTCTAAAACAAAAGCAAAAGGAAATGTGGGTTTTAGAATAACAACAATACCTGCTTTTTGTAAAAAAAGGCAAGTGGTGGTTGTGCTGTGCCAGTTAGAGAACTTCTGCTTTTGGGATAAGGGTATGGAGTTTAACAAAGTGAATTATTCTGTTGATTTCAGACAATGAAACACTGCCAAAATGCAGAGCAGGCTCTCCTTAAGTAGTGCAGTGTGAAGACAAGTATGTGCTGAGAGGTCCAGATAAAAAAGGTGTAAATTTATGTGAACATGGAATAAAAAAAAAAGTGCACGACACTAGCTAATTCAACTTTTGAGTCCAACTTCAGTGATTTAAAAGAAAAGGTGGTTTTCATTAACTTTGGAATTTTAATGATCTCTGCTTAAAACTAAAAACATTCAAATCTAATGCAATATTTCTCAGATTCAAAATGCTGGAAATTTACTCACATAAGCTTAGATGTTTGTCATATGAGGAGCAGTTTGACAGAAAAGAAAAGATCATGCTTCTGAAATCTCCCTAGCAAAACTGAGAGCTGAGAAATCTGGATAGTTTAGATAAGATTCAAACAGGCATTGAATCATGAATTTCCTCCTTTGAACTGAACTCTGCTTCTTCAGTTTCAGAAGTGCTTATGACATCTACACGACTCAGTAATGAAAGACTGAATGACCCAGAAGAAAAACTACAGCTGAGTTGTTGGTTTTTTTTTTTTTTTTGTAGAAAAGGGAGAGCTGCAAGGTGTACAGTTCCTGAGAGCAACAACAGCAAAAAATGAACAGCTTTTGTTCATGTTATAAATATAAACTAGAAATGTTCTCTGCCTTGCTTTCAGGGGATTGTCACAAGATAAACTGCTCCCACTGATGCCAGCTGAAAAGTCATTTAGTTGCCTGTTCTTCTGGTAAACTTTGCATTTTGTTTGAGTCAGAATGAGCATTATGTCAAGAAGAATTTCTAGCTCATTTAAGAATTAAAAGTTTAGGCACATTCCCAAGATCATCATTATTTTCCAAGTTGTCTTAATTTATTAAAATCAAATGCCATGTGATTATTGAGGAAAAGTATCCATCTCTTAAGCTCAGACCTAGGACTATTGAATTCCACAGTATATAAAGAGAAATATTTTTTTTTCCATTTTAGTTGGAATAAATTTCTCTCAAGAAGGCTGTGCCTGTTGTGTCAAATTTCTTTTCTTGAAAAACTCTCCACATCCTCCTTTGACAAATAAAAAATTAAATTTCTCCAGTTCTACCATGGAAGAAGTTTTAAAACATCAAATGCTTCAAAAATCCACAATCAAAATGAAACAGTCCATGATTGAAACAAGGTATTTCCAATTATTCGAATATAGCTTCCTTTACATATTCTCACATGATATTTTTCATTTTATCCTGTGCTAAAGATGGGAAAAATACAAAACAGGAGATGGGCAAAAAACAGAAATATTCAAAGCTAGAGCAAGATGGAAAGTCAGATTCCTATTCTGCTCTGCAGAAAGAATTCAGTTACTATGAAAATCATGTCAGATTAGGGGTGATGATAAAAGGATGTTTCAGCTCACCTAGAGAATTGATTGCCATCAAGAAACTCTGCCTCGTAAATAAAATACGTTTTTCTGCTCACAATATCTATGAACAGATGGATCTATAGTTCATGGAATGTGCCTTGAAAGGCTAGAGGACAGCATCATTTTTGTGTCATGGGGGAAATGAATGAGGTAAATCATTCATAGAATCACAGAACCACAGAAGGTTTGAAATTTGGAAAGGTTTGAAATTTGAAAGTTGTCTGGTCCAACCGCTCTGCTCAAGAGGGGCCACCTAAAGCCACTTACTCATAGTGGTGGGGACTCATAATGGGCTCATCCTTTCATTCTCAGAAGCAGATACTGGTTTTTTTTTCTGTTAAATTTTTACTTTACACTGGGATATATATCAGGGTCAAGAAGAAAGCATCAGTTAAAAATATCTTTAATATTCTGGAAAAAAAGCCTTCACCAGCTTTCACTCTTTTGGTTACCAATCCGTCAGAGTGACAAGAAAAATTTCTCTGCTATTCAGAGCTATTCCTTCCCCTTGGGCTGCTGATGACACTTGCATCCATGGAGTGTCCCATTTCTCTGCTCTAATGGGAGATGTGCTTGGCTGGACCGAGTGTGTGCTCAGGGACCAGCCACGGTGGTGCATGGTTAACCCCAGCTTTCTGACATACAAACAGATTGAAATTAAATTTGATTTATAAACAAGTTATGTAATAGCAACGTGGGATGGTTCTGGAAAATCTGGGAGTTAATCCAGATTGCTCAAGTAAGCTTTTTTTCCCCCTCAGTTTTAATGTTGCTTTATTACTGCAGTTGAAAGTGTTTGGTCCATATGATTGTGGTCCTCCTTATACTACAGAGTTTGCTGCATTTTGCTTTCTTTGCAATATTTTGTATCTTAAGGGAAAAAAAAAAGACATTTTAAACCATCTGAAAATCCATTTTTATCGCTATGAACAAAGGTAAATATGGATCAAAAACCTTTTTAACATTTCTTCCTTCCAAAAGTATTATAAGTGCCTTTTCACTCTGGTTTTATTTTTCCAAAGCAGATATTGCAACTGCTTTATTCTGAGACAAATGTTTTTTTCTCTTCATAGCTTTGAGGAGCTGAAACAAAAAAACCAAAGGCAGTCTCATTCAATTTGAAGAAATTGAATTCATATCTGAGGAAGGGTTCTGAACAGCTCAATATGTTATCCTACAGAGCCAGATGTTTATGGGATAGGCAACAGTTACAGTAAAAATCACACAGCCATTAAAATAATAAATTGAAGACTGCTGGAACAGAACTCTACTGCATGCTTCACACTTCTGATTAATGAAAACAGAAATCTGAATTAGACTATCAAAACTCACTTAGCACATCGGTGTATTTTGTTTCACATCGGTGTATTTTGTTTCAAAATACCCTCAATGAGCATTTTGTACAATCTCAGGTTATTAATTGTCATATTTTATTCCTTCTCTTCCCTCCCTTCTCCCCCTCCCCCCCTTCTGCCATCAGCCATGGGTATAACCTATATTTCATTTAGATCTGGAGGCCAAGAATACAAGTTTTTGGGCACTTCTCCCTGGAATCAAATTTCCTTGTGTTTTTCCATTATGGCAATGTAATTGTTTGCACTTTCCACATAATGGGTATAAAATACTGTCACTTCTGAATTCTCCACCCCATCATACCTAAGCATCCTTTTTACCTGACTTTATATTTGTCTGTAAAATTCGTGCAGCACCCTTCCTGCCAGAGCTCTCAAACTGCTCTGTTTCCCCCCATGATCTAGTTAAGAGTTGTCAGGCAGTAGAAATCCCCTACTGACACCATGGACTGAGAAAAATGTTGGAAGGTTGCTAAGGACAGGCATAAATTGTACAGTTATGAAGGAATTTGTCTCAGCTATCAAAAGACAGTGTTTCACCCCAAATACCATGATGAAACTAGAATAGCACATCCTTGTCTTAGTGGTTTTATACATTGACAAAGAGGCCTGAAAACACCTTCTCACTTTCCCATTAGTTCCCCTGATATTTGCTGCCACCTCTCACAGCTGTAAATTGCAGCTATTCCATTGTCTGTCAGCTTCACAAGTCACATTATGACTTGGCTCAAGACAATATTGGCAGCTGCCACAGAATGGGATTAGGAAAAATCACTAGGATGAAGTAAGGGGAAAATGATCATATAAACAGAACCTGAAGTGCAAAACCCAGAAAGAAGAAGGCTCTGGGCAAGTGTACGTAATCTTGGAATTGATAACATTTACCTCTAGAGGAAACAATGTTCTCTTCTCAGCACAAAATGCAAATATTTGTTCGCAGTTCAAGTATGCAAACAACTCGTACTCCATTGTCACTGCTGAAGTCTATGCCCCAGCAGCTAAGTGCCTCTTTCTCTGGCCTGCTGGGGCTTGTTACAAGGGTATCCAGAGAGAAGGAAAGTTGCAGGTAGGTTTGGGAGCAGGAGGGCAGTGTATGTTTAGTTTTTGTTATCCTGTACTTGAGCTTTGCTACTTTTTAAGAACTAGGACAGTTTATTCTTTATTAATGGGGGGTCAGGGTTATAAATGGAGATGGTATTCCTGCAATGCCAATCATCCTCCTTTTGTAGAAGGTATAAGCAGTCATAAAAGATAAATACAGAAAATTTATGAATTATTTGGATGCTTGCAGAAAATGTTAAATGGGTGCACTGAGCCATTGCTTACCTGTTGACAAGACTCCCTTCTGAGCACAGCTCTTTCTGTGTCCCTGTGGGTTTCTTGGGAATACCTGTCAGCAGCCTTTAGTTATGGTATTTGTCATTGCTCTGTTATCTGTCACAGGGACAACTTGCTGGACAGACCCTGCCAGGCCACTGGGACTTCACTTTCTACTGACACAGCTCAGCAAAACCTTCACCATGAGAACGTTCCCTTCCCTTCCCTTCCCTTCCCTTCCCTTCCCTTCCCTTCCCTTCCCTTCCCTTCCCTTCCCTTCCCTTCCCTTCCCTTCCCTTCCCTTCCCTTCCCTTCCCTTCCCTTCCCTTCCCTTCCCTTCCCTTCCCTTCCCTTCCCTTCCCTTCCCTTCCCTTCCCTTCCCTTCCCTTCCCTTCCCTTCCCTTCCCTTCCCTTCCCTTCCCTTCCCTTCCCTTCCCTTCCCTTCCCTTCCCTTCCCTTCCCTTCCCTTCCCTTCCCTTCCCTTCCCTTCCCTTCCCTTCCCTTCCCTTCCCTTCCCTTCCCTTCCCTTCCCTTCCCTTCCCTTCCCTTCCCTTCCCTTCCCTTCCCTTCCCTTCCCTTCCCTTCCCTTCCCTTCCCTTCCCTTCCCTTCCCTTCCCTTCCCTTCCCTTCCCTTCCCTTCCCTTCCCTTCCCTTCCCTTCCCTTCCCTTCCCTTCCCTTCCCTTCCCTTCCCTTCCCTTCCCTGGGAGGCGCTGCAGGGGTCTCTGCAGGTGGGGAGGCACAGCAGCAGTGCTCAGTGCTGAGCACTCTGGCACAGGTCAGCAGCAGAGGCCGAGCTTGCAGCAGCTCTGGAGGGCAGGAGGGGCCCATGGCCATGGCCACTGCTCTCCTGGGGCTGCTCCTGCCAGCCTGGTGCCGTCCCCGTGCTCGGGGCCGTGACACACTTACAGCCTAAATAATTCACACACAGTCACACTTTTGGATTCTCAAGTCAGCACTGATTTTTTAGCTTACTCAGCCCTTCTTTTTTTCCTGGTGTTTAGCTACCCCATCAGCTATATTTGCAGAGCTCAATAATATTCCCAGTTGCCTTATTTTCACTAGACTGAACAGTAGAGAGTTTTTCAGTCTCCTCTTATACAAGAGGTTATGCATTTCTTGAATTGCATAGAATTTCATTTTTCTAGTAGCTGTTCTGTGTAGCTCTAACAGTAGGAGGTAATTTTTTTGGTGTGGGTGACTAAAATTAAACACAGCATTCATCCTCAACAATGTCCTCATTTCACTGGAAATACATTCCTGAATTTCAGGGTTTGGAAGTAAATAACTGTCTTTGTTGACTGTGGATTACACTAAACAAGCCACTATAGGTCAGACTGAAAATCCAAACATATTTCTAGAATATTAGAAGAAGTTGGCATGGAGTAATATGGAAGTTTATATGCTTCAATTAGACAACTAGAAACTAGCAGCAAGAATGATTTTAATAATTTGTAGGAGTTTAGTAAATCTCACCTGTTTTCTTTCCAGCCTCCTCAGAGATGTAGGTATGTTTGCTTTTACTGACACAGTGCTGGGTTTGCTCCATTGTGTTTATCTTCACTTAGACTGATGGGATCATCCAGAAGCCTGTTTGGAAAGACCTTCCCATAATGATGTGTTTATCCAGTGGGATAAACAAGTGAATTTAATCCTTACTCTACATAAACATTCATTTTCTCTGTTAGTCTAATGAATTCAGAAATATACACAGGTCTATTTTTATTGTCCAAGTGATTAGAAATTTTCACATTGTTCATTTTATTCAGGCTTATAATAATTATTTTTAGTACCTATATCTCAAACATTTCCTCATAATGTAAAAATATCAAAGTAATAGTGCACAGTAATGTGTACTATGCACACCACCATTCTTGTACTACTGCTATAATATGTACACAAAAGAGACAGAAATTGTTGAAAAAGCACAGCAAGCCAAATAAACACTTCATCACAAATATGATACTTAAAGGAGAAAATACAGAACTAAAACATCAGCACAGGTTAACATGTTGTTGATACAGAGAGAAACAAAGAATTCAGATCAAAGCTCAACCATCTTTCAAAGGCAAAAGTAAGCAGAACTGAATATAAAGGAAAGTCAGATATGCCTTGTAGTGCTTTATCTCTGGGAGCAAGACAGAGATGGGAAAAAATAAAAAGGAAAAAAAAAGAGCTGAAGGAGGTTTGAAAAAGGAAGAAAGATTAAACTAGACAGAAGCAAATGTGGAGGAGTAACAGTGGAATGAAAGAAAATAATGACATTCTATCAAAGGAAAATGGAAGTAAGCTTTCCTCAGAATGAAAGAAGTGACTGCGATTCTGTGCAGATAATTTAAATTTGCTACTCCAAAGCAGTTTAGAAATTTTATCTCATTAAAATCAAAGAGGTTTATTCATTATAGAGGTCCAGGTTCTCTATATTTTTTCATCTGTACAGGCTAAGTTCTCCCAGTGTTGTGCAGTCATGTGCTAAAACCCTGGAAAACAATGCATGCTTTACAGATCTGTACCTCTGCTAAACAGCAGTGAAAAAGGGAGAGAAAAATGAATTAAAGGAGAGTTGTGTTTATTTTATTATTGTTTTATATGGTGCAGTGTTTCTCTTTTTCATTCTGTTTGTACCATTTTTATTAAGGAGCTGCAAACTACCCTTTGAGTAATTCCCCAACAGCAGTGCTTACACCTGCACAGCTAAGTCCCTAGGAGATTTCTTTTTTCTTATGCATTTCCTAGTTATTTATAGCATATTTTTATTTTCTGCAGGGGTTTCTGAAGATTTGGGTTATGTTAATTCAGTTCTAGAAAGCAAAATATAAATAGGTGAAGGAAGTGTTGCAAATACATTTTAAATAAATGCCCAAGAGGAATTCCTTTGCATAACATTTTCTTCTGTCCCCAGTCTTCACCACCAAGTGCTGCCAACCTATGCATTTATTTGAAGTATAGAACAGTTAGAGAAGGATGTATTTAAAAAGTTGAGACTTGTCACTGGTCTTAAGAAATAAAATATACCATAGGGACAATTTGCATATTAGACAAGTCTTCAGTAAGACAGGAACTTTGAGGGAGTTTGTTCATTGTGACTACTGCAGGAACATTCTGCTTGTCATCATGGAAAGCAACATGAGGAAAGAATAAGCTTTCTTCAAATACAGTGTCTCCTAAAAAAATAGTGTTTGTGCATGAAGGTGACATTCCCTAATACTTTCCTCATCTTCCTTCTTCCTTCACTGACTTCCTTTTCAGTGTCATTACTGATATTGCAGAAGATATTTAGGAGAAAGAAATGTTAGGTGCCAGATCTTCCCCTCAGCACAACTACAGAGGCAGGAGGGCAGTCTGAAAATGGTGACTCAGAAAGGATGAGTTTGGGATGCAGAATTCCAGACATTCAATTTGATTGAAAGTGTGAAGAAAAATAAAAGTGTTTCACCGATCCATATTTTTTAATATATACCATCACATCTTCATGGAGTTTAGTTTTATTCTCCCTTATTTCACTTGCTTTCAGCTAGTTGCTCAGAGGACTGAAATGCATAATTATCTTTGACTACTGAGTCCACAATATCCTACTTAATAGCCAACTGCTAGTAGAGATAGACTGAGATCTGCTGATGCCCAAATGCTCTACATAAACATTTACTTACAACTGTAATTTCAAGTATTTAGACAACTTCTTTATCCTTGTCCCTACAGAGGAGATGGTACTGAATTGATTCTTTTATGATATGGTTACCTTGGTTTACATTTTACAAGTATTCTCTAATTATAAGTAAATATCTTTTTGTGGAAGTAGAATTTGAAGAGGGTTTGATTGTGATCTCTCCTTTCTGGTGATCAGTGACAGGGCCGGAGGGAATGGCCTGAAGTGTGTCATGGGAGGTTTAGGCTAGAAAACCTATATCAGGAAAAACCACATGTCAGGAAAATGTTTTTGGGCCAGAGTGGGGTTGGGCACTGGAATAGGCTCCCTAGGGAAGTGATCACAGCACCAAGACTGACAGAGTAAAAAAAGCATTTGAACAATGCTCTCAGGCCCATGGTGTGAGTTTTGGGGCATCCTGTACAGGGCCAAGGGTAGGGCTTGATCCTGGTGGGTCCCATCCAATATTCAGTGATTCTGTGAAGTTTAAATAAAATCACCAAGCAGCAAGTTCTAACAGTTCATCCATCCACTGGAAAAGAGTTCCTTTTTGTTTCTAGTTTTAGACACCACATCTGATTTAATGAATTACTTAACAATAGCTAGGCATAGCTCTAAAACTAGCAACATCTATTAAATATGAAGGTTTAAAAAGGAGCAGGTTATACACCATAAGAAGGAAATATGAGGTTTTAAACACTGTTTTCTACAATAAATCTATCCTGAACTTGTCATATTTGGTCTTCATGACATTTGCAAATTGTCTCAGAACAGTAAATGCCTGTTACAGGAAATCCTAAGTTCATCATCACATGTAGTAGATATTCTAAATCTACTGCTGACTTTTCATGTATGATTAATGGGTCTGTTATTTCAAATTTGATGTGCAGTTCACACAATGTACAATTGAGTTATGTTTAATAAAACATAGAAGTGAGCTTCAGCTTTACAGTTCTAACTATGCTTAGCAATTTTTTTACTATTGATTCAGATTCTTCTTGACTTTCAAACTTCCTTTTTTTTTTTTCTCTTGTAACAAGGTCTTTTACTATCTTACAAGGGAGATTACATCTGTAAGCTAATTTCCTTTGATATCCTTATGAGAGTCCTTTTGATTGTCAAAATAAAAGTTCCTTATAGATTTCCAGTACCTATGACAGCCTAACAAGTGTCCTCCATTATTTAGTTCTATGAATATCATATTTCATTGAAATATAAAATACAATATTGATATTGTTGGCAGGTTCTAATGTGTCCAGAGAAGCTGTCTACAACAATTTTACTTGTAATAAATTCACACAGAACACAGAATCACAGAATTTCTAGGTTGGAAGAGACCTTTAAGATCATCGAGTCCAACCCATGTTCTAACACCTCAACTAGATCATGGCACCAAGTGCCACATCCAGTCTTTTTTTAAACACATTGAGGGATGGTGACTCCACCACCTCCCTTGGTAGATGATTCCAGTATTTGACCACTCTTTCTGTAAAATACTTCCTCCTTAATTCTAGCCTGCATCTCCCTTGGTGCAGCTTGAGGCTGTGTCCTCTTGTTCTGTCTGTTGTTGCCTGGAGAAAGAGACCGACCCCCAGCTCACCACAGCCACCCTTCAGGAAGCTGAAGAGAGTGATAAGGTCACCCCTGAGTCTCCTTTTCTCCAGGCTGAACAACCCCAGCTCCCTCAGTCGTTCTTCATATGGCTTGTGTTCCAAGCCCCTCACCAGCCTCGTTGCTCTCCTTTGGACACGCTCAAGCATCTCAACATCCCTCCTAAAGTGAGGGGCCCAGAACTGGACTCAATACTCCAGGTGAGGCCTCACCAGTGCTGAGTACAGGGGCAGAATGACCTCCCTGCTCCTGCTGGCCACACCGTTCCTGATCCAGGCCGGGATGAAAGTTCACAAGGATTTAGGTGGGAACTGTTGAATTACAGAATAATTCAAATTGGAAGGGACTCCTAAGGGTCATTAAGTCTAAGAATGTCAAAGAATAAAAAAAAAATAAAACCCAATACCTCAGTAGAACATTTATAAGGTGGGTATTGTAGGCCCTGACTAAATCATTAGTTCAGACACTCACTCTTGGTCAGATTCTCACCACAGGAGTACCTGGTAACTTGGACTGTAGCTCTGTAGGACTTGTAGGATGCAGAAACCCAAAAAAGCCCAAAGGTCTGTGGTTGCACCCTAGTTCAAAGCTCTTCCTCACTGGATGCTCTCTTCTAGTGACCAGAGGGGGTGGCCATGAAATGCCAGCCTATATCTCACCTCTGCCCCCCTGGCAGCAGTGAGCAGAGCTCGTCCCAGCCTCTGCCACGCTGTCATTGTCACAGTGTGCTCCTCCTGTGACCAGCCCTTGCACCTGCAGTGGACAATGAGAGCCAGACTGCACAGGCATCACTGGGGAGCAGCACAAACCCTGAACCCTCTCCCAAATGCAGGTGCAATCTCATTTTATTTACTCACTGTGCAATCTCATTTTATTTACTCAAAAGCAGCCCAGGGCCTCTCAGGGATGGGAAAAATTTGTTTGGGGTGCAGGTTTGTGAAAAGAAAGGATTTAAATGTGGTGGTGGTGTTTATTTTTTTTCCTTTTTCATTGTTGTGTGTTTGTTTTGTTTTGTTTTGTTTTGTTTTGTTTTTCCTTTTCATGAGTGGTCTCAGAAGGCCCCAAAGGTTAACCCATCTGATATTTCTGGCTGGGTCACATTTGTAGCAGATAATAAATTTCTGAACTATAGTTTAAATTTAGGCAAGAAAAATCCTGAGAGAAAGCTGATTTTAAGTGCTGTCCTTCAACCCTCTGATAATCTAATACTGAATGGTACCAGAAGTATTCATTAGCAGAAAAATAAATTGGTTTTTACAGTCTCTACCTTAGATACTTATTTTTGATATCCAAAGAAATATTCACTACAATTACTATTGTTTAAGTGATACTTTTGTTGATTATTGCTAGTGAAGCCATGCTTTTGGCATTTCCTCTTCAGTTCTAATAATCTGAATTATTAGATTAAATCTTCATAACATGAAGTGAAATAGGTCCAAAATTAGTTCTATAATTCATTATTGTAGGACTGCTTATAATGGCTTAAATTCACATTCATTTTTCAAGGATATGTGTTCCTTGTGTTGCTGGAGTACCTCCATGCATGTCTTGCAAAAGCTTCCAACACCAGCACTGATTATAAACTAAACCAACCAGATGTGCCTTGGAGTAGCTCTTGAATTGTGGCTTCTTCCAGGTAAACAATGCATGTGGCAGGTTATCTGTTTGCTTTCTCTCTGTGACTCACCTGCTTTTCTTTTCCCCTTCTTTCTCCTTTAAAGTATTTTTTCTCTTGGCTGAAATTTCTGCTGCTCTTTCACCGCAATTCTGCTAATTACAAGTCATAGATGTTTTCAATTTATTTAAATATTTAGCAACCAAAAATATTTACAATGTGTAAGGAAGAAGGAACTGAAGGTACCATATCTGATATTTTTAGAGAAAATCCCATGTTGTTTAAAGCACATTTAAATTCCTGTACAATTTCCTGGTCCAGAGAAGTTTAGTATGTATTTACAATATTTTCTATCTGCAGCAACATTCTTTTAAAATTATACCAAACTAAAACAATACAGATTCCAGGTATGTGTTTCATTTAAATTAATCTTATTTCAGTGCTGGTTTTGTATTGCATTCTTTTAATGCATTGTAATGAAAAAGCTCTTGGAAAAGATATAAAATTATATTATACTGATTTCTTCCTTTACAAATATTTATCAGAAACATCTTTTTGACTTAGGAACAGAGAAGGTAGAGACCCTTCTCTGTCTTCTTGTCTTAGGAAAGGCACAAATTTTACTAATGGATTCAGTTCCTGACTGTCAGGGACAGTTGGCTGAACAGGTATGTGCAAATACTGGCATGACAAAAGTTAAAGGAAAAAATTGGCTTTTTCTTTTTTTTCCCTTTTTTTTTTTTTTTTCTTCTTTTTTCTTGAAAGAGCATAAAGAATCCTGAATCTCATGGAGAAAACACACATTCAAAACACAGGTTAGAGATAGTCTTATCAGCTGAGAGTTATTTCCATCCCATCTTTCATTTGTGTCAACAAACTGTGAGTAGAGATTGCCTCACAGTCAGGAATTTTAAAGGGAGCCCAGATTCCGACTTTGTAACCCTAAAAATCATTTTTATTCAAGGAAAAAAAATCCTTTCCAAACAGGTGAGAGTAAACTTAATAATGAAGTCATCCTTTGTTTTATCCCTTTGAAATTAATGAAGTTTCTCACTTTTATTTTCCCTTCTTTGACGTTTTTATTAGTGTTGACAGGAGCATCTCATGCTGGTGTCTGGAAAACTGAGCACTGAGGTTTGACAGCACAAACTTCCACCTGGGAGCAGCATGAGGCATCCTCTGCTGTGTCATTGACATCTCTGGGACTTTGTACAGGTAAATATTCTCAGATTCTGTAAAGCGCAGGATTCTGGTGTTTGCATGACTCTGACACCTGGTCCAGAAATGCTTGACTGATTGCTAAACGTGAATGGGGGTAGGAGTTCTGCAGAGCATCCCAGAAATGCAGCAAAGACCACAGAGGAGTCAGCCCAGCTTAATGCCTCTGGAATCCCTGGGAAAAACCTGAGTGGTCAAATTTTCTGTATAAAACCATACTTTGCTTTCCCCTTCAAGTATATTCTGAAGTTCTTGCTGTACAAGGAATAGAATCATCTTTAAAGCAGTATCAGAGCAAGATTTGGTTTGAAACACGGCAATATAGAAAATCCTCTGGGGTCACCAAAATTATTGGTGACCTACTGATGTCAGGGTAATTATAAAAATGATAAACAAAATACTGTCTTACTGCAATCAGATGTGCCTCTGGGACCTTAAAACAAGATTCATATTTCAATTCCAAACAAAGGCTAAGTGAATGGGTAGTTTCTATGCATCAAGGAAGTAAGGATATTATAACTTATCCAGATAATTCTTGCTAGGAACTTCTGATATTGATTTGTGAGCTAATCTTTTAATATGCATTTATTAATCTGAGAATAATTAGGATGATAGGATGAAATATTGTATGATCTCAAAGCAGGAACTGGGATGAAACCCCCAAAAATAATGGTCACTTAGAGAACATGAAGGCTTAATCTAGTATCTCAACTATTAATTTTTTGTGCAAGCAAGTAGTTATGGGCTCAAAGCTGTGAATTTATGGCAGTTTAATGTGTCTCTAGAATTTCCGGGGTTCAGCCCTAGAGCTTCCTCAAGAATTTATTTAAAATAAAAGAAAAATTAACAATAAAACCCCTGTAATTTGCATCAGCTTTCATGCAGAAATAAAAATTATTCAAATTACAACAATTTGCAGCTCCTTCATCTATTTATGTCTGCTTTAAAATTGCGCCTGGACATGGATGTATGTGCTAGATGAAAATAAATTGATTTCTGATTAGGGTGTACCCAGTATTTGTCACAAAACAACCAGCTCTCTATCACAAGACAAAGGGCCACTGACCCAGCAGGCAGAGTCTCACTTCAGAGGTGGACATTTATTTTGTGACAAACTATGTCAACTACAAAACACATCTTAAAACTGTGATCTTAATAGCACAAGGGACACCGTTGAGTCTTTAATTGTTCAGGTTTTTGATGCACTCATGGGATATTGCCCCAAACCATAATCCTTTAATCATTTGGTAAATATTAAGAAGAACACATTATTCCCATGTGGGCTGTTGACTCTTAGAATTAAAAAGTAGGCAAAGTACATTACTTAATTTCTCTTATTGAATAATACTAAGATTTTGAAGGTTAATTAAAAGATTTTGAGAGAGGATATTAGAGAAATAGATGCTTAATGTACTTTTTCTTTAACATGAATAACCTGAATAGATATATAGGGATATCTATCTCTATATATATAGTTCTACTGCACATTAGGACAGATATGTGACCTTTGCCAGTGTCAAAATGTGGTCTAAACCCCTTATTTGCTAAGAAAAATAATTGCCTAATTTAGTCTTAGAGAAAATATCTTTCTGACTACTTTATATCCTCATCTTCTGTTTTTCCTCCTTTGTAAAATAAGTCTATGGATTTTCAGATGAAAATTGGAAGCACTCACAACTGGAGGTCTCTCTGTGAAGTTCTTGGAGAAATAGGGATAAAAGCTTATACTTTATTGTCACTTTCACATTATGTTTTTTTTCACAAGGGTAGACTAGTTTGTTTAGGACATTGGTTGAGAAGAGTTTGGTGGTTTTAGGACATACTATTATTAGTTGTATTAATATCAGTTTTTTGGGGTTTGGAAATAGTGACAGACCTTGACAGTTTCCCAATTTGACCCACAGTACTGGCAGATGCAAACTAATATCTAAATAATCAGAGTTAAGGATGGACAGAAAAAAATTCAGAAAAAGGCCTCTGAAGTACTTGGTTTCTACTATTACGTTTTGTCTTCACCTTTTAGTTTTACTTTTGAAAGAATATACTGTATTCAAAACTATACAATCTAAATGTTTTCTGGTTTTGAATATCTGGGTTTCTGTTCTGTTGTTGATTACAATATAGCAAATAAATCCTGGGAAAAACAAAGCCATGGAAGTTTAGAAGGAGCACTGTGACATGAACTGATCAGCACAATAGCTATTCCATATATGCCATCATCTCACCATGTATTGCTTTTTATATCAGAGTTCGATGCTATACTTTGTTACAGACTATTGTTTCAAAGGACTGGATATATTGTGTTTCGTATTTAAGCAAACGCATTGAATTCTCTGAATCTAAATCTCTAGGCAATTATGCACAATCCTGACCAGTCATTACACAAGAGCATTTTTAGAGTGATTGAAAATCAACGAGGTAAAACAGTTCTATAGGAGGTGAATGAGGCAAAACAGTTTTGTAGGAGGAGCAGGGCAAAAATTGTGAAGGATCTATGAATATACACACACATATATATGTATATATGCTTATTTATAATTACACATACAAATATAAATACATACATTCAAAGTAACACTACTGAAAAAAAAGGAATATATTAAGGATTCTGCTGTCTATCATATAATCTTTCATCACAGGCAGGGAAATCTACCTCTTTTAGAAGGTGTTAAATTAATGAATCTGCTTTTCGCAACAGGGACCAGAAGGCACAGTGGAAATTTTGCTGAGAAATTGTCAGCATGAATAATGAAAATAAAATCCTGTAAAATATTCTTAGGATATTGTTAAGTAACCTGGTGAATAATGTAATGAATATTAAACAATCAATTTAGTCAATTAAAGCAATAATTGAGTTGTGGTGTGAGCTGTTTAAAAAGTCAGCCAGCTTGGCAGCCTGGCTATTAAAGAAGCTGCTCTGCAAGCATTTGACAGACTCTTGGTTCTGGTTTTGAATCAAAAAACATCAAAGAAAAGCAAGAAATGCTGGGGGAAACTTGTTCTGAAATGACAAGTCCTGACACTTTGGATGCATCTCCAAATTTGTAGCTGTTAAACTTCTCTTCTGCTTTAAAATTTTTTAACTCAGTAATGTCCAGTGTGGTGCTATAAACTATATGAATAAATGTATTTTCTGTGGCACAATTGGCATGATGAGTTGAATGGTTTAACTTTTACCTGTTTATCAAATGTGTTAAAAATTCTCCTAACCAGTGTCTTTGCTGATGGATAAGAAGATACAGAAATAAAGAGAAATAGTGATGAGACATGGAGATATACATTTACATATTATTTAAATTAATGAATCACAAGATGTTTAACAATTAGATCATATTTTCCTTTTAACCAAATGTAAAACCCCCCCGAATATGTTTTTGGATATTTTTTGCTATTAATTAAAATAGGAAAATGAGGTGTACCTCTCTCAAAACATGAATAGACCGGAGTGGACCAGTGAAATCATGCCTGAGGTTACCAAGCATTTGATCCAAATCCCATTGAACTCAGCAGGAGACTTTTTGTCAACTTCAGCAAGGTTTGGATGAAGCTAAAAATATTTTTCCTATATCTTCAAAGAAGATGCTACAAATGTAATCAAAAATAAAGGAAGAAATTTACTTTGTTTCTTTCAAATAAATCCCCACATAGTTATTTCAGATAATAAATAGATATTTTCATATTTTTATACTAAAATTCAGGCACAAATGTAGAAGTTCTCAAAAAGATATGTTAATTGCACTTTATGAAAGCAACAATAACACACACATATATGTTATTCCAAAATTAACTAGCTCTTATCTTGACTATTCTCATCTATTTACAGTATTAATGCACAGAACCAACAATTTGTGCTTCTGTTTATTTTTCACAGCTGGGCATAATTTTTAATATTTAGTTTTTGCTTTATCTAGAATCGCATTAAGTAATCAGTTGCCACCTTCATTTTAATGCTCATTCAGCATAAGTTTGAGTTAAAGGTGCAATGTAAAGTAAAAAGTGAAATTGGAGAGATTTTTGGACCTTATTCCCATTAGTTGCAGTAGGAACAGGATTAATTATCAATACCCATATTCAAAAAAATTTGTACAGAAAGATCACTTTCCACTTTGTTCCACCATTTGACATTTTGGAGTACAGCCCCTTCCCCAGGTTTCTCCCTATTCTTTGGACAGGTCTATGTGTCACTGTCATATTTTCTGAAAAATCCCTTTGTCAGGATTCTTCTCCTGGGAAGCTGAGAAGCCTCAGAGAAGAATGAAAACAATAATTATCTGATTGCTTCTCCTGTGTTTTGCTGCTTTGGAATGTGGTTGGAGATTGTTTATCCAACAGGTGCATGTTTCATTGGTTTTCTGTGAATTGTTTTTACTTAATGACCAATCACCATCCAGCTATGTCTGTGCTCTGGAAGCAGTCACGAGTTTTCATTATCATTCTTTGTAACCTTCTGTAAGGATCCTTTCTCTATTCTTTAGTATAGTTTTGGTATATAATTCTATATAATAATATAATATAATATAATATAATATAATATAATATAATATAATATAATATAATATAATATAATATAATATAATATAATATAATATAATATAATACAATACAATACAATATAATATAATATAATATAATATAATATAATATAATATAATATAATATAATATAATATAATATAATATAATATAGTATAATATAATATAATATGTCTTCTAAGAACATAGAGTCAGATTCTCAATTCTGCCTTCATCCTCGGGACCCCAGAAATACCAGTCTATGCAGTATAGGGCAATTTAGAGGCTGGGTTCAACCCAAGGAGCAAAACTTCTGAACTGCATTGTGGCACAAGTGGGGGATGGCTTTGCTGCAGTCTCTTGGCTTTGGCACACCTTTTGCTGATCAGGGAGAGCAGCAGCCACCTCTGAGCTGCCCCAGAAACCCTGCCTGGACTGCAGGGCAAGGTTCCTCCTGTGGGATGGGGACAAGCGCAGGCAGAGAGTGGGGAAGGCTTTACAGCTGGAGGAAAAAGACACTGGGAATACTCTTTGTGATCCTGAGTGTGTGAAGGAGAGACAATGGTGACTGGGGAACAGAATGCTGTCCTCTTCTCCTTCCTCTGGAGAGACAATGGTTTCAAGAAGAAAGGAGCCCACGACTCTGCAGTTTCATGTCCACAGGGGCTGACAAAATCTGAGAAAGAAGAAGCAGAACTTATATTATTACCCTTAATCTGTCTCAATAATAAATTAATTGTTAATCACTTAGAATGTCCCTGTAGTCATTGGAGAAGCATGAGCTCAGTTCACCCTTGAATACATATCTAAACAAATAGAGTAAATGTGCCCATTTTCTGCAAGAAAAGGAGTGATAGGGAGTAATGCACCATAAGTTTTAAAGCAAGAGTCCTATCTAGTCTTTGGAACAAAGCTGAGATATTTCCCTTGGAGTACAAGATATCCTGGATATCTGCTCTCAGCCTTGAAAGAAATACAAAGAAGCAGTCCTAGCTTTCGTATTTAAAGCTGACTCGGTGTGGAGGTGCTGTGCTACAGAACACCTACCAAACTGTGGTGTGACAGACATCCTTCCCCTGGGAAACCTGGGTAGAAACACATTTACTTTCACACAGGCTATGAGCTGCTCTGCAATAACCTCAGCTGAGCTGTTTGTGCAGAAGACCTGAAGCAGAAAAATTGCTGAGTAATGAATTTTACAGTAAACCCCCTCAAATAATAATAGTATCTTATTTATTGATTTTTGGCATCTCCTGAGGTGGAAGGCGCTTGCAGTGTAGTTTTAGTACTGCATTTATGCCTGTGAGTAACTAGCTTCTATCCACAATATACATTATTTTTTTTTTCATTAGATTCTCAACAATTAGCCAATTGTTATTGTGAAAAAAATAGCCAATTTTTAATTTGAACTGAAAATTAAGCTCATTGCAGTCATATGTCACTTTTGAATTCAAGAAAGCCTGAATGCTTGTAGGATCAGCAAAAATAATTAGCCTTAAAATGAACTAGAAAAAGTCTTAGCTTAGAAAACAAGAAAGAGTCTAGCATATTAAGCAATAATAAAGGGATATATTTAAGGTTTGTTCCTTTTAAACTCTGTCAGCTGTTAACACAACTTATTTAAATAAGACAGAGAAAGCACCTTTTTATAGGCAATAGATAATGTTGCCCTGCTTCTAATGTCACAGCCTAAGTGAACAGATTTCAAAAATTCATAAAACTGAAGATAAACATACTAGCAAAGGGAATAAGATACCATACAGGAAAAGAAAGAGAACTTAGGACAGTGCTGTTTGAGGGTCACATTGTACCAGAAATAAACAAGAATTGATGAGTTTTTTTCATGAAGACAGTGATTTCCAGCATTATCAATAAAGTTTGATGGAGTCTAAAGAAAATATATATTATAATCAGATTTTTTTTTCAGTATTTAAGGTCAGTTTCTCAAATGAATCATTAAATGTGGGCGATTTACAGAAGTAAATCTACATTTTCATGGAGTAATCATTATTCCTTTACTTCCTCTCAGAAAAGAACTATTAGAATGAATTTTCAACTTTAAAACATGGGTACAAATCGTTGTTAACCCTACAGTAGGCAAGGCTGGAATGGCAGTAACCAATTTGCATTACAAAATAGAAAAGACTGAAAGGTTGGTATGCCTGCTATATTCAAGGTGGGGAGAATTAACCTGGTTCCCCATCTTCCCCTATCCTTATATGAAGATATATGAACAAGAGCAAAGAAAAAGCCCAATTTTTCTAGCAGTAACTGAAATGAATAAAGTTCCAGATCTCCTAAGGCAGATAGACAAAGCATACAGAATACTTGCATCCATGCAAACTTCTAAACTGTTGTGCCTTTGAGTCACATGCTTCCAAATAATTGTCTGGTAATTTTACTTTAAATTGTATTATGATTTTGCTAGAGGAAATCTCTTAAATATAATTTATCCTCAAGCAGTTGCAAGATGTAAAAGCTTCAACAAGGAGAAGGGGGGGTCCTGCATTTGAGTCACAACAAGTCCTTGCAGTGCTCCAGGCTTGAGGCGGAGCAGCTGGTAGTCTGCCCTTTGGTAAAGGAGCTGGGGGTGCTGGTCAGCAGCAGCTGGACATGATCCAGGTGTGCCCAGGGAGGCCAATGGCACCTGGCCTGGGTCAGCAATAGTGTGGCAGCAGGACCAGGGCAGGGATTGTCCCCCTGTGCTGGGCACTGGTGAGGCCACACCTCAAATCCTGTGTCCAGTTTGGGGCCTCTCACTGCAGGAAAGGCACTGAGGGGCTGGAGTGAGTGCAGAGCAGGGCAGCAGAGCTGGGGAAGGGTCTGGAGAGTCATAGGAGAAATGGCTGAGGCAGCTGTGAGTGCTTAGCCTGGAGAAAAGGAGGCTCAGGGGAGATCTTGCCCTGCTCTCTACAGCTGCCTGAAAGGAGATTTTAGCAAGGTGGGGGTTCATTACTTTTACCAGGTAACAATAGAATGAGGAAATGGCCTCAAGGTACACCTAAGGAGAATTAGATTGGATATTAGAAAAAATTTCTTCACCTAAAAGTTGTAAAACGTTGAAACAGGCTGTCCAGGGAAGTGCTGGATTCACCATCCCTGCAGGTATTTAAAAGACATGTAGATGTTACACTACCTGATTTAGTGGTGGACTTGGTCAATGCTAGGTTAATGCAATTAACCAAGTGGATAAAATTCTTTCTTAGAGGTCTTTTCCAAGCTAAACAATTCTATGATGCTAAGACTCCATGTATTTTCCTGCAAAAAACCCATTTACTTTTAGTGACTAACAATGCATGGCAAACTAGTTTTAATGTTACTGATCAGTAACTCAGTAGAATATACTACACTAACAGGTGGAAATAAAGTCTAAAAAATTTAGTCTTGTCTCTCTTACATTTCAGTTTTAATAGAAAGCATTATTTGGCATTACAAAAACTATTTCACTTCTTTTAACAATCAGTTTGGATGATGCATTTTCTTCTAAATATTCTACTTCATTCGATGCAGTTAATGACAGTGTTACTAAGAAATAGTTTGATGATAAGATTACTTATCCATTAAACGTGTGCATCTGAAACTAGCAAATGTAATCATGGTTGCTAGTGGCTATGACTTGGTGCTCATTCCAGCACTTTCCCAACTAATTGTCCCTTTCTCACTTTATACAAATCCCTTGCTTTGTTGCAGCTGTTAAACACTGTATTTTGATTAGTGTACACTTGGATTACACAGGAGTTCAAGAAATAGCAGCAGTTTTATCTCAAATAGGGTCTCTGAGTTTCAAAAAAGCTGATATGTTTTTCTATTTCCACTGGAGTTCTGCCAGTTAAGCAGTTTCTAAATACAGTAAGAGCAATATACATGAAATATTCTGAAAAATGTCAATCCTATTTCAGTATGGAAAACAGATTTAAATTTGTGTTCTCTGGCAAGTATATTATTATGTCCATTAGACTATTTCCATGGTTGTATGTTTTCTAGAACATGAGTAATAAATCTCTGGTTTTGATACAAAAAAAATTAGTGTTTCTAGGCATTAGCAGTGTGGAATTTTAACATCTGGGAAAAAAGATAATGGCATGCAATGCCTTTCCTCTCAAACATGTCTTGAATACTTGTGTACAAGTTCACAGTGAGAATGGCTAAATGTTATTACAAGGTGATGGCTGCTTAGTGATCCTCTTGAAATTATTTTAGTGGGTTCAGCCCAAGCACAACATTTACATCTCAATTAGCTAGTACTGGCAGAAACAAGATAGAATGACCTTTCTTTAAAAGGCAAAAAGGTCATTGTGAATATCCAGTGCTATTTCAGAATTTAATGAGGACTGTTTTCACACAGTCTCAATGAGTGAGGAAAGATGACAGTTTGACTGCTCCTGTCACAATGCTGTTAGATACTCACTCGGGTTTTGTGTTGCCTCCCTTTTCCCCTATGCTTTAAGGAGCCTCTCAGCATGAAAGATACAGGACAGACTCAAAATCTAAGAACTGCAAACAAATGAGTAATATATCTGAGAGTGTTTGAAAAGGCTCTCTCTTGAAAGTTGCTCTTTAAGGGGAAATACATCTCCTTAGACTCTAAATACATCTCTTAGACTCTAAGCAGCCATTCAGCCACTTGAGGCAACCTTGTCCTGAGAGATACTAGGAGGAATAATTCTAAGAGGAAAAGCTACATAGGAAAGAAACTTTCAGATCTAACCCTGTCCCAAACATTAACTCTAACCTTAACTCTGCAACCTTTGCAGGGCTTGGGGGAGTCATACTTGGCAGGGCTGGGCTGATGTCAAGGAAAAAGAAGTCAAAAAGAGGTGGAAGGTCTTGTGGGCCAGGCAGATTCAGCTGGTATGCCTGAGGTCAGATGAGTGTTTGTCTCTGCTAAACAGTGTGGGTAAGGGTTATGTCTGTGGTTTGTGTAACATTCTTTGAATTTTGATCAGCAGGGCTTTTGCTCCATCTGTATTTGGCACACAGAACAAGCCCTGCCCTCAGCGACTCCTGGCCTGACATTCACAGACACCTGCTGACTTCACATAAACATTTTCTCTGCCTCACTAGGAAATTGTCTTAGTGTGGAGTGCTTCTGCTTGTAAGGAGGAAAGATGAGAAGGATCATCACCCATTTCCATCCCTTCCACCTTCCTGGTAGGAAACTGTGCCAAGTACCACTCCTAAACACTGGAGAACTGGCTGCTCTTTGTGCCATTGATAGAGGAGTCATGCAATTGGAGATGGGCAACACAGAGGGGAAGACAGCTGCTGATAAAACTGTTCATATTCAGCTTTGACATCAGTGGACTCTGTAAACTTTGCAAACATGATGTTACCTCTAGTTCATCCTAATAAACCTCATTAGTGATGTGTAGTTTATTTCAGAACTCAAAGGATGACCTTAAACATTACAAGAAACTTAATATGTTCAGCTTAAAACGTGTTCAACAGGACCACCCCAGGGTTTTCACTCATTGCCCATGAACATCAAATTTTCCTATCCCTAGGATACTCAGCGATGTCTCAGTTCAGAGTTAGATGTGTTGCTAAAATTAATCTAAAAGAACTTTAAATAATGTCTCAGGAGGTATTTGTCTCAGCCCAAATATCTTGTTTATTAAAAATCTGTAATGTAGTTGGTGGCACACACTTGTTTCTGAAGTAATACCTAAATAAGATACTTGTGTGACAATGTAAAATGTGTTTTACATACAATTACTGTCATACTTCCTTACTTCCATACTTCCATAGAAAAAGGCATCTCTTTAAAAGGTAGGATTCACTTGCACATCTGGATTTTTTCTTTTTTTTTTTTTTTTTTTGTCTTGTTTGAACACATACGTATATTTGAGATTAACAGTCTTCTATAGAAAACAAAATCTACATTCCTTTGCCCTGGCAGCCAGAAAAGCCAGTCATTTCTTGGGAGAGATCAGGTACAGCATCACCAGCTGGGCAAGGGAAGGAGGGGATTGTCCTGCTCTGCTGTGCACTGGGGTGGCCTCATATTGAATATTGAGGGCAGTTTTGGGCAGCACGGTGGAAAAATATTCACCTGTTAGAGAATGTCCAAAGGAGGGTGGTGAAGATGAAGAACCTTGAGGTGAAGCCGTGTGAGGAGGGGCTGAGGGCACTTGGTCTGTTCAGCCTGGAGGAGACCGAGGGGAGGCCTCAGTGCAGTCACAGCTTCCTTGTGAGGGGAACAGGAGGGGCAGGCACTGATCTCTGCTCTGTGGGGACAGTGACAGGACCCGAGGGAATGGCCTGAAGCTGAGTCAGGGGAGGTTTAGGTTGGATGTCAGCAAAAGATTCTTCACCCAGAGGGTGACTGGGCACTGGGACAGGCTCCCCAGGGAAATGGTCACAGCACCAGGCTTGGCAAATTCAAGAAGGGTTTGGACAATGCTCTCAGGCACATGGTGTGACTCTTGAGGATGGTCCTGTGCAGGGCCGGGAGTTGGACTCAGAGATCCTGATGGACCCCTTCCAACTCAGCATATTCTGTAATTCTAGGAAGTAAACTGAAAATAAAAATATTTTGCCTGATGTGTCATTTGATGCATGACAGGATAAACACAGAAACGAAAATTTGGCTGCAGATCTCATGCTGTGCAGCAGGTCAGCTGTGTTACCTTCTCTCCAGAGAGTTCATGCTTTCTCTCACAGTCTTTTAGGCTTTCTGCATTTTGTGTAAATGTTCTTTCTCTGCTCCTTTGATTCTTCTCACTTTCCTTACCGCTTTCTCACTTTCCACACTTCCTGTATCTTCCTTTCCATTACCCTTCTGCATTTTCACTTGCCCTTGACATATTTCTGTTGTGTGGGGTTTATTTATTTACTTCTGTGACCTTAAAGCCGTCCATACCCTGCAGATATGCATTCTGAATTATCTGAGAGATCACGCTACCAGTAGTAATGCAGTGTTTTGTTTTGTTGTAAAAGGATTGGTTTGTTTTTCATCCATGCAATGTGCTATAACACAGGTGATTTTTCTGTGAAAATGGCACTCAAATCCTCTTAATTCCTGATTTTCATTTCTGATTATTTTTAGAGATTGAAGAAGAAAAAGCATAGGAATAAATGGTCTTTAAAATAGGCTTTCATTTTTTTGCTCTCCTACTGTTATTGCTTTCTCTCATAATTTTCTCACTCTTCTCCTTCCATTGGTCTCATTTGTATTTTAAAACCCCAATGTCTACAATATTTAGTAATAATGCTATTGTTATAGATGAACAAGTTTAGTGCATATATTTAACCCAAATAATCTTTTATATTGGTCAAATTAATATTTCATAGTCTCCAAAGGATTTTTTTTTTCAAAATTAGAAAAACTGATCAATAAATCATTTTTTTTCAGAAGAATGCTGTATTGCTGTTTGTCACATGCAAGTTAACTCTTTTAAAACATTTTTCTAAAATTAAACTTTTAAATTTTAAATTTTTCTACTAAGATCACTACATGCTTATTAATTTCCCCCATTTATTTTAAATCCCAGTGATTAAAACAGAACACCCTTATAAAGGTAAGGTCGACCTCATCTCAGATTCAAAATAATTATTACACTCCTGTTTTCTCATCTTGTTTTGGAGCTATATGCCTTAATTCTTTGTAAACAGTACTGCTTTTTGTCCAGTAATCACTTGAGCAGCTAATATTCACTCAGCAGATGGTTAATTCTTCCTCTGAGACACTAGTCTGACCAGTTAATTTCCACTTTGTTGTGCATTTCCTTATTTATGAGAACCATGCTAAAGTTCTCTTCTTAGTAATTCCATTTTTACAGCTGCAATAATTTATGATGGAAATTTTCCTGCAGATGCTGTAAATCTCATACACTTAATACAAACAATCCTTTGATTTATTTTAACCTCAAATCTTGCATTCACCATTGTATTCTTCATGATTTTCATGAAAATGTGGAAAATGAAACTCTATGGTGGGCTTAGGGAGCTGATCCCTCAGTTGTAGAGGCAGATGAACCTTACCCTTCTCAGCTGCACTCCTCTGATTTCTACCAATATAAATGGAAGTTTGAGATGTGTGAGAGCTCAATAACATCCCTGGAGGAAGTCAGGATATTTCTGCAGTGCACAGTGCAAACTGCAAGCAGCAGAGAATTTAAAAACCCTATATTTTAGAAATAGATTTGGGGATAAAGAATAGATGAAAAACCCTCCAAGGAATTATCAGGGATATTTTTCTATTACCTTATGTTTATCTCTAGATTATTTTCCATATTATTCCACCTGCCACCCACTTCCTTTGTAGCGTTCATTTGATGTGGAGTGGTTTTGGATTAGGGAAGAGGAGGATGAGATAAGCAAAATCAACCAGGATTTAAGAAAAAGGACAGAGAATTTCCTGAAGGCAGGAGCTGCTTAGACAGTTAGTTTTGAAAAAGGAAGAGACTTCCAGAAGGTGAAGGTCCAACATGGAGCAGAGCTCCCAGCCTCTGTCCCCTCATGCTCAGTGTCCTGCTGAGGGTCTGAGCTCTGCTGGGACACATCAGTGTGTGGCTCTGCTGTGCCCAGACCTTGTCCCACTCACAGGACATTGCCATAAAGTCACAGTCACGTCCTGCTAAAAGTGCCCAGGAGGGACAGTTAATCTCACTGCTTTAACTGCTGAAGGGACAATAATGGGAAATTGATAAGAAGCTTAATGTTATTAAACACCTGTGAGAAACCATTTAGGGCAGAAGACATTTCTGCATCACTGAAGTCATAACTCTGCATTCACACTTCATGATGCTTTTAGTGGAAAATCTAAGGCAATTAATGGTTCTATTTCAATAACTGTTCTGTACTTTGTCACCTCATAGCAGTCCCAGGGAAGTACATATAAAAAACAGATAATCATGAAATAGTTATGAAAGCTGATGGTCAAGTGGATGGACAAGTCCCATGGTCTGCTTGGCAACTGTATTTTGTACATTCAAATTTATCTTTTTCTGAACCAGAAACTTCAGTGATAGTGCTGATAGGTAAACCAAGAGAATGAAAATGGTATTTTTGCTGTTCCAACACAAACTAAGTGACTGGTTAATTACGCCGTCTTTGGTAAATCACTTGAGGTGTGAGGGCCAGCTTCAGAGAAAGCTGTAAAGGACTGAAGGCAGACAGGCAGATATTGAGAGCCCTGACTTGTGTTCTGAATGACAGTGGTGTGAACCAGGTCATGTCTAGGAGCCACAAGGCTGTGGCATACAGAGTCATGCCAGTGCTCCTATGACCACTGCAGAGGCAGAGCTAAATACTGTGACCACAGTGAAATGCTGAAACTTCCCAGGGAACTCTGGATCAAAGCTAGCTTGAAGCATAGGCAGAACTCAGGCATACACTGAATCAAGTTTATCTTCCAACTTTTTGTAAGCTACTCCTTCAACAGATCTGATGTTACTTCCTGGTAAACCCTTAATGACAGTGTATCGTGAACCATTAACTTGAAGGAAGGTAAATGCTGTTATATAATTTGAAAAATCTGAAATTTTGAGGGCATGAAGGTATTTAAATATTTTAAATGTTATTCAGCTTCTCTACATTTAGACCTTTTCTTCAGAGTTTATCCCCATCCTTTTTTGATACTACAACAGTGCCCAGCAGGCAATGTCAGACTGGAGGTTTTTTGGTAGAAAGGAGAGAGAAGTGCTGAACTTCCTGTGTGGGATTTCCCAGACTTTGAGGACTTCTGTCATTCAGAGACATTGATTTATAAGCATTTATCATTGCAAAGTCCATCTTTGTGTGTTCCCTTTTCCAGAAAGGAAAGAGTAGGTTGAAAATGAAGATATTTTTGCATGACTGTATTTTGATCAGTGAAATACAGAACAGTCAAAACACAGTATGATTTTAATTGATGGAAATTAGAAAGTAAATGTTCAGTGAATAAGCCATAATAATTATTTTTTAACAATACATATGAAATAGTAAATCAGGAGTGTTAATGGAAGCTGTAATTTACCAAACAAAATACAGATTTAACACATCTGTGTAGTGAAAAGCTGAAATTTAATATAAACACGTTGTTGTTTACAAGGAGAAATCCCCATGAAAGAAAGAAGGTTATTGTCATCCTATGACCAGTGCATTTGGTCATGTTTCCTGAAAATGTCATTGTGTTAAATGTGGTGGCTGGGGAGCTCTTGTTTCCCTTGCTCAGTGGGTGCCCTTTGGCAGAAATTGATGATGAGTTTGGGTTTACAAACACAGAGTACATTGAGCCAGGAAAAGCAACAGGTCTGTAGCAGAAACAGGAAAGCAAAAACCACCATGGCAGGCTGACAGTTAAATACTCTGTTCTACGGAATATTTTGTTTTGATGAGTTATTTCCCAGTTTTCTGCAGACATCTCTTTACTAAGTTTTTTGGTGGTTGGGTTCCAGCTCAGTACTCAGACTATGAAGAACTACAACAGAAGCTTCCTGAGGGAGAAACACTGGATTTTGGCTCAGCCTTCTTTAATCTATAATATGGGAAAGAAGTAGAAAATAAAGCTTTTGACATATATTGTAATTGCAACAATGAAAAAATCCTTAAATGATAGTTGTTTTAGAGACCATAAATCTTCTGAACTATTCAATTGCTGATCAAAAGTGAGATTTTTTTTAAGGATGTGCTATAGTGACAAAAAGGGGCTGTTTTCTCCTGTAATAGGGGATCTGATATGAACTACAGTGGATGTGTCAAAGCACATTGTTTTTACTCTACAGAAATAGAGGTAATGAGCAAAACAGTTTTACCAAGTAAGATCTTTTTCCTCATAAGTTTTGATTCTCAAGCGAACTATTGATTTCCTATAACCTTGGCTCCATGCCTTCTGAAACACACACAAAAAGAAATCACCATAAAAATTTGCAATATTTGCTGCAGGCTGCAGTGGTAACTTTCTATCATGTCTCCTTCTCCTCTGATATTGTCCTGTTGTACAGAAAATTCTGCAGTGGAATATAAAAGCCAGCTTGTAGGCAACTTTTCTTTTATAATGTTTTGAACTGCTGTTTTGAGGGGAAAAGGGCACGTTGTGAATTGTATAAAGCACATGTTTTATGGATTGTTTTGCTGTCATACTGTATATGGTATGGCACCAAGAGCCCAAGTTTGCATGAATCCAGTTGAGATAGCAAACCTACAATGCCAGGAAAGAGCTAAGGCTGAGCTGTCACTCTCTGCTTTCTTCATTTTCTTGACTTATGAGAAAATTTCTTTTGCAAACATAGAGAAGTATGAAGTATTAATAATATCTTTCACCGCTGGAATTTGAAGGAAAGAAAATTATTCTGGTCTACATGGAGACCAGCATATCTAGCTCTAACAAGTGAGATTTGGATAGGAAGATGTGTCTAATTCAGCTCCTACATGCCCTGAGTGTCTTGTGGCTCCTGCACACCTAATGCCACTAGTATATACACTAGTGAAGGTAATTCTGGAATTGGACAAATCCTAAATGCAATTAATTGTTTTCTCAAAGCAAAACCAAAGTTTTTGATCTTTTTCTTGGTCTAAATCTGTTTGTGCTGACATAGTCTGCTTCAACAGTGTGTGTGATGAAGGCATTCACTGCTGTAACATGGCATCACTTGGTTCATGAAAGAATTGCATTGCATCCTTAAACTTTGGTCCATCCTATATCTTAGATTTTGAAAAATGTGGGCAGTTTCACGTAAATTTAACAAATACAGTATCAACAAGAAATATCAGAAAAGAGAAGGCTTTAGTTTCTAATTAAATTTCTCTGTAGTTGATACATTGAGGTAGAGGAAGAATGAACCTGTTTTTTGGGAAGGCTTTCTCTTTACGTAGTATGTCAGAAAGATAAGAAAAATAGGTTTATATGAGCAAAAGTAAGGATGGGGAAACAAATTCAGTGATTAAGGAAAAGTAAAATATATGTAAAAGAAGAAAATTTATGGAATTATAGATATTACAGAAAGGTAACAAAACTTTGCCTCTTACATCTGAACTTTAATTGGTTATTATGTTCCTTTCCATTTCTGAACTTTACCTTATGAATTTTAGAGGGCAGTGTGGGATTTCCTTCAGTGCACATATCTGGAAGATGCTGGATAAAGTCAAACATCCATTACACTTTGAATCTATTCCATTAATTCTGTACAGCAAAGAAAAAATAAGCATGAATCACAATCACACTAACACTTGTTGGATTTTCTTCAGTGGTGTTTTTTGTTTTTTTCCATTGCTTCTCTCAGTGAAAACTTTTGTGTATTAGAGGTGTTGAACTTACAAAGAAACACTTGAAAATAGATCTAAAAAGGCAAACAGTGTTTGCACAGTAAAGAACAGTAAATTGGAAAGAGAATGAATTCTCTTTCTAAATCAGGAAATCAATCCTCTGTTAAAAACAAACAAACAAACAAACCCCAAACAAACAAACAAAACTCCCAAATGAACCAGCCAACCCCCTAAACAAACACCATACCACAAATGACTCAACACTTGTTAAAGAAACTTTTGGCAGAATTTTGGATTTTTGATCTCTGCTCCCTGTCAGCCTTTGTGAGATTACAAGACTTGGCATCCTAACTTGTTATTTTTCTTCTTTACTCTTACTTCTGAATAGTCCAAGTCTATGTCAAGCCTTTTTTTCCCTTCTTTTATCTGACATACACTTCCTTCCACCTGTCAAAACTTGAATGCCTAGATATTCTGGTGTGATAAAGGCCTGAGGAAAAAAAACATTTTAAGATAATCATGCCATAAGCTTAAACATAAGGTCTACAATAAACGTTTTTTTCTCTAACTTCTGATTCATATTTCTTGTGGCATTTTCATCATCAGGATTTCAGAAATTCTAACAGGAACACAGTAGGTCTAGGATTGAAACGCTGTGTGCTGGAGGATGTGCATATGGATTTTATCAGTAATTTTGTTGTCTCAGTCTTCACAGGGCTTTCTCAAGATCTACAATAATGCAGAAATTAAGTCTGCAGAAATTGAATTTTTCCTCCCCTATCTATGGAAATGCAATTAAATAGGACAATACAAAGAAAATCCTGTCCTTTAGAATTGCTTTCATTCCAGTTTGCAGTTTTTCCTTCATTCCACAAAGTCCTTTTCTGATCACTGTGGGTTCACATGAAGAGAATAAAAAGAAGAACTTTGGAATGTGCCTTTAGCATCACAGAAACTGAAGCTCTGCAGACCTTATTGGGTGCCTGAAGTAGGTAGTGCATTTCCAAATGAAAGCATAAAGCAGAATGGGAATGATATGCAAATTGGAAAAAATCAGTAGCAGTTATGCTTACATGGGACTATAGATAAACAAACTGCCTTGTTTGTATTCTACAGCAATAGATTTAACCAAAAAGAAGTTGTAGGGTTTTTTTGGTCTGTGTGTGTGTGTTTCTCTAAATAAAACATTTTCTAACAACACAAGTGACTAACCCAGAGTGGAAAGTTTGTTGAATCTTGGTGTTGGTTCAGTTTTTGGAAGTACAGAGGAAACAAACTAGAGGCAGGAGAATTCTCATGGAATTGAAGTGTACCTTACAGCAGATGACTCTAATGTTGAATATGTGAATACATGTGGATTTATACATGTGAATATTTAAGGTAAGGAATTTTTATTAAAAAAAAAGAAAATATATGTGTGGTATCAGTCTGTGGGGATTTTTTTTGTCATTGAATCTACATGATGCAGTAAAAATCTAAGAATGTCTGAATGTGTTTTGACCAAGTCATTACTATATTTTAATAATTCATTAAATAATGCATTCAAGGAATTACTGTACACTTGCTTAAGCACAGTTTAATTATTAGAAAATCTGGATTAAAATTTTGAGTGTTTAAAATTTTATTGCTTTGCATCAGAATCCAGGGAAATGAGGGGACATTATATTGCTCATAGCACATGAATCAAACAGTGGTCATAAATAGCAGCAGTTTTGTCTTGTATTAAAACCTAAACTGTTTTGTGGAAAAGGTTAGCAAAAAATCTAGAAAGGAAGGACTGACTGCCCCTGAAGGGTTGGTACACTGTGGAAAACTGACTTCAGAGCTAGAGCTCTAGTGAGGTAAATGTTCTGAAAAGAGTCACAGATAGCAGAAGGGCAGAGAGGGGGATATACAAAAAGAAATAATGGAAAGTCAAAGGTATAAATTAAATCAGCTTCAGAAAAGTACACCTTTATAATACCTGTGAAATAAATTGATTTGGAGAATGAAAAACACTTGGCAAGTTTGTGGAAAGTTTGGGTCAAATTTTGTTTATTCTGTCATCAACTTTTTAAACTTCTGTGCATATACAGTACATTTACACTCCTGAGGTCTTCATCTTTCCCAAGAAATTTTCTTTTTGGTCAAAATGCTTAATCACAAAAAATTGTGGGGATTTTTTTTGCATATTTTGACTATGCCCTTTTTTTAATTTTTAATATGTATTTGTGTCCTAGAAATGCAGAATGATAGTTGGTTCACTTTCCCTGTGTAAGTAATCTTATAAATAATCCCTGTTCTTAGATCTTCTAGAGATAATGACTTCACTTAGCTCTCCACAGAACATGGAGAATTGTAAGCTGTAAAGTAAAGATATATTCAGTACATTAAGCTCTGGAAGTCAAACAGATTAATAACACAATTTCCTTTAAAACTGAAACAAGTAACAAAAATTGAAAAAGGGAAAGTTCACAAAATTATTGAGGATGGTATGAAACTACAGTTGTAATAGCCAATTTTTTATTAGATATGCATCTATAATTTCAATGACTGTGTGGGCTTGTCTGATTAAAGCAACTCATGATATAAATATAAGATATACCCCTGTATGGTGTTTCTTAAATGATAATAAAATATAAAATAAATAAGTATAAAGATTTAATTAATGAAAAACTGCTCTGGTAAAGTTAATTAATGATATTTTTTTAAGGCAAGGAACGAACTTAAAATCTATCATTAATACTAATAAGTGGACAGCCCAAACAATTTTTAAAGTTTGAAAGTTTTAAATATCACAAATTATATCTTCTACTAAAAAAGTGTCATTCATGAAATGTTACCCACTTTTTTCTCTTTACTGATTAGTGGTTCAGATACTAAATTTTTAATTTTGCCACGTATAGGTTTCTAATTCTTTTGAAATCAAATCAGGACACACTATCCAAATTTTTGGTTTTGTTACAATCTGACGTTTTTCATTGAAAATATAATGGCACTGCTTAGCCATTTAATATAATGTATTTTTTTCATATGCTTGTTTCCTTTTGATAAAAACGTAATATTGACAGGAAACAACACATGCAACTCAAGAGTTGTATGTGCAAAACTTCCTGTAAGGTAAAAAACCAAAGACTTAGAGCTGGAAAAATGAAATAATTATACACCAAGAAATAATAATCAAAATATCCTTGATTACACAACTCCCTCCCTAGGTGCCTTCTTTCCATGCTACAGGCTGTTTGTTATTCTTTAAAAAAAAACTTGGATCTTGGAAGGCTGTTTACACAATTAAATTTTGAATTATGACTTTATTAGTTTAAATAAATGGTGATATTTCTGTATGTCCATGGTGTGTTAACTTACAGAATGTTAGGGTATTGATCTGTGCTGGAGCTTTGCACTACCTAGATGAAAGCAGCAGCAGAAAATGAGTGTGACTACCATGCTGCTAGTCTTAAAAAAAAAAAAAATTAAAAAAATTACCCAGAGGAACCAGGGAAACACTCAGCAGAGTAGAGGATGAGATCTTTATTAATTTCAGTCATGAAGTCAAAAGCCTTGGCTGGTGACTGCAAAATTAGATTTCATGAGTTATTATTTCTCTTGTATTGTAGAATGAAAATCAACTATGTAAATAATCTAATAGTCTCAGATTCCTGAGTCAAAGTTCATGACAAAGAATACATTCAACATTTTTTCCTGTTTACCTCACTTTTTGTCTCATTCACTCAATTCTGTGATGCAATCCAACATTTAATCTACCACAAACTGAGAAACATTGATTTATTTAAAGAACAAGGAGGAAGTACAAGAAACTAGATATAAGATTGCAAACAGCATCAACCTCTTACCCACAGATGGGCTGTAAATAGTGCAAATGACTTGCAGTAAAATTGAAAATGGTCAGTGTAAAATCTGTAAATCAGAGTAAAATATTATGACATCATTTGGTTAAGTCATTTGCTGGCTTGTAACACAGGGACCTGGATGAATGGAAGAGACAGTGGCTGTGAACTGGAGAGATTCATCCCTTTCAGACCTGCAGGGCATTCTACAGACTTCAGAATCTCCACACAAGGGCATGGGCTTCATTCATCTCTCTGCAAACCACAAGCAATGCCAAGGATATGGCAAGTTAAGCATTAGTTTTTCATAGTTCAATGGAAACATGAAATTTGATGCTATGTTCTTTCTGCTTATTTTAGTATGAAGAAAGTTTAATACAGAATCTCACTGGTGTCTTCCTAAACTCAGTAAGAAACATCCTTTATTGGTCTTGGTACAGCCCCTGTATCATGAGCCAAATCTTCCTGGCCACTGTCCTCAGATTTTCCAACAGATCCCATACAGTGATACAGAGAGATTAGAGAAGATCAGACCCAAAGTGGACCTATTTTGTAAACCTGTGAACCTGTAGTGTTCCAGTATTCCAGAAACTGGTTGAGTTTGTGTATAAATGACTTCAGAACATCTTACATTCTGCACTGATATTTGCCAGTCTCAACAGCATAATACAAGGAAGGAGCACAAATGGCTAACTCTGTCCTTCTAGTGAATGCGGTGACATGCAAATATCTATTCCCATTTTCTCTGTCATGTTTGATGTCTGTAGGTGGGCTGGCCAGGGTTTGGGAGCAGCTAGCACACATCCATCCTGATGTTGGCTGGTGACGCATTTAGCAGACCACAGTGATCTGTCCTACCAAGTCATGAGTGCTGAGATGAGTAGGAGATTGTAGCAATCACAGGCTGTGACAGCAGATCTTCTCAGTGGTGGCCAAGAGCACATCAAAACTGACCAAGAATATTGAATTCAGATCAAAGCTTGTGTAGCACTCATGGACAAATCTGAAGATACCTAAAGGAGTCCTCAAAACTCCAGTACAAACACTCTGGCTGAGAGTTTTATATCTTCTATCACTGTGGTGCAGGACTGTAGAACACTGTTCTTTCTCATAGCTTAGAATCATCACAAAATTCAGCAGTCTTTGCTCCCAGACTAAGGTATTACTCTTTGAATTTGTCTTTTCTACTCTAGCTATATTGAAAAATGTAAATTAAAGATTAATAATGCTTTTTCCCAGCACAAAACATCCTAACGATCCAAGCTGTCATTCTGCACATGGGGTTATCCCAAGAGAATTAACAAGAGTCACACAAGTTATGCAGTCTGGTGTAAAGCTCTGCACCACAAGGACAAGGATGCAGCCTCACTCTGTCATTCCCAGGTGAATTGGCTGGGCAGGCCTTGTCTCTGTCACCATTTGACACAGAAGTGTTATCGCTGTCACAAACAGAGTGTCTATACATAGAGCAAGAGCTCCTTTGGGAAGGATGTTTTTTCTGCACTGGTTTAAACCATGGCCACACTCATGAGACATTCTTAACTGTCTGAAAGCCTGAAAGAGTTGTGGCAGCACAGGGAAGTGGTGAATAATGATAAGAAGCATCGAGTCTGTTGAACAAAAGCAAATTTGAGTTACAGGCTACATTTACAAAAGGCTGACATGCAGAATAAGCCTCGCTAGCTCTTACTTGATAAGTAAACCAAACATTCATGGTTATAAATCATATTAAACTGACAGTTGTGTCATACAGGTGACTGAAAGAAGCCAAAGGCTATTATAATGGGACCTGGTAAGACTCACTTCCAAAATATGTTTTATTACATTTTGAAATAGCTTGTATTAAGCTAAACAATGAGGGATTTAATTACTTCAAAGCCTGTTGATTCATTATGAGACAACAGTTTTTAGTACAATATTTGGCAGTTGACTCATCTCAGGATTCAGTGGTGCCTTACATAACATAATGTGGTGATTGAGACACAGCATAAATCATGCAGCACTGACTATCTGAAAAAAATACATCCACAGTAGTAAATAGCAGCATGCTGCATAGAGAAAAATCAATATCAAACCAAGTGTCAATTTCCTATTCACATATAAAAAACCACTGCATACACAATTACTCTTTCTGTTGTTGCTCACATATTTCCTTGCCATTTTTTATATCAGGATTTCTTACCGACCCTGTCATCTCTCATAAATAAAACAGCTCTGTTGGTAGGTAGTTTTCACTTACCAAATTAGACTGAGCCCCTTATATTTTTTCACCTGCTGTTATAATTAGGCCCTGGAGAAAAGAAAGGCAGCTATTTTACCTCTCTCTCATTGTGTCATTTTATTTGTATCAAAACTGAAAAAATTCCTTATAGTTGCAGTGTCATTCTGCAGCAGAAACCAGCAGAGTCATTAGGCTGAACAGAGACTGACCCTTTTCCTGCTGTGCCCTGACTTTTCAGCACATACAGCATTACTCCACATTTATTATGACTTAAAATGTATGTGGTGTGTGCTTCTTGCTCTGCTCAAAACCAAATCTGTTCGAACCATATGGAAAGATCCTAGAATAACAACGTGAGTTCATCTTAGGTTGCATTCCATGAGTGAATTTTATGCCAAAGTGCTTCCTACATGCAGAGATATGAGAAAAAAAGAGATAATTTTGTGCTACACCTAAGGTATGCACTGTCAGAAAACCTGGATCCCACGCTTTAGTTGTTGGAGCTACATTTTCATGTTAGCTGTAGGCTGAAACCCCTGGCTCTCCTCTGTGTCAGTGTGCTGGCTAACCTGCAGCGAGCCTGGAAAGGGAGATGGAGGAGGGCTGGCAGGGCAAGAGGAGACCCAGAATGTGTTTGACTTCTCCCCTGCAGGTAAGATATGCCCATCTGGACTGTCTCCCATGGCTGCACACAGGCAGGGGTGTCTATCAAAGTAATCTTCATTAATAACCCTCATTTTAGTAAAACCTGGGCCACAGTACCTGCTACTGCCTCGTGTAAACTCTATGCTGCTCATCCATGGGTAATGGAAAGGAAGAAACATCTCTGCTGATGTATCTCCAGGACCTGCTATAATATAAATGCTTAGGAGATTAAGCAGAATAAGGAATATTACGGACAACAGTTTGGTACGAAATCACAAATTAATGAACTCTCATAATCTGTAACAATGTTTTAAATTTCCAATAACCTCTACTTTACTTTACTTGTAGTATCTTCTTGCCTCTGGAAAAATCACATGTGAAATGAACGTTGGCAAAATCACGACCTCTGTCTTTGCTTTGAAGTGACATTCATTTTCTGCTACAGCAGTAATGACTCATTATGACTGAGATGTACACTGATGGTGAAATCCAACGTGTTCATAAGCCATAGAGTTGTAAAAAACTCTTTTAACAACCTTATTTCTGGCACTATATTAATTTTTATTTTCAATATGTATTCCTACATTGAAGAGATTTGACAAATCTACATTTGAAAGTTTTGGTGACGTCCCAAATTGGCATATGAATATTTGTAATTTCTGATTTATGCCCTAAAGCTGAAAAATCCCTAAAAATACTAAAATAAAAATCTATCAGTGGTAATTTATTGTAGTCCATGTGTTTGAAACTGTGCAGGACAAAACATTTAGAATGGCCATATGTTAATTTATTATGGCATCTTATTCAGCTACATTTTCAGAAAAAAATGCCCTTAAAATGAGAAAATACTATTAGCTACCTTGGTTTTACTTTATCAACACATATTAAAAGGCTGAAAACAATATTAATGATTCTCAATGACCCAAAGTGTACCAAACATTATTGCTATGCTTGATTGTGTTAAAAAAGAAAATGTTTTGTAATGTATTCTATTTGAACTAATCTTGTGGTAGCTGTGTTTGGAAGGTAACTGTTAACATATTAATAGCCATTAAGGCATAGACCTCAAAAAAGCAGAGCACAAAAATGTCTCTCTAAAGTCAGCAACAAAGATGGGTAGTTGGATTCTGTGGGAATCTCCCTGCCCTGCAACTCATTCACAGTGTTTCGCTGGTGAAGAATCCACACAGAAAGGTACTAAATGTGGAAGCAGTGCCAAATGCTCTCTGATGTAAAAGGTAAAAGAGAATCTAGTTCACCAAGCTCTTTCCTGGTGTATCTAAAATGTGCACAGATGCATTTAGGCTGAGAGGGGTCTCCTGCAGAAAGGCCTGACGCAGAGTGCCAGGGGGAGCAGCAGGTCTGTGAGCAGCCTGAGCTCAGCCTGCATTTATGGCAGTTTAGCCATGCAGGGCTAAGCCCCAGGCCTTCTGAGCTCGGTGGTGGCATGCATTCAGCTGAGTCAGAAAACAGGATGAACTTCATCTGCTCCATGGCTTGTGTTCCCAGGGACAGTGTGGACACAGCCTGAATCCAAATAAAAGCATGCTCTTGAGGATTTGGAAAAGTTCCTGAGAAACAAGATATTATTAATGCTGGAAAGAGTCTTAATATGACATCTGCTAAACCATGAGTATCAAGAGGTAGTAAAGAAGTGGGACTGAGGACAATGTGTAAGAGATAGGCAAAATTGTGGTTAGGAAAAGGCATGATGATTGAAAGAATGCAGAAGGAATTTGCAGTTAATGGAAAGGAACAAAAAATCCTGGAAAGTTTATTGATTACATTATGATATTTGTGAAGAAAACTTATCATTTGGAGTAAAATGGTGAAAACCCAGCAGCATAACTGTCTAATGCATGAAGAAATGTCAGATTTTTAGAAAAGAAAAATGCCTCCTGCTAGATCAATTGCCAGAAAATAAGATTGGATTTTGGATACGTGCGGTCTTCATCAAAGGGAGGTTTTGAAGTTCTTTATTATTATTGCTTTTTTTCTAAAAAGAAATATTATCAAGTTTTTTGTCTATGTATAATAAAAATAGGTGCTAAAAATCTGCTCAGTGATCATCAAAAGAAATTTAAGTCAGTTAAATGGGAAAAAGCCCCTGTCTAATTCTTGGAGAAGTACTGGAAGTGAAACAGTGACATTGTGAATTGCTTTCTTTTGAAGGTCTTTTAAAAATAGATAAACATGTAGCCTATGCATCCAAGACACATTAGTCAGTCTTTCTAGTCTTATTTGGAAATTCACTTAATGGTATGGTTGAACTCTGATTTTCAAAGACATATTCATGTGAGAGTTCCTTATTTTCTTTTCTCCTTTAACTAACAGCTGCTGCTTTCTGATTTCTGCAGCTTTTGCTGCTATCAAAACAAAATTAAATATTTAGTAAAATTTTAATGCTGTAATCTATATGCAACATTTGGAATACTGTTAAATTATTTCAGGTTGTTCCCATAAACATGTGAAACACTGATAATTATGTGACCAAATCCATCCAAGTGATAAGGTTCTTGTTGAGTGTACAGATTCTCATGTGAATGCCAGTATGTTGCAAAGGAGGGAGTGAGCAGATTTTCACAATCAAATTTCCAGATTAAGAAAACCCAAACAAACTAACAAGAAACATCACTGAGAGGCAAAAATGAAACTCTCAACATAAAGTGAACTAGTACAGAAAATTCCAGAAGATGAGTCATGGAAGAAAAGCCAAATAAAGGGTCAAAAAAGTAAACATTTTGTTTTGTTTTATTTATTTCTTAGATGAGTGCTTCTGTGTTCTCTGGGGTAGAGTGAGATGCCTGAAGGGATTTCTGTTAGAGCTTGAAGAACAGCTTCTCTATTATTTTAAGACTCCACTCACCAATTTCATTTCATTATTTTAAAATCAAAAAAATATGTGTATCTTATACTGCAGATATCCTGACTGATTCCTGACTGATTATAAAAAGCAATCCCCAGATATTGCTGATATAACTTATAATAAAACAAACTGCATATATATATATATATATATATAAAAGAAAGAACCAAAATATGGGTTTGTGCTCACAATGAAGCTTTTGCAAACTCTTGCCTCTCTTCTGTCTTTGTCAGCTCAGTCTCATGAATTTTAGGGCAGTTTGCCCTAAAGCCCAAGACTTTTGACTGCATGTCACAATTAGAACAGTGAGAAAGCTCATGGAGAAAGACCTGTCAGAGTCCTTTTGTTCTAGACCACTGTAGCATTTTCCCATGTTCCTCTGCTGAAAGCAACACAGCAGTGTCTGATATATGGATGAGGCACTGCCAAACCTTACCTCTGTCTAGATAAATAATATAACTTGAGGACTAAACTTCAGCAGCAGGAACCAGCTTTACATCAGCAGGTACCCAAGACATCACAGAAATGGATTTGGAACAGAATCTTCCTCAATGTCCTTCATTCCTTGCAGCTTCAGTGCAGGTCATGTTACCTTGCTCCTTAGCTCTGTGACAGCATGCCAGGGGTCCCACCGAGACCCCTCAGGCACAAGCCAACTTTCAGTGATGAAACTTTTCCCCTTCGCCCCATGCTAATCAGATGAAGCAGACAGAATCACTGCTGATTTTTTATTGCCATACAGAATTTTGAGACTAGGAACTGTGGTTCGTGCACAGCATTGCACACAATGATCATCAAGGCAGATGGGCTTTTAACCATCTTTTCCAGTAAGAATCAAAAAATTCGTCCTATTTTCAGTGTCGCTGTCAGTTAAAGAATGGTTCTGTGTTATATACATCCCAATCACTCAAGATTATAATCTCATTACACGCTATTGTACGGTACCCCATTGCTCATGGCTGTTTAAAAACCTCATTAGCAGCTCAGACAGATACATTAGGTAGACTCAGTGTTTTGTTAACTTTCAGGAACCTCAGACTGGTGTTACATGTGCCATTCCCAATTCTTTCTTTGATGGTTGATGGCACTTCTGCTTTGGACTCTTTGATGCTAAAGTCTGTGTCCTGGAGCCGCTGAATAATAGAAGCAAGTCTGGGGTGAGAGCAGAGCCACCTGGATTCCCTGATGTGCAGACAGACATTCTAGCTTTCATCTTATGGCTGAGGATCAAACTGGGCATGGAGAGGCAGAGAGAACTCTGTTATATGATGGGAAGGTATATTTGATGTACTTATGCTGCTTTGGTTTCCTCCTGTACTGCTGTTTGTCTAAACCAAATGAAATATCCTGTTTCAACTGTGGAATGAAACCTTATATCTGCATAGAATAAAATTTAATTTCTCAACATTTTACAGTACCTGTAGTTTAAGAAGCTACTTTGCATATTTTGAATAACAACATGGTACTTTAGTAGTTTATGGTTGTTTCGGGTCATAAAGCATAATTTAAAAGTGAAATTTCATTGGGATTATTAAAGCTCAGCAAATTTTTCATGGGGGAAAGAGTAGATTTTAATTTCAATTAGCCATTACTGTTGTTAACATTTTATTCACTGTAGGTTATTTTGTATTTCCTCTCATATTAGCCTGTGCTTGTGATCTCTCCGAGCAAATATATTTGCTTGTGTCAGACTTACTGTAATTTCTACCTTTTATGAGACAAATATGGCTTATAGCAAAGGCTATTAGAAAAGTTCTTTTCCCACTCTGCAAGCCCAGAGAATTTTATGCTGCTCTGTAGTGCTGCTAGAACAATGCTCCAGAGAGGCGTGAGGTGGCTTCGAGTCAATCATGCTAATTGTTTCTGTATTTTGCTAAGCTACTGCTATCTTCAGTTGCAATTAATATGACATCTGGCAAAGCACTGGGCTGGAACATTGATTATTCTAATGTTTCTCATTAGTAATCATTAATAACAAATGAATAATTAAACTGATTATCAATTAACCTCTGGCTAAGGTTTTTGACACTATTTTTCCTCTGTAGAGTCTCACAGCATGTACTGTTTAACTTGCTCTGATGTTCACTTCATCTCCTTTAGAAGATAAAATTGTTTCTCATTTTACTCTGAAGCAGCATAATATGTACCCTCTGCTTCATGAGCACAACACCCAATGCGCTCTATTCATTGAGACTGCATTTGTATTCAATTTCTGTAAGCATTTTGCGATTTCTTCAACCTAAGAGCTTACTCACAAGGAAATAAAGCTCTACTTGAGTGGGCATGGGTAGGCAGACCATAAAAAGGATGAGAAAGGGTAGCTGATAACTTGGCAGTGGTTATGCACTGTAACCTAAGTGCTACCTCCTAGAAAGCCTCTCTCTCCCTCCAGGAGATTAGGAAGGAACATTCATTTCTTACCTTTCCTGGGAAACTGTTTCTGGTGAAAAACGGCTGTGATTTTGTGATGTGTAGCTTAGCCAAATGAATTTTGCTTAGCAAAATGACTCAGCTCCCCATAATTTGCTATTCTCACACGTACATAGCAGCTAAGGGTACAGAAATACCATGGTGGTCTACACTGCTTATTTTTATGAATAAAATGTAACTGGGATATGTCGTGGTTGCAGGGTCTCCAGGACTAGGTGAGAGATGAGAATTTGACTCCATGTTCCCAGAAGGCTGTATTTTTTTTAATGATTTATTATTTTATGATATTATAAGAAATTATATACTAAAACTATACTAAACTATAGAGGAAAGATACAGACAGAAGGCTAGAAAAGAATGAATAATAAAAACTGTGACTGACCAGAGTCCCGACATAGCTGGACTGGGATCGGTCATTAAGTTAAAACAATTCATACGCTGGGTAAACAATTCTCCAAATCACATTCCAAAGCAGCAAAACAGGGAGAAGCTGAAGCTTCCCAGCTTCTCAGGAGAAGAAATCCTGGCGAAGGGATTTTTCATAAAATATCACAGTGACAGGGGTATATCTGCAAAGGCTAAATAGAGTGGAAGGGGGAAAAAAGGGAAGATTACTTGTGGCTTATTAACTTTGTTGCCTCTTATCACTGGTATTCCTGATGATTATATGCTCCATGAATGGTATGAGCACCTGAGTAAGCACATATATATTCATGCTTACAGTCTTCTGGCTAGAGTTAGGAGCTTGTACTTCCTGGAGTGAGGAACTGTAGTTAATAACCCACAGATGACAAGCTGCCTGCACAATCAGACCCCAGCTTTCATCTGTTCTTGTGTTAAAGATGATCTTCAGGAAGGTGACAGCCACCTGGGAGGACAGATGTGGAGTGGGAGAAAGAGCTCACCGCACCACGGAGCACCTGGGGTGCATCACAGCACACTTAAGACAGATCTGCCTTCTGTCAACCTGAGAACAACCTCTGTGAGCACAACTGGGTGGCACAAGTCCAGGACTGCTCTGAACTACATCCGGTTCCCCTCGCCCTAAGGGATTGTAGGAATTCAGACTATTTCCAAGTACACCCTTCACATTGGCTTCAGAAGGGATTCATGACAAATGAGAAGCTTTTATAATGCTTGTCCAGAACCCACCTATTATACCAGATTATTATCTTGGACCTAGGTGTTATGGCTTTTGAGGAGTTTCGAAAAGGAAGAAGAAATCAATCCTTAGGCAGAATCTAAATGCTGAGGCTGAAAAGACAGCTGTCAAAAGGAAATACTGACTTGTTAAGCTGCTGTGCATGGCTGAGTTTGAAATGTTAGTAGAAAATTGTTCCTCTTTTCTGCTCATGGATGAGGAGGAAGCAGTAAGATGATGACCTGCTACTGAGTCACAACTGCTGGGAAGATGGTACAATGAGTAAGGAACTTGAATTTCTCTTCAAAAGCAGTGCTGACTGCTTCACACACCAACAGGCACTACCCAAAGTGACTGAGATGTAGGAAAATGGATGAGTTCTGAGATTTTTTTCAAAATCTCCTACAAAAATTCAAGATTCAGGTCCTAAAAGATATTAGAAAGAGGACCTGCAGACTACCCCACCTTAGATTAATGAAATGCTCCTGTGCAACATTGCTACATGTAGATGTGGCACTTAGGGACATATTTTAGTGGACTTGGCAGAGCTTGGTTTATGATTGAATATAATAATCTTAAGAGGACTTTTCCAGCTAAAGACTCTACAATTCTGT
This sequence comes from Melospiza georgiana, assembly GCF_028018845.1. Taxonomy (NCBI): domain Eukaryota; kingdom Metazoa; phylum Chordata; class Aves; order Passeriformes; family Passerellidae; genus Melospiza; species Melospiza georgiana. Next base: position 107,586,062 of record NC_080431.1, read on the forward strand.
GATTCAGGTGCAAACCAGCATAGAGAAACTGGCCATTTCTCTTGCCATTTTTAAACCGTCAGGAAAAGAAAGGAAAGAAGTTCTGCCCACCATTTTAAAATCTAGTATACCTATGAAACATGAATCAAACTCCAATAAATATAAACATATGCAGAGCTACAGGCTTTACTTTGTCAGAGAAAACTGAGAATCAATACTAACCTGTGCACAATTCTTCAGGTTGCTAAATACCTGATGTCTGAGGCTCTTTTGTGTCCTTAACACTTCTTATTTATCAAAGAGTAAAATACAAACTCCTGAACGTATTTAATGTAAATACTGAAAGAAAAAAAAAAAAAAAAAAAAGAGACAATATTAATGACCTCTCTATTTTCTTCAGGAAGGGAGATTTTTTTTCCCTTGAAATTCTTCATTTCTAAATATGGTTAAATTACCATACACTTTTGGTGGTAAATGTTAGGGCTCTTCCGCATCTCTGCTTTAGGATATGAATCAATACAGCTCCTGTAAAAGTGCTTTTTCTTTAAAAGTACTCACTGACTAATTTACATGAGATATTTCAGGCTGTGAAATTTTTATGAAGAATCTGTTAAGCTTCGTGCTGACATTTGATTAATCACTTGTTTTTAACAAGAATATTGGCTAATTCTGTCAATGTGACAACAGATGTGGTCAAATATCTATGCCACTGTTCATGCAAAAAACTCTTAAATCATTTAATGATCAAGAGAAAGAAATGAGTATATCTAAAACAATTTTACTTCCTTTTAAACCAGACATTTAATGAGTGAAATATGGTCAAATGGCTCATTTTGCAATACATTTTTTATTCTTTGTTCTATAGAAACTTTAAGACATATACAGAAAATAGATCTACAGAATAGGTCTATAGAATCTGGCATGTAACAGGATAATAATGTCTCTAATTAGGCAAACAGTGAGTATCTGCTTTTCAACAGAGTTCAGGAGGCCAGATTGTTCAAATGTTATTAAACCTGAATAGAAATGACTGTGTCCCATCTTGAAATGGTGTAAATGGCTACAGAGCATGCAAAGCAGAAGATCTGGCACGTTTTAGTCATACGTCTCCTCTGCTCAGCCAGCCTGTAGTCATTTTGATTCATTGCTTTCAGTAATCTTCAGTACTTCAATCTTTGTAGCCACCCCAGGACTAGAGCTCAGACTGCCTTCAGTTCTGTGTTTAATGTGAAGGCCTTAAGAGGATGCCATGCATCAAGGCAGTGACACGAGACCCTCTGGAAATGTAATGTGATGTGTTTTGCTTGCAGACATGGTTAAAGAGACTGTAACTGTCAGATAAAACACAAAAGAAAGGAAGATAAGAGCAGTCACTCTGTCTGTCTCTCCAAATCATGTTTGAGCAGGAAAAAATACTGATCTTGTGAAAGGAATTTGTTTGTTTCTTTACAGCTTTGAGGAATGAGTTGAGTGACTAAAAGCCTGTATCAAAATAGCACTAAGAACAGTGATGGGGAACACAGGAGTGTAGAATTTTATTTTTCTTTTCTTACCCATTCCCCATCCCCTCTTTCATGCACAGACACACATACTATTTCCTCTATCTCCTTTTTCCTCCTTTTAGGTTTTTCCTGCCATTCTATCTACTTTATTCCTGTTATACATCTGAGGCAGGAAAAAAGAGAATTAACACAGGTCCCCACCAATGTAGTAAACGTATTAAAACTGAGTTGATACAGAATTCAATAATGAGAACAGCAAATAGAACTTCTTGCCAGAAGCTGAAATCTCAACTTTCAGCTGAAGTAAGGATAAAATAAAGTAAATAACTATCTTCCCATGATTCAAAGTTAAGAGCAAAATTCTCAGTGCTGTTGTACTTTTATCCAGTTTTGACAGCAAGATGTTAATGATATTCTTGAATGGGACATAAAATAAACACCTTCTGTATATCTTATTTTAAATATTAGGGAGTGATATTTGAGCAAAAGTAACACTAAAGATGTGAAGTATCAGCAAAATCCTGTAAGAGTATATTTCTTTCTGAGGACATTAATAGAAAGCTTTAGTGTGTGCATTGCACATTGCATAAAATTACAAAAATTCATGTAACATAAAATTGACATATAAATTGCACATTTTATCCTCACACTGCTGCAGAAGATGAGAGTACCACCTGGGGCCTCAGGTGACCCCTAATTTGGGCTCTGTAAAGGCACAGAGTGTTTCAGGAATTATGTAGAAGAGTATAAGTGAGGATCACATTCTGCTTAGTGATTCTTCAACTTCAAGGGTCAAAGGATCAAATGCTTACTTTGCACCTGGGCCTTTCAGCTGGAAATGGGGGGCAGGTTCAGAGTTCTCTGCTTGGATCAGGAGGGAGATAATTATACTGCTTCTGTCTGTGCTCTCACCAACAGCCACACTGTAGAATATAAAGTTTTAGTTTTCCTTTCCTACCTTGTACTTTGAGATGGGTTTGAATTATTTTATATTCAGTGACTGTCCTATAAATTAGGATCTTAAATCTTTCCTACATCTTAAATCCAGTGCATTCGTGTCTCTTTTCTGTCAAGAGGGGTATCTACTGCTGATTTTAATGCTTTCTAAACAGCCTGGCTAATGTATACATTTTCTTATTACAGTACTTTGGAGCAGGAAAAAATAAAAAAAAAATAGGAATGCTTTCTTTTCCTTGGTCACTTCAAATATTCTTGTAGCTCTTTTCCAATAGCAATGACCATAGCACCACATAAACTGAGTTCCCCAGTTTCAGGTTTCCAACTTTAATCCAATGTTTTCTACAGCAGCGGAGATCAACTAACACTGTTATGATCTTGTACTTGTTCGTTCCAGCTCAATGAACTTAGTAGGACTGCATGGAATGTTTAATTTCTTCTGGATTCTGTCAAGGATTGTCCATGTGTTCAGGAATTCTCATGCACATAAGGTTACAGAACATGAAGAACTTCTCTTCTATAGGCTCCATTCTTTCACACTCATGAGTCTTCTGTTAAAATAACATCTAGAAAAAAGTTGCATTTTTTCAGAACGCTGAACAGTATGATGTAGTTATATTTGACAAAATTGCATTGTTAAGGCTAAAAAGGCACTATTGCAGACAAGTTTTAATCTTAGAATAGCAAATGCAAAGAAAAGTTGTGTCTTCCTGAGGGATGTCTTCAGAAACAGAATGTGAAAATAGGGATTTCAAACTCCATTAGATATTTTTACAGTCATGACATACATAATTGAAGAAATTTAAACATCAGAAATTTGGAAGAAACAATTACAGGTAATTCTTACCTGCTTTTATCTGGTGCCTCCTTATGTGCATAAATTCTTTATTTAGACTTGGCAGAGTAGCTCTACAGATGAATAAGGAATATGAAAGATATCCAGTCTATGAACTGGATCTAGTGACTAGCATTTAACTTCTTTCCCTTACACCACTTCTTCTTCTACACCCTTTTCTTTTCCAAAGGGTTAAGTTTTGCCATTTATAACACTTGAATTATATCCATTTTCCCTTATGAAGCTGATCTGACAAATATCCTTTATTTCAGCAGACCTTAATATCTGACCCCAAGTGCCTTGTAGCACAAAATGTGTGCTGTTCTTGGCACTCACAGAAATGGAATGGCACAGAGGCAGAACATCACTGCTGGGAGCTCAGGAATCTGAGCTGTGTGTCCGCACCACATCATGTCCATGCTGAGGTCTCCTGGGAAGCCCAGCAGCTGTGCAGCTTTGCAGGGTGATGCTGCAGAGGAAGGCAGGTCTCCCTGCCCTGCATCAGAGCATTTACCTTTTCTCTCCCTCTGGACCTTCCCATCTATGTAAATGAAATTAGGACAGGTGGTGATGTGGGACTTTAGGCTATTAAACTTCAAAAGTAAAATAATTAAAAAGCCCTTCACATTTAATATCACTTGACAGTGGGAAAAAGAATTGATTTTTAGGATACCTAAAGGAAGGTGGAAGAGAAAAGTTATATGTTCCAGCTTGTCTAGTGGTGCATTCTTGACATCACTTTCAGTCTCATTTTATAAGGACCAAAATTCAATGCAAAGAACTTTCACTGCTTTTGTTCCAATGAGAGAAATCTGCAGTGAGTTCAGTGCTGTAGAATCAACAAAAATCAACATTATGGTTTCAAATACTTTTTCTGGCCTGCAAGCAGTAATTTTGTATTTACTGTGGGCATTTGTACAACAGGTTTGGAGACTCCCAAATGTATTTCACCACAGTTGAAAAAAAGAGAAGCAGCTTCAGAGCCTTATATAGTGTGGTCTGCGGCTTTCCTGTCAAGACTAAAATTCATTTAGAGCATCAAAAGTTTTTTTCTACTTTCTGTAAAAAAGCTTTGAATACTGTCATGGTTTGACATCGGCCCAACACCAGCAACCCATGAGAGTGGCGCACACACCCTCCCCTGCCACAGCTGGGCAAAGGAAGGAAAAAAGTTAATGAAAGCTTCATAAGTGAGATAAGGGCTGGAAAAATATTTCAAGGGCAAACCAGACTTCACTTTAGTTACAAAGTGAAATTTATTACTAAAAGAATTAGAGGACAATTACGAGAAGTAAAATAAGCCTTTAAAACACCTTTTCCCCCCAGCCCTTCCCTCCATCCCACTGACAGCGCAGGAATGCAGAGCATGGCGGTTTGGTCAGTTCATCACCGAGATTTCCTCCCGCCGCCCCGGGAGAGGAGCCCATCCCCTGTGAGGCCGTGGGTCCCTCCCACAGCAGGCAGCTCTCCATGGTCTCTCACAGCAGGCAGCTCTCCATGCACTCCCACAGCAGGCAGCTCTCCATGGACTCCCACAGCAGGCAGCTCTCCATGGTCTCTCACAGCAGGCAGCTCTCCATGGGCTGCCCCGGCCTGGGTGCGCCCTCAGGAACAGCGGCCGAGCCGCCCCTGCTGCAGCGAGAGCTCCCCCAGGGCCGGCAGCGCTCCCAGAACTGCTCTGACCTGGGGCCCTGCCCTCGGTGCTGCCCTGCAAGGACGGGGGAGCGGGGCCCGAGGACGGGCTGCTCCGGCCGGGGAGCGGGGCCCGAGGACGGGCTGCTCCGGCTGGGGAGCGGGGCCCGAGGACGGGCTGGTCCGGCCGGGGAGCGGGGCCCCTCTCCCCTGGATCTCCCCTGGAGCACAGCCTCCTCCAGGCACCAACACCCTCCGCAGGCTGTGGGTGGATCTCTGCATTCCCCATGGATCTCCATGAAGGGGCACAGCTGCCTCACCATGGGCTGCACCTTGGCCCGCAGAGGAATCTCAGCTCTGGCACCTGGAGCACCTCCTGCCCCTCCTTCTCCACTGACCTTGGTGTCTGCACAGCTGTTACTCTAGCATGTTCTCACTCTGCTCTTCTCTGACCACAATTACATCTGTGCAGTAACTCTTTTGCCTTCCTCTCAAATCTGTTTATCACAGAGGTGTTACCACCATTTCCAATGGGCCCAGCCTCGGCCAGCAGCATGTACATCTTACGGCCATCTGGCACTGGCTCTGCCAGACAGGAGGAAGCTTCTGGCAGCTTCTCACAGAAGCCCCCTTGCAGCTCCACCATCACCAAAGCCTGGCCATGCAAAATCACCTCCCTCAATATGCTGGCCACTCTACTTTTGATGAAGCTCAGGACAGATAAAAGATGAAAGAAAATAACTCCTACTGAAGACAGCTTCGGAGATGGATTAGAGCATGCAGTGAGGTTAAAAAAAAATAGAAATGCTGTAGAAGATTTGATCAATGGTAGCAGAAGAACTTAACTTCAGGTTTATTTAGCAAAACCAAAGAAGGCTCCTGTTGTCAAGGCGTGGCAATTGTTCTACTCCTTCTTGCACAAGTGCCACTTCTGAAGTAATTTATGAGAATTATACAGACAGATGTGTTCCCCAAGAGCTTGATGGATGATGGTGGACAAGCTTGGTTAGGACCTTCTTTCAGATGTGAATAACAATGAGCAGTTAAGACCCCAGGAAAATAAGAAAAGTTAGTGAGAAGTCACACTGAAATGCAGTACCCAAATTGCTGAAGCTTTGTGTGCTTTCCTATTTTATATTTTTAATGAATTTAGAAGAGTAATGGTACTGTCATATGAAGAGCAGGAATAGGCACTCCCGTAAGGTTACTAAATCAGAGCCAATGCTGCTACTGCAAACCATGAGAAAAATGCTTCATGAAGTCTGCACACTCTAACTACTTCAAATGACTTCCTTCTTTGCAAGGGTCTCCATATTTGTAATCTAACATTACTTAGCCTAACAACAATTATTTCTTCAAATTCAGTGATGGCATTGATCCATGGTTGTGAATAGGCTAGTGCAATGAAGCTTATTTTCGCTGCAGGTTGCATGTTTTTATAATTCAACATTTCACATTTGTGGTGCTTCTGCATGTCCTTAATATTTGTTGTGAATGTTACAGAGAAGTTTCATTAGAATAACAATAATTTAAAAACTATTATTTGCATCTTTAGGGTAGGTGGCAGTGTAGGTTGAGAGGCATGTATTATGTAATACAATAATAAAGTCTTCTGTGATTCATTACAACACATTCTGCATCTACTTCCTACCAAATGAAATGTGTTTTTAGAATTTTGTTCAAGCATAATTGTACAGGGAATAGGCATAGAATAGAAAAGATGCAAGTTCTGAAAAGAGCTGTTTGTTTCACAGAATATTTGATGTGCTTCACTAAACATTCTAAATATGGCAGCAGTCACATATGACTGAAAAGTAGAATATTCTGTATTTCCCAATTAGTTTTCTAGTCTGGTGTGGAACATGCTTTCTCAGAGTCACTGTGTATGTGACAGATAGGGATGGGATTGATGTTAATTCTGAAACATAATCAATTTTGGTTGTCTTGTCTTGATAAGGAGAGATCATGAAATAAAGTTACTCTGCCTTCCTTGATAGGCTTAGATCATGTATCAATTTGCAATAAATATGTAACACTTGAATGAATCAATAAAAAATGCCTTCTTAGAAAATAACTAAGAAGAGAGTATTTCTTTTTTCCTATTTTTCCTTGTCTTTTCCCTTGGTTGGAAGGAGACTGGCATACATGACAGAAAGTAGTATTAGAAATTTAAATACAACATCAAATTATTTAGGTGGTTTAACAGCTGTTTTATTTCCTTTTCTCATGGAACGTCTGCCTGTAGATAACTAACTCATGGGGACTAATCCAAATGAACCCCAACTGGCTTTAGCCAGGACAGCAGCACAGCCTGCATAAAATCTTCACAATTTTTTTTTAATTTAACCTACCTCTTTCTCTGAGGATTTAGACAGATACAGATTTTTTTTTCTTTTGGGGGAGAGGGGAAAGAGTGGGTTTTAGTGAGTTTTCTGTTATGTATCTGTATTGGTTTGGCACAGCCAGGTTTTGGGTAGCAGGGGCCACAAGGACGGCTCCTGTGAGGAGCTGCTGGAAGCTTCCACCAGGGCCAGCAGAGCCATTCCCTGATGGCCCTGGAGATGGACATGCTGCTGGGCAAAGCTGGGCTGATGAGAGATCCAAAGCTGGATCAATGCCATCACTGAATGGTTCTGGTAACACCTCTGTGATGACATATTTAAGAAGAAAATCAAAACAAAACAGTGGAGTTTTTGCTTCTAGTCAGAGAAAAGGAGGAGATGAGAACACGTGAGGGAAACAACATGGTGGCACCAAGGTCAGGGGAGAAGGAGGGGCAGGAGGTGCTCCAGGTGCCAGAGCTGAGATTGCTCTGCAGGCCCAGGTGCAGCCCATGGTGAGGCAGCTGTGCCCCTGCAGCCCATGGAGGGCAGGGGATGCTGAGATCCACCCACAGCCCACAGAGGAGACCCAAGCTGGGGCAGGGGGATGCCTGAGGGGAGGCTGTGAACTTGTGGGAGGCTCGTGGTGGAACAGGCTCCTGGCAGGTTTCCTGGTATTACATCTGAGCATGTGGTGACCCACACTGGAGCAGACTGTGCCTGAAGGACTGAACCCTGTGGGAGAGTGATCCAGGTTGCAGCACTTTGTGGAGGACTGTGGGGTGGACTCATGGTGGAGCAGGGGAAGGACTCTTCTCTGTGAGCAGTGGAAGAAACAACCTGTGATGAATCTCCCTTCCCATCTCCCTGCACTGCTGGGGTAGAAGGTAGAGGTGGGAAGGAGAGAGGAGTGCAAGGAAGGGCTTTTTAAAGTCTTATTTTTCTTCTCATTATCCTGCTTTGATTTTTTGAGTAATAAATTCAATTAATATCACTAATTGGAGTCAATTTTGCCCACGATGGTATTTGGTGAGTGATCTCTCTGAGTCCTTAACTCACAAATCCTTTGTTATATTTTCTCTCCTCTGTCCAGCTGTGGAGGGGAATGACAAGGTGGTTTTGGTGGGTGCCTGGAATCCAGCCAGGATCAACATAGTACAGCTTCTCTCAGCTGAGATCTGGTTTAGAGTACTGCATCCAGCTCTGAGATCCTCAGCACAAGAAAGACATCAACATGTTGGAGCAATTCCAGAGGAGGGCCACAAAGATATTTGGACCCCTTGTTTGAGGATGGGCTGAGAGAATGAAGCCTGGAAAAGAGAAGACTTCAAAGTGACCTAATTGCATCCATACAAGACCTGAAGGCAAATTATGGAAAAGATTAAGAGGGACTTTTCACAAGAACATGTGGGACAAGGGCAATGGATTAAACCTACAAAAGAGTGGGTTTAGATGTGATATTTCGAGGAAGTCAGTTCTTTGCAGTGCAGTTGGAGAGACACTGACACAGGTTGCCCAGAGAAGCTGTGGATGCTGCGTCCCTGGAGGCGTTCAAGGTCACACTGGGTGGAGCTCTGAGAGCCTGGCTTCTCCATGGCACGGGAATTAGTATGAGATAATCAATCTTTAAGGTCCTTTCCAACCCAAATCTATGATTCTATGATTCTGTGATCTTCCATTCACATCAATAAATAATAGAAAAATACAGCAGCTCTTGGGACATTGAAGAAAAGCTACAATTTCTGGCAATAAGCTATTAAAATCTAACAAGAAGATACTATCTACTAATCCAGCTGTAGTATCTAGTTCAACATAAAACTTTTCAAGAGCCCCTTAAACTTGAATAAATCATGCTCTAATGACAATCATGCACAAATTATGAACTACAAAATTTTACCAATTCTTTTGCTTGGATGGGAAGTATTTATAATTCTCCTCTTCTAATAAGATTACTTGCTGCTGTTTTTGATAGCATGAACAATCCTGAGCTAAAGGGTAGCAAGACACATTTTTCCTGAATATTTACTTGCTTTTGCTTTAGGAATATTCAGAGTATATTTGCAGGTGAGATCCCTCAAGTTCCAATTTCAAAGCTAATCATGAGCTATGCAATTTTACAAATATCAAGAACACAAACTTATAGCTGAGGCTATATGTCTGAATTGTTCCTTCTCTATTTTAATTTTGTACATTATTTTGCATTCTCAAGTGGAATTTCAGTTTTTTTTATAAAATCTGAGTTGAAAAAAGCAGCAATATCTCTGATTAAGGAATGTGCTATTGGGAACTACTTAACAAGCAAAGACTGAGTAAGAGCTCTACTCTTCCTCTATTTTGTGTTTCCTGAAAGCAGTACCACTTCTGATTTCAATCTCCCAGAGCCTTTTGAATTCCTCTTTCTTATGTATAATGGAGAATCTATATGTTCCTCAGAAGATGTCTTATATAAACAAGCTCATAAAAAATGATGTATTTTTGTTCTTTTGTTCTTTAGCTTTTCTGTTATCAAGGATTTTTAAAATAAAGACCTACCTCCAGTCTTTCTAATTTATTTTTTTTTAATTTCAGGCACCACCACACTCTTTCTGATCACAGGTGCTTGAGGCATATACTACGATCTCATAAGGAAGATAAAAAACTTACATAAAGGGGTTCAGATAGCTAATGCTTGTGTGCTACGAGTGCCCCACCCCTCCTTCATTTGCATTTAAGGCTTGTTCCTAAAACAAAGTATTGGTACATGTAATGAAGACTTCATATTTCTATTTGCATTGAGACCTTGTGACAAAAGACTGCATTATATGAAATATTTCAAGTGATTTAAAAATCATTGAGTATGCCAATGGTAAAAAATACAAAATATGTAAAAGGAACAATCTAGTTATTTCTGCAAAGTCAGGTCTGAATGGAGGTAATTACAGTCTTGAAAAAGACACAGGAGGGGTTAAAGTATTGGTTGTCTCTTCTTGCTGTCTCTTACGAATTAATGTGCAAAAGAAATCTGTAAGTTTATTTTAATGGTGTGTTTTGGATAACTTCCTATAAAAAATATATGGCCTGTGTGGTGCACTATATCATTAAGCTGTAGTATTTTACAGCAAAGATATTTTTGCAAGACCCAACCTGCAATTTAATCATAACTACAGTATTTCATTCTTAGTATATAAATACATTCTTTATGAAACATGCAGTTCTAATTTAGAATTTTAAAAGGACTGATTAAGTGCAGACTGAAGTTAACAAATAAAAATCTTTGTCCGCAAGCACTGGGCTTTACTGCCAAGTTAGGTAAAAATGTTTAAATCAAATAATATTTTTACATGTTATGTTATTTAGGACCACACTACATATTTTGGAACAACATTGTGGAAGAGACAACAGATTTTTTGAAAGAGTGAGTATGCATCTGGGAGGGTCTCACATGACACATCTTTAGATGAACTGCTAGAAAAATAAAATGACAGTCCATAAATAGAAGCTGGCATGCTGCAGCAGAATAATAGTTCTTCCCTTTGGCATTCTGGACAAAGAAGACAAAACCGATTCAATCTGCACTACACTGCATTATGGCATATTACATCCATTATTCCAAGAAAGCTTGATTAAAATGTAATTAATGAGATGCTAGCTTGCTATTAATGTCTCATGAATAAGATATTTTATATTGTTTACTGGTACATTGTTTTTGTTTGTAATGTGTATCGCAAATATACTTGATCAGTTTTATTGTATTTATTTAAATTTTTTCCACTTCCTACTTTTACTGGTAAATATATTTTATGTTCTCATCTTCACTATTTGAGATCCAGCCTCTCTGACCAGTCTCAGAGAAAAGATGAGTCCAGGAAGGCTGGATATTCTCCAAGAAGGAAATCTTAAAGGCTCAGGAACAGGCCATCCCCACTGGCTGGAAGATAAAATTTTGGGGAAGACTGGCCCAGCTGGTCAGAAGGTTTTGACTGGAAGTCAGGAATAAAAGTAGAGTATATGACCTTTGGAAGAAGGAGCATGCAGGAGGACTAAAATGATGTTATGAACTTATGCAGGGAGAAAAACAGAGAGGCCAAAGTCCAAATAGAAATTTGGACTAGTGCTGCAAAGACAGTAAGAATATTTCTATAAGTGTTATAGAGACAAAAGGATGGCTAAGAAGAATCTTCATCCTTTTTTGCATGTAACAGCAAACATAGTGACAAAAGAGATGGAGGAAGAAGCTGGGTGCTCAACAAAAGTCCTGCTTGAGTAATCTGATCTACTAGGAGATGACCCAGGGAGGGGATGAGGGTGTGGTCTGCCTTTAGTAAAGCTTTGTCATGTTTCCTACAGCATCCTCCTGGAGGAATTGGCTGCTTGTGGTTTGGGAAGGTGCACTCTTGTTACCGGACTTGCAAGGGTTCCTCAGGGGTGAAGAGATAGACGAGAATCTTGACTCCATGATCAGAAGGCTGGATTTATTAATTTATTATATATAATACATTATGACTATGCTAATAGGAATAGAGAGAAAAAGTCTCAGAAGCTACTAAGCTAAGAATAGAAAAGGAATGAATTCAGCAAAGAAGCTCTCCCTGATTCTGTCGCAGAGAGAGCTTGGTCTTTGGCCCTTAATTGTACACATGGAACATGGGCCAATCACAGGTGCCCCTATTGCATTCCACAGCAGCAGATAACCATTGTTTACATTCTCTTTCTGGGGCCTCAGCTTCCCAGAAGAGGGAAAAATCCTAAAGAAAGGATTTTTCACAAAAGATGTCTGTGACACTTCCCATGGTAAAAGCCTGTCTGGATGGCTGGGCCTAGGGAATGGTGGGGAATGGGGTTAATCCAGCTGCTGACCAGTGGTGTTCCCCAGGTCTCAGCACTGGGGCTGCTCCTGTTTAACATCTTTATCAACGATCTGGATGAGGGGATTGAGGGCAGTGGGACAGAATGAGACAAGAAGAGCAGGGCACATATTAAGGGCCTGACAGAATCAAAGAATTACAGAATGCTTTGGGTGAAAGGGAGCTCTAAAGGTCCTGTGGTCCAAACCCATGCCATGGGCAGGGACATCTTTCACCTGGATCAGAAATCTCAGTTGATGATGTGATTGATAAGATTCTGCATCTACTGATTGACAAATACGGGGGTGGCAGAGAACTCTGAAAACAGAATTGCACATGTTGAGCTCTTGGTGTTTGAGAATGCACAAATGTGGCTTAGTTTGTAATCAATACGCATTGTCCTTTATTTAAATACATCACTGGCCTCTAGTACTATCATGTTAGAATATTTAATTTACAGAAAAAAATATAAAAGCTTTATACAAAATCCCCCATAAATTGTAGAAGGTCTGTAATTCAGGCAAAACAATCTTCAGAATATTGAGATACATAATATGAGAAGAGTCTGATGTTGATGGGACAATATTTTTTTGCTTATAATGAAGACGCCACATAGCTGAGGTAGCATCTTTAAAGCTAATTTTGGGAGGCCCATAAATAGATTTTCCAATCATTATGAATTGCAATACTTTGTATAATTTATTGCTTTAAACAATTCTCACATACTATTTGTAGCTCTGAACTTGCAGTTGTTTTATTTTCCTTTTTATCCAAATTATCTGAGGCCATATGATATAAGAAAATGATGGCTCAAAAATTGTTAAGTCTAGCAAAATAATTCCCCTAATTCTTTTCATTTGGGAAAACTTTTATATGTAAATATGCTTCAGGATTTGTCCATGATCCTCATACAATCATCATGAAGGTCAGAAAACCAAATTCTATTCTGTTCTTGGTACAATCAAAAAGGAAAAATTGACACATTCATATTTTAAGTATACTAAGTCCATTTGGAAATGGTCTGTACAAATGCCCTTCCTAAATTAATAATATCTAGTAATAATACCTTTCCATCTCAAATATGTATTAATTATCACATACAGCAGTTTCAAAGTTTTTTCTTTATCCTTTGATAAATGCTGACTCTTGACAGCCTAATTAGGAAGTGCTTTGCTAAAAGTTAGCTGGTTTTGAGAAGTGAGGTTTCTGATAAGCTGATTGTTCCATTATTATACTCTGTCTCCTACTTAATTCTCTTTTGACCACTGATTTACATCAAAAATTTGCTGATGGTTCAGAATTCTCATCTTATACTTATGACTGGTAGAAGAATGTTGTACAACCTAGATCAGATTATTCATGAGATAGAGAGATGAAATTCTTTTACATGAGAAACAGAATAGAAGAGTATTACTATACTGCAGTTCTTACAGTGCTACATCATTATGACACCCAGACCTGAAGGACATGGCAGATGATGAAGGCAGCTGTGTTAATGCACTGGGTGTGGGTGTCTGCGTAAAGAAAATTTCAGTTTGAATATTAAATTGATTTCTCAGTGCTTTAAAAATGCTTTACACGAAAGAAACAGGTATTTTGATATGATCAGTTGTTGATGACAAATGAACAGTTCATTGCTGATATGATTAATGGTGTCTGGCAAATCAAAACTTACATTTGATTTTGAATACATTTTTGTCCTTGCCCTTTCAGCAGCGTAATTGGAGAATACTTAAATGTCAACTTACACTTAAATATAAGTCTGAACATTTACAGTCATCTCATTTCATGCTTATTTGGCTTGGGAAAAAATTATTTACTGTGAAGCTTGAAAAATGGCCTAACAATACATAAAACATTTTTATAAACGGATATAAAAATTTAGCCTTTGAATAGGAATGAACAGTTTGGCTGTTAAATGAAACTATGCCTAAAAATAAGTTGCCAGAGGGATCCTCAAGTGATAATTGTGTCTCCTTGTAGGAGAATGTTGAGTTTGTTCAAAGGTCTGTAATTCCAACCTGAGATCACATTAAGGAAACTTGATTGATAATGTCACTGTTGACCTTTTAGATCAAAGTATTCTGGGCAGGAAGACAATTTAAAGAACATAAGATACATACAGCATCTTAAAAGGCTGGACAAAACTGAAGTGACCTGTCCCAGACTTTGCTGTTAAAGAAACAAAATAGGAGGAACAAAATGCCCTTTGGTTTCTGGACTGATGAGAGCAAAATCCATTTTTGCTGTGGTGGTGGTGGTGGAGAAGGGATCTGTGGCAGGGTGGTGAGCAGAGTGGTAAGACCGCAAGTGGAAATCTCTTCCTCGCTGTTTCAAGTTGTGCAAACGTCCCACTCTAAGAAATTGCTCTAAAGCACAGGTCTTCCCTTAAACACCACCCAGGAGGACTGAATTTGTTTGCCTGACTCCTCAGCTGTCTGATGGACTTGATGCCAGGTGAAAGCAGAGACATGAGGAAGGCTGAGTAAAGCTGGATGCTCTAATGGCAGCAGCAGCCTAAGGCTGCCTGGAATCTGTGGCTGCCTGTGCTGCCCACACCCACCACGCTTCTTACACAGCCACAGGTCTGTGCAAATATACTTCTGTGTGGGTAGCATTAGCTCCTGCCATAATATGCCCCAATTCAGAAGACTGAAGTAAGAACTAACAGCTATAGAAGTTTCTTCCGATGTTGGTTGGGTTTGATTTTTTTTTTGTTTTGTTTTGGATTTTTTGGTTTTGTTTTATGGATTTTTTTGTTTTTGTATTTTGTTTATTTATCTGAAGTGTAAGAAAAAACACCCCCATTTTTGTATTAAGTGTCTTATTCATGCATCCTTTAGTGAGAATCAACAATTTTCCCAAGAGAAGATCTGAATTTGGTCTCTAAAAAATGGCATATCATGTTCCCTGATGCTTCTGAAATACCTAGACCAAACATCTTCTCTAAAGAATACACTGAGTGAAAAATACAGGGAAAATAGCAGAGGATTAAGAGTGGAATTAATATTAAATAAAGATTCTCAGATTTAGGTTAAGGTCAAGAATAATCCTTTCAAGGGTTTAGGTCATATTTGTCTGCTTTTGTTAAAATTTCAGTCGTCTGAGGCAGGGATCTGATGTACGAGAGTGGACAATTGGACTGATGTTGGAAAGGTCATCTTTCAGCAGCAGATTGTGAGCTTATCTTTCTAAATAACTATTTTAGTATTTGTGAATGTGCTTAAGAAATTGAAAGTTTAGGTTTTAAAATGGTCAGTGGAAACAAAATTAAATAAACACTGGTTCTGACATAGTTGAATGCAAGTCTGAAGATTTTCTAGAAATAAATCCTAAATGAGGAGCCTTGGATGGACTGGGGAGATTAGACATTTGCTAGAAATTCAAGGCAACAATAAAAAGGTGCTCTCAGGCTTAATAAGGCAGAACTACTGAAACAGCACCTTCAAATATACCAGAGTATATTTAGCAGTGCTTAATATTTTCAAGTTCATGATTTATTGGTTGAACCATAGTTGATGACATTTGTGCAGCTCAATAGCTGTTCAAATAATGGGAAGAATAGCAGCAGTTTTGTCTAGTAATAAAAGGATAAATTCATTCTGGTGTTGAAGCAGCTTTAAGGCTGAGCAATAATGGAAGAGGCACAGGAGAACTTAGAATATCTGTGAAAGAGGCAGTGATATTATAGATACAGCAATGGATTTGACTGCAATATCATGTAGAAGGATTGCCCTGCAGGACTGGTAATCTATTAAAAAAGGCAACTGCAGACATAAAAATTATGTGTAAGTTGTATTACTGCAAATATATTTTAAAGCTTTCTTTCCCAAAAGGAAAGCATTTCCAGAGAGATGGATGGGTAAAGAGCAGAGTGTTCAGCCCTGACAGGAATGCCACTGGTGCTTCCTCACTGTGGAGGCACACTTGGAAATGTTGCTCTCAAGGAGTATGAAATGTAAATGTAACATATTCTCTGCTAATTTTAATTTGACAAATCAGAACAGGGTCTTTGGGCTACCTTGTACGCATTGAAGTTTCTTTTCCTCAAACCCAGTTTCCTAATTTTTAACTATTAGAAACATATCATGCTCTCTCTCCCCCCCCTTCCCTCAAAGAGGCAAAGATATTGTAACACCTGAGACTGCTCTAATTAAAATTTTAATTATACATAAAATTCTAATTAGAGAGAAGAATTCTGACAGTTTTCCCCTAGCTTATCAACTGACTGTTTCATGAAGGAAGTAATGTCAGTTTTAGAAGTGGAACCTTGAATAACTAGACACCAATGACAATGTAAAATCAGCCATTTTAACCAGCATGAAAAAAATAGCAACCCAGCTAGTGCACAGATTGTACACGTTTACTGATTTTCTTGTGCAGTCTACACAGAGTTCACACTGGTTTTTTCTCTAGTACACTGCTTGCAAGGTGCCTCTAGAGTTTTTGAAGTTGGGATGCTTTCTCCATATGGAATTCTGGGCCAGCATTTTGGGAAGTATAATAATTCCCTAATGCATGCAGGAGGCGAAAAGAAAGGGCCTTGAAAGCTCATTATGTACAAACTCATGGCACTGCATATCCTATTGATCCTGGCAGTAAAATTTAGAGCTCTGGTTTCAGGTCTGTAGGAGAAAGTATAATGTCACCATGATTCATGGCAGATTTGTAACATCAATGACATTACCCTTAAGGGCAAAAAATTGTTCTAAACTGCATGCAACCATGAGACAGAAAGATGACAGAGGATGTATATGCTCGTATGTTTGAGCTGTCTGAGTTGCCATCTCAGAAATTACATTTTATACTCATCACAAAGCCCAAGGTTTCTCTGTGGAAAACTTACTGCCTCTGAAGCAGACTTGGCCTTTTGCTTGGGACTCAATAGACACTCACCTGGGACATGGTGAAAATTTCACTTTTATCAGTAGAGGAGTTGTCCTCTTCTTGTACTCATGGAGATAAAGTAAGGGACTTTTACTGCATTTTCTTCAAAACATGGAAAGATACAAGAAGAAAATCTTAAGATACTCTAAAAACGAAAAATTCAGAAATTATACATAATTTTATCAGAATATATAGTAATTACATACACTTGTATTTTATAATTACTGACAGACATAAAAAGGCACAGTTGTTTTCCTTTCAAAGAGATACACAGGGCAAGAAATGTTGAACTGATCATTATAATAAAAAAAAAAAACAAGAAAAACTCGTCTGAGAGGAGATGAACTGTATTCAGGCAAAAAGAGTACACCTTTAAATTTTGAAGCCTTTGAAAAGGATTTTTAATAAGAGTTTCATTCTGCCATTTATTATTACCATTACTACTACTATACCCTTGGCTAAATTACAATGTGCATGCAGGAAGGAAGGACAGAGAGAAATGTTACCTGAGACTTCAGTACAGTTTATCATCTTGAATATTTTAGACACGAAAACTGAATAAAAACAAAGCCAAAGAAATCTGATGAGAACTGTCCTTACTACTCTGTGAAGTTACACTAAATAATTTCTGATAACCTCCAATAGCTGAACTGACTTCTTCTCTATCCCTTCAATTCGTTATTAAACCAATATATCAAAGAGTTTGGTAATATCTTATGGCCTTCTTGGACTTTCCTTTGTTAAGCACTTCCCTTTCTACATATTCTACATATTCATGATTCATGGTGGAGAAAACAACTGCAAGCTTAATCTTATGATACATTCATTGAGGTTTGGGTAATCTTAAAGTACCTAAGAATCTGATACACTGATCATAAAAAGTCAAACAAAGTTTCAAATTATTATGGACTCCTTGCCCTAATTTTCAAGGTAGATCCTGCTTTGTATTAAATGAGCAAATTCAACCCCAAAAATATCCTATAGTTAGATAATACATAGCCAAAATATCTTTCAATGAAACTGTTGCATCAAGATTTTGTTCATTCCATGTTTTGGTTATTCATTAATCAAATATTATATGTTTGGATTGTCAAACCAAACTTTTCAATAAAAAACCCATAAACTTAAAGACTATAAGAATAAATGTTAATAGCAAGAGACAGGAACACTTGCTCCAGGAAAATATATTGTGGAAAAAAATTATTTGAATTGGATCTTAAAGTGAGCTGCAAATGTCCTGCACAAACCATTTCATTTCTTATTGATGTTTTAAATCTCCATGCAGCATTTTAGCACTCACTAAAAATATAAATCCATAGCTGTAACCTGAACTCACTACATGGTGTGCTGTATACCATAAAGTCTCCTAAGGGTGGCAGTATCTTTTCTTTCTTTTTTTTTTCCCCAGGGATTTTGTCCTGTGGTGTCAGATTTCGTCATCCATAGCTAATTTGATATTTCACTGACTACTCTATAGTATATTGTATAGTATTTTACTCTAGAATTAGTTCTTGAAGACTATTAAATGCTTCCCATCAGAGAAAGTTTTTTAAAATTAATATGGATATATAATAGACTCATAGAAATATTTGAGTTAGAAGGAACCTTAAAGACCATTTAGTTCCAACCCTCCTGCCATGGACAGGGACACCTTTCCCTAGACCAGATTGTCCAGTGCTTCACCCAGCCTGGCCTTGAGCACTTCCAGGGATGGGGCATCCACAGTTCCCCTGTGCAACCTGTTCATGTGCCTCACCACCCTCACAGTAAAGAATTTCTCCACAATATAGAGTCCAAACCTGCCCTTCTTCAGTTTTAAGGCATTCATCCTTGTCACCATCTGCTCTTGTAAAAAGTTCCTCTCCATCTTATGATATATTATCATTAAGAATACAGCCCAAATTCACTGAATTAAATGACCTAGACATATATTTTCCTTGTTACCTGCTTAAAGGTAACAGCCATCTGCTTTAAAGCTGCAGACCCCAGTTTTCAAAATGGAACTTTTAAAAAAGCAGTCAGTAAACAACCATCACTTAATATATGAGCCTCCTGAAATACATATGGTATGTGTTGGGGAGTTTGTTTCACAAACAGGATGGGACTGCTGGGATACATTCCTTGAGCTTTTATTGCAGCATCAGCCTCATTACAAGGCTGAGACAATAAGAAGGTGGCAAAAGCTTGTGTACAGCCAGCAGCAGCCAAAGATTTCTTTGTTACAGAACATTTAAAAAACTTTCCAGCCAATAGCATATTGCTAAAGCTTACAGGCAGTTGTTCTAGCCAGTCACTAAAAGCACATGTACACCTGCTTCACACAGTGCTTGCTTGTCTTCTTTCTATTAACAATACACAATGCTCCTTTGTTAAGCTTAAAACCTTCTACTATCTTGCTAAGCATATTTTTCTGCAGTCTTAAGGTATATCTTAGCCAAGCCTAAAACTGAAGCTATTGTTTCATGTCTTTGCTCGCTGTACTATTGTAACTTCTTCTACCTTCAAACTTTGCAGCTGCAGCTAGTTCCAATTTTTTCTGTTCTTTCTGTTTCTAAGGCCTGCACTTCCAGCTTCCTGAAAATCCTCTTACCTTTACTATTTCCCTTATTGGTACCTACTTACAGCACAATAGAACTTGTAGGAAAAGTAATATATTGCAGTTAATGCAGTACATACCTCTTTCTGCAGTACTCTGTTTGTTGTTTGGTTTATTAAAATTAAAGAGTAATATTTATTATTCCCTATGCATTGTCACTGTTTATACATTGTCATGATATGCAGCTTTGTCCTTGTACAGGTTTATAGTCTATGATCACTCAGAACAAGGAACTATATTTCAATTACACCAAAACTGAGGAAATATCTTTTTGGGTAAACAAACTTTTCAATGGGAAAAATAACAAAATACTTCACGATAAGAGTACATTCAGGGTTCAATATATTTTTGTTGGAATCACAAATTAATAGTTTCTGAAAATTAACATTCAACAAGACATATTCAAGAATTCTTAGTTACAGCAGAATATTTTAATCATATTAGGCATGCTATATTCATGTTCATTTCCAATTAAATTAGTACCATGTAATGAAAACCAAAGGAATTATTAAATCTTAGATATTAAGTAAAGTAGTCTATTATTTTCCTGCAATAAACTTTCATTCTAGTGAATATTTTCTGTACTTCAGTTATTTGAAAAAGCCCATTTCTGTAAAATTTTTCAAGTGCCATTCTGTTTTCTTTTTCCCTCTTCTGTTAGGTCTCTTCTGTGTTCACAGAATATTTCAGTGTCTACTTATCCTGTGAGATGCAAGGCTATCTCATACTTGAATACGACAGGATCTATATTATAATCCTACAAAAGCAGATTTTTTTCCAGAAAGGTTACCTCAGTAATGAACTTGAGGCAACAGGAATGGAGAATGTACAGAAAATCAGAATAGCACATATATGTTAGACTAAAAAAAAATCTAAGCACTGTGAAGAAGGAGAAGATGAAAGGTGATTTTTAAAGAAAATGGTTAAATAGGTTTCCTTCAACAGTGCTGTTTGCTTGCTGCACATGTGCACTTTATTCATTATCTTTTAGGAAAGAATATTTTCATGCTACTTGGTACAGCTACAAAATGACATTGGTACTTTGTTAGCTTTAATTTCATCTGAAACAAGAATGATTAACATTTTGGAATCAGCTGCCTGTGTTTCATAAAAGCTGCTCAATGCCATATTAGAAGTTAATACTCTACGTGGTTGCTGATGTTCCTTCTTCTGCATGGCTTTTCACTTAAGGCCATGAGACACAGTTTTCAATAAAAGCAGTCACCAGAAGAAATGAGCTGACATAACTTTTGACATGGAAGTACAACCTCAAAAAAGTTAGGTAAATAGCAGCAGGGTGGTAATCATCCTTGGCTGCTTAAGCCAGGCAGAAAAATAATGCTTGACTAGATAGGTCTCCAAACCTGATTCAGGATGACTTTAGGAAAGCAAAGTTCTCTTACCCTAATAGACAATTTGTGGTTAGAAGTTCCCTGTGAAGAGACTGCACTGCTTATCAAGCATGCTTTTCTTCCTCTCTAGCTTGGAGACATCCAACACAAAACAGGACACACTATTTAAAGCTGGTTTAATTTTTTTTTTTTTTTAGCCTTGCTGCTTATTATTCTTTGACCAGCCTAGTTCAACAGGAGGCCAGCAGGCTGGCCCAAGCCCAGGGCATGCTCTCTCCTTCAGCCTTCTACTGGATCCTTGGGATGGATCCAGGAGGCTGTGGCTGCTTCTGGAGATGGCAACCAGCTGCTGCCTAAAGGGCAGTGCCAGGAGGGGCAGGGGGCAGTGAGAACAATCTGGTGACCCGGCTGCAGCCCAGCAGCTCCTGGGGATGGGCAATTCTCCCTGCACTTCTGCAGGAGCACTGCACTGGAACTCCCCAGCTGTAAAGATACCCTTTACCATTCCTGCTGCTCTGAAGAACAGTTTTCTGCTGAGGCAATATCAGGTCTTTGCTGGTTTTCTTGCCTATGCTCCCTAGACATGCTTCATTGTCATCTCTTTTATACAAAACTGGTAGCTGTCCTGTCAACAAGGAGTGATTCTCCTCACCTGGATGGAAATCTGAGCATGAGTGAAGAGGCTCTTGATAATTTCCAAGGATGGCAAAACTTTTGGATTTTGCAATTACAAATAGTTCTAAATTTATATTGCACACATTATAAAATTAAGCAGTTACTCATAATGATGAAGCAGGAAAAGGTCAAGAAAGTGAAAACTCATTTTCACTTCAATGAAGATCGTCATTCCAAGAATATCACTTTCCATGAAAAATGGGGAAAAGAGAGAACATAAGGAGGAGGTGCTGAATTAGCATTGGTGTAACCACTGCCAATGTAAATTTGAGCACAAGCCTCATCTCTTTGTTACAGGGGGAAGATGGAGTCAGGAGATAACATTTCCCAATAAAGTCTTGTCTAAACACTCACGGAAACAGGATTTTAAAAACCAATCTATTTCAATAATGTATTTACAAAAGGTGGGTCTTTTCTGTGCCTTCTGGCATGAAGGCCATCACAACCTGGAGCATGTGAAGAGACTGTGCAGGAATCAGAATCTGACTTCTGTTCTTCTCATTGTCACATGAGAGAGGAGGAATCACAACACGTTCTGTGGCATGGATGTCGGAGCTTCTCCTCAGCAGATCCATTCCACTGCCCAGCTGAAAGTGCCCTGCTATTCATTTTTTCCCTCCTCCCTCTCCTTCTCAGCACTATGGGAAGTTCCCCCTTGGCTGCTGCTGTCAGAGCCAGTGATGGTCTGCCTGGTCAGGCAGCAGGGGCCAAAAAGTACCAGGAGAATTTTGGCAGAGGCCCAGAACCACCAGTTCTGGCAGACAGAGAGGAGCACGCTTCCCTGGCTGAGTCTAGGTGACTCCTGGCCCTTCTGCTCCATGTCCTCCAGGAGCCAAGCCATCTCCTGGGTTTGCTGCTCCTCATGCTATGCAAAAGCTCTTGTGTGACATTTTCTTTCTGGTCACCCACCCCCAGTACTCACAGCAGGATGCTCAGCACCATCAGGATTTGGGTGATGTTCCCGGCCATGGGCTGGAGGAGGAGGAGGGAAGGGACTCAGTGGGGCTGGGTGACAGGAAGGAGGCAGCTGGGACAGTAGGGACAGGAGACAAAGGACCTGGGAATGTGAGTGAGAGGGGATGTGGGAGCTCAGGGGTATCATGGCATTGGTTGGTGAGCCAAGGTTGGCGAGCGCTGTAGGGACGGGACCACTTCCCCAAAGCCCCTTGGACACTCACCATGGCTGACAGCTCTGGGCACCTTTCCACCCAGCTGGGGGCAGCTCAGGGTACTGCCCAGAGCCCCTTACCTCCCCTCAGCCTCAGAAACACCTTCTGGCCTGGCCCTCACTCTGCCCAGCCTTCCCCTTGCCCGCCCCACTCACCGCTGCTGGATGGTGGCACAGCTCTGTGACATTGTCTGATGTCTCTGGCATCAGAGCCACATGCTGACACCCCAGCTGGACAGCCATGGCCAGCACTGAATAATGCTTTGAACTCAGCCTTCTCTTCAGAAGTCCTAAAACAATCCTATTCCCCTCGTAGATTGGCTAGATTTTAACTTTTTTTAAAAAACTATTCTTCCGTAATAGACGAAATTTTAGAGTAGCTGCAGTTACTTTTACTCTTTGCATTGTTTTTATTGTTTGGGCACTGTGACTTTACAAATATTCCACACACATATTAATGGAAAACAATGTTCATTTTTTCTCCTGTATCACTATTATCCTTTCTATGCTGAACCCCCCTTACGTGTATGTACATCTAGCTGCTACCTCCTGCTTATTTATGGAAAAGGAAGGGGCAAAGAGGCCTGATACCCATCAGGCTGAAAATCCAAATCAACAGGGTCATTTAGAAAGAGAATTTCAGCTCCATTTTTTTCTTGCAGGAGACATTTACATAAATTGACCCAAAGTGCATTGCAAACTAACGCCTAATTTTTAGTCCAATGTCATTCCTAGGCCCCCTTCAATCCAGCAGCTTTCAAACTTTCTACATCCTAAGTATTTAAGATTATTTTATGTACCATGCATAGATCAGCAGTTTCTGTGCTGTGGTACAATCTATAGTGTAACATTTATCTGTGATAAAATATAACAATATAGTAAAATCAGTGGCAAGTATTCATGAAGTAGCTCACATTTAGCCAGAACAAATATATATATATAAATAATAATGTGCTTAGTTTCAGTAATATCTACCTTGCTACTTGTCAGTTTTCATTACTTTTTGTAACTCCTACTAATATAGTGCCATTTGAAATTTCACTAAGGTGATGTTAAATCTTTTTCATGCTTTATTTTCACTTTCTAGCTTTCCCCTAGGAGAACAATCAAACTGTAAAACAAAATGAGTAACTACATTTTAAACTATGATTCCTCCTGAGGAATTCTGACATTTGACTAAAGGAAAGAGCCTTTGGTAAAATGTTGTTTGATTTACCCCTTGTAATCAGTTGCAGTTTCAAAACACTTGCAAAAAAGGGGGGGATTTACCATTGTTATTAATGTTAAACTAAGGAGAAATTGATTCCCTAAAATTAATATCTGTGCTGTATAATGACAATGGCTTGAAAAGGAGAAATGACAGTGACCTAAACAAATCCAGGGCATTTGGGTGGCACAGCACGGGGCCATTTGGGAGATAAGCAGGTTCTCACCTGGAGAGCAGAGGTATGCCATCCAGCTGTGTGGGTGTTTATGTGGAAGTCATCACTACTGGGTCTGGACACTGTAAATAGTGCTCACACCCTTCAGTAGTAAATGTGGTGGAAAGAAAATGGAAGAGAAAATAATGGAATAATTGGAGCATACTCAGATTTCCCCTGATCCTTCTCAATGTGTGCTTCTGTATAGACATCCAGGGTGGCATGCAAAAAAAATGGTGATGTGAATTTCCATCTCTACTGAATGCAGGAACTAAAGATAAATTCCTAAATTCCTGGTAAATACATTGAGAAGCAGCACCATGGGAAGGACATAAGCACAAATATTACTACACTGACAGTACAAAATATACTAATTTTCAGCCTATGTGTAACTGTATCTTTCTTGACATGCTGACTAGGGCTGGTCTGATGTCAGTCAGGCGCTTCAGTGCTTCTGTAAGCATGCATGCATATTCACACCTTCCAGCAAAATTACTGTTAGGAAGTGATTAAGAAACTAATTGGGATGTTACCCAGGAGGAAAAGCCTGTGATGCTTATCACCTGATATTAAATTTCATCACGAGCTCTTAGCTTTGTCTGTAGTTCCCAGTTACAGTTGGTCTAGTAAAAATAACTCAACTGTAGGACATGACTAATAAAGTTATATTCTCCACTCCAAATTCCTGATGGAACTAGTTAAAAAAACTAGTTACAGTTTAAAGAAATAGTTAATCACAAGTTTTAGAGGTATATTTTTAATGCAACATTGTACAAGTTCTTTTGATGACTATCTTTTGCATAGATGTAATTTTTGACATCCTGTAGGAGAGTAACATCCTGCATCTACATCAGAGTCACAAATGCAGGTATTCGAGATATTACTGTTTTTTCAGATGATGAAATTTGGTCATTTGCACAGATACCCTCCTAATTATTTACAGTTCATATTTTTAAACATGCAGACATCTTCAAGCAAAATGATTTCTGGTACTAGAGAGGCTTGATCTCTTATTCAGAAGGCATCTGAGTAATCTCTGCTTTCATCCTGAAATGGAAAAGTATTACTTTATGTCCATATGCTATATTGATTTATGTTAATAGAAATCCCAGGACAGTCAGTTTTTCTTGCATTTATTTTCCTTGCGAGGCATTTGATTACTTTTATGGTAGCTTGAGAAGGCTATGTCAGCTCTGACTCAATGTTTTTCAAAGAAGAGTTTTTCTGTGGGGGTTGTTATATTCTGCATTTTCTCCTCTAAGCTTCTCAGGTTCATGAAGCTGTTTATGTAAGCTGCATGGTTTTTAAGAATTTCCACAAAAGTGCTGCCTTGTCCAATTCACTTCCTGCTGCACGAGGAGCATGGCAAGTTGTAGGTATTGTCCACGCTAGCATGAGCTTTTTGAGTGTCTCCTGGACTTTCCTCTTACTGTGCAGGCAACTGGGTACCTTAAATATGTATTTTTAACAGAAAAGTGGTGCCTGGTTTTTCTAACAGCTGATGCTAAGCAATACCAAGAGCATTGTACAGAAGGAATGTAATCCATTTCCAATGCAGTAAGGTGAACGTCAAGAATAAAGAAGTCGCTGGTGTTAACAGGGAAAAGAATACTTGGTACTTGCTGCAATGTAATGTTGATCTGAAAAAGGATGCTTTTTTTTTTACATTCAGGACTTTGAGTATTGCATTAAAAAGCTTAATTTGCTGGGCAATTGTTAACTGCTTTGCCTGCATATAAGGATTTTTTGTTTTTAAAATTACATTGTGGTAAATAGTACTAAAATATTTGGATAGCTGACAATGACATTTCTTGCAATAAATTTAAATAGTGATTATTTGATCAAATTTAATACTGGGCATCAGATCAAGAGAGTTTCTTCAGTATCCCACTGATTTGCACTGAGTGAAATGGAAAATATAAATATGTTACAACAGAATAGCCATATGTGAATGTAGATTTACATTTATGTTTATTTTATCTTCAAGGCACGGTATCAATCAAATTGGACATACTAATTAAGGACTTCTGCATTATCAAAATTAAGCTGGATGTTACACCTATTCTGATTATCCTAGTTAGAGTTAATCTGAAAAACTGCTGTATCTACTGTTGAGGTACTGTGAAGAAATTGTTATTCCTGCTTGGTTGCTAAGAATTTAAATATTTCTTCTGACAGTTTATTTGTGGGGGAAAGCTGGGAAAGAGGAGTAAAATTGTTCCAAAGTAACAACTTGGTTTCTGATTTTTCTAGAAAACACGTTTTTAATCAAAGTTATGGACAAACTTTTCAATATACATGACACCACATTTTGCAAAAGTTGACTTTTGATTCCTCAGTGTTAGAGTAATTATGTTGAGGAATTACACCATTCTGGTATAAATCAGAATGTATAAATCCATATGCCACAAACTGACATTTGTGTCTGTGGGGTTATCATGACTCTGATGGCAGAGTCACACCAGAAAAGCTCACTTTTCAGTGGAAGCGTTGCATTTGTGCCCATGACACACAGCTTATTATATCTTTGCATTATAAGAAACTTTCTTAAAATTTCCATCCTTTTTTGAGTTAGTGTATGTTTGCTGTGCTATAATAAATCAAAGCAACTCATCCTTACTTTTAAACAAGAAATGGATTTTGTGGCTCCCACTGATCTTCCTATTCACATCATGAAATGATATTCTGAAGAAAGGAAAACATCTGTACATATAGTTTTATTCTGGTTAAGCACTGTCTGAATCCATAAGCCAAAGGATTCCAACATGGTAATCATAGTTCATTGAACCCTTACATTAAGGGACAAGCAGAGAGTTTTCTGTTGCAGTGAGCAATTGCTACATCTCCTGTGTTAGCTGGGATGCACAGTGCCAGAGACAGACACAGAGGGGTAGCAGGAAATTCTGGCCTGCCCTTGGAGCTGGAAAAAGCAGGCTGAAGGGGCAAAACCTGCAGCTGTTTTGCTGATGGCAAAATATTTCATTCATGCAAATACTATTCCTGATAGAAAAGAATATGGGATGCTCAGACATGCATTCTCTAGCTGTGTAGTTCTTCTATCCCTTAAGAAACCCTCTTCCCTGTAATCCAAGGATTTTCTTCTTTCCATGCATTTACAATTACTGAAGATTAGTTATTCTGTGGGAAGAGTGCTGATAGAATGCATGAATACCCACCTGTAAGAACCCCTGCAGTGGTCCTCCTCATCTATTTAAAGTCAGTGACCAAAAGAGAGTTGGAAAAAAAAATAAATCTCAATTTGTTCTATGTATTTTGTGTTTAGTATTCTGGTGTTTTTGATTCTGCTTAGTATGCTTCAAATGAATGTTTTCTACTCAGCACATAGCATTTTGTCAGGTTCAATTACAGTGAGAAGTGTACAGTTAACATCTTTCATGGCTTGGTGGAAAGAATCACTGAAGCATAGGATGTCCTGAGTTTGAAAGGACCCACAAGGATCCTTCAAGTTCAACTCCTGGCCCTATACAGGAACACCCCAAAAGTCACACCATGCACCGGAGAGCATTGTCCAAACACTTTTTGAGCTCTATCAATATTGGTGCTGTTACCACTTCCTAGGAGAGCCTGTTCCAGAGCCCAAACACCCTCTGAGTGAAGAAATTTTTCCTGTTCTCTGCCTAAACCAGAGGCAGCTTCATGTCTTTCTGCCACCCACAGCTTCATGTCTTTCTGATCCTTTCATCTGTCTCTGGTCACCCCAGAGAAGACATCAGTGCTTGTCCCTTTTCTTCCCCCCATGAGCAAATTGTGACTGAAATGAGGTGTCCCCTCAGTCTCCTCTTCTCCAGGCTGAAGTGGCTAAGAAGTAACCTCAGCCACTCCTGATATGGCTTTCCCTAAAGACCCTTCCCCATCATTGTAGCTTTGTTTGAAAGACTTTGCTGGCTGTGCTGATGACTGTGTTGTCTTGCTGGCTTTTTTTTTTTTTTTTTTTTTTTTCCAATAAGTGCAAGAATAATATTCTTTATAATTAATTTTTCCATAATTTTACCATTCAATAAAGGGTGCTGCAGAGCCAGCAACTCCAAAAGCAAAGGTGCTGCAGTCAGTAAATTGCTATTCAAGTGAAGTTTGAAATAACCAAAATACTCTCCATTCAAGTATTTTGGGTATATGATCTATATGTGCAACTGAGCATATCCCATGTGATGGAAGAACCATAGTTGTCCTTCTCAGCCAAACCTGTTGGATAAAAGTTTTGGGAATGCCCAGCAGAGAGTCCCTGGCTGACAGAGCTGATGGACACTCTGGTGCAATTTCAAATCACAATGAAATGGCACAAGACCTGAACACTAAAGTGTTACCCTGCCCCAAAAAGAGACATAGGAGAATCTTATCTGTTACTGTACAAGAATTAATCTGATGCAATGCACGGCCACATACAACAAAAAGGGGTTTGAAATAATTGCTTGCTAATAATCCTGTGTATAACACTCCTAACCTACCTTTTCCTTGAAAAATTGCTCCTGACACTGTTTCTGAAGGGTTGGATTAGGAGTTTTTATAGACTTCAGAATAGAAATTAATTTCCTCTATCTATAAAGAGGGAAAAATGAATATTTTTCTCTTATAATTTATTTTAATATTTGAATATTTAAAAGGCTTTTAAATATTTGCATAAATCTACTATGTTTTAGGCACTTAAATAATTTGTCTTGTAGCTACACTAATTCTGTTAACATTTTTTAGACCCCCTTCTCATTAAAATAGACTGCCTGCTGAGTTCTCTGAAAAATACCATAATGAAGATGTTCACACAAAATCTGGAGAGAAAACTTCTTAATTTCCTGTTTAAGAACATACTCATAAAGTTAAACCCTTTTTATATTTTCCATATAATTGAAGAAAATTACGAAGACATTTCATGTTCATGCAGCTAAGTGTGGCTAGCTTCCTTCTCAACTACCTCCCCCCAGCAGTAAGATAGATAATAATTTTAGCTGGAATAATGGACACACAATCTTGTTTTGATGGCTTTAAAGAACCTGCAAACTTTGGTGTAAGTACAGTTTCCGATTTTCCTTCTGACTTAGGAAGGAAGAAATATAATAACACATTTTTCTTTCAGTCTTACTGCCAGCAATTTCTATCTGAAGTGACCCCATTAAAGAGTCTGGAGTTACTTTAGGTTGTATAAGAAATAAGATCAGAAGCTATGCTGCTCTTTACAAACTGTATGAACCAGAAATGATGTTCCTGGATTTGAGGGAAAAAAGATATCTAAGGCCTGTGTTCATCCTTCTTGAAAAGCTTTCCAAAAGCAATTGATATACTTAAAGGGTGGACAATAAACCTTCCAGCTAAGAATCACAGGACTTGATTGCCTGGAGTCCACAATAAAGCTTTTTGAAGAAGTTCCATATAAAAAATCAACCTATAGATCCTGCTGATGCAACAGTGATTTAAGACACTCAGAACCAACCTATGCACCCATTATTGTTACTGTTACAGCTGAAGTATTTGGCTGTTTTTCCCTGCCATTGCTCAAGGTTCTGCATACACCACTTGAAGTGATGTGTGATTTTTATTGGTGGGAGCGAAGCAGCTGCAGGCCTGTCTGTGTTACACTCCTTGTGTTACGCTGCAGGATCTGGTACTCCTCCACTGAAGCTGGAGTCACATTGCTTCCTGACATTCCTCCTCCTGAGCCAGTTTCCCCTTTTAGGACACAAGAAAGCAGAGTAACAACCCATGCACTTCTCTGGCTTTTGTTGCTTACTCCACAGTTTTCACTATTTTATTCAAATATTTCCTGTAAATCATTTCAGTTACCCCTTAAACCTGTACCCCATTTTTTGCCTTTGCCAAGCAAATCTTATCTACTGACAAACTTCTCCAATTTAGAAAATGCCATACAATCTCTCCCAAGAATCTATTGCTCTCCCATCTCTTTTCCAACTATGTCATATGCCTAATTAGAAAGACTTCCCTCTAAGTGGGAAGGTGCCAGGTTTTTTCACCAAATACTTATAAATGTTTTGCTTTAGTGAACTGATATGAAAAGTATATACGATTAAAACTAGTACTGCATAGAAAGATTTAAGGATTTGTTGCATTTCTTCTTCACTTAATTTCAGTGGACTGAAAACCAGCATCTTCTGAAGTCCATGCCCTCTTGTGTGGAAAGCATGAAGAACTGGAAAGCTGAAAGAAATAAGAAGCAGTCACTGAATTTTTGTCCTTCACAACTGTGCAAAGCAGAGAGGGATGTCAGAGCCCTGAGCATATGCCCCCTCCAGGAGTTTCAGGGCAGACCTAAATGATGGTGTGGGAGTTCCATTTTGTGAAAAGTGTTCTTCAAGAAAATTCTGCTGGTAAGGTCTCAGCAGGAGCTGTCCATCTTCTCTTAGGAGCTCTTTTAAGCTGTGGCTCTCCCCCCAGATTGTACTAGAGCTGCATTCCACCTGTGACGCAGCCATGCCATTCTTAGCCACGTGTGCTGCTGATTTGGCTGCAGATGTGCCATGGTGGCCTGGCCTGGCACACCCTGTGGACTTGCTCTGGGCTTCGGGCTGGCCCCAGCAGCCCCAGTCTCTGCTGGCTTTACTGAGAGCTGCTGGTGGGAAGTGAGGCCAGTGCATCTGCTCCTAGTCCTGCTCCCATGTTCCACCTCCCCTGCAAAGCAGGCTGCCCCTAAGGCTCCCTGTGAATAGGAATGAGTTGAAAAGTTAATTCCCACCACAGATTAAAAAAAAAATCTGTGTATTCTGGGCATGTTTAAATGTACCATATCAAATGCAATATTTTCTTTAATAAAAACCTAAAACAATTGTACTGTGTGGGACATGGTAGCATGCAGTGCTCTAGGTAGCAGGCATGCAAAACTCCAGCTCTTTGCTGTGTATGGCCACTTGTCTTTTAGACTGCAGCAAAATGTTGGTCCTTTCTAAATGGCTTTTGATGCATTTTTTTTTGTATTATTGTGTTACAGCTCTGTAGGATTTCTACTTATTCTAAGGGAAACTGAGTATGTATATGTTATAAAAGCAAATAGGTAGTAATGGGGTAAGATAAAAGAGCAAACATGCAGAGTTCTAGAAATTTATCAGCTTCTCAGTTTGATAATATCAGGGCCATATAACTGCCACAATAAGCTGATACTAATATGCTGCTAGACTATTAGTCTATTAAATTTCAGGAGTTACAAATGATATATTTTCCTTACTTTTTAAAAGTTTTATTAATTTTATTCTGGTTGGTGTGAATGGGTGGATGGAGAAAGAGTTTTGTTTTCTGTGAATTGCCCACATTCAGTCTTTCCATCCCAGTACCAAATGCATAAATAACTTTATAGACTTGGTACTCATAAGACTATGACTCTGTTTGCATGAATTTTGACATATTATTAAAATATTGTAAAGATACAGAATTCAGAAAATAAATTAAATTTCTTTGAAATGGAGAAATATGTGATAGAACATATTAATTAATTATTCCTATTAATTAATTAATACGTAGATCCTGAACTGCACAGTGACAGTGTATGGATAAGAGAACCAATGTTTTAAGCACATGTGTAATTAAAGCAATAGGAGTCTGCAGAATATAAATAGGCAGTGACCTTAATGTTTGAAAGCCAGCTATAGCCTGTCTGTATCAGTGGAGAGAGACAGGCCAGGAATGGATCTCCTGAGCAAGGGAGTCTGGTTCTCTGACATCATAATGGCACACGTAAAAGAAACTCTTTACTCATCTTATGAGGACAGAGTGTAAAAGAAATTATGCTTTTAACGAACCTTATTGCTATCTTCGTATGTAAAATTGCCTCATCTCTCAATAAGAAGATTGTGGTGCATATCACTTGGAATCAGAAACAAATTCTTCAAGCTCTGTTTTGGTCAGAGGGAGAGGTTCCAGCTGCCAAATACCCCCTATCTTGGTTACCAAGATGGAGCAAGTTTAGACACTATCTTCACTTTTGTGTCCATCAAACAAGATCTCAGAGACAGTTTAGGAGGAAGGGGGGGATCACCAGACTCCAGCTTCAGTCCAGGTTTAAATGATGTGCTTTCACAGCTTACCTGGCCTGGCAGAAGGAAGGGTTTCTACCTTAAACAGGTGGGGAAGCTCTGAAGGAACACAATAGCATAGAAAGTGGTCTTCCAACCATTCATTAGATTTGCACTGCCAGTGACTTACTTATTTTATTTAGAATAAACGTATAAAATTTTTATTACAATTTTAACAAGATACTGCTGAAAAAGAAGCTGGAATTTATTTTATGCAAGGCTCA
Source organism: Melospiza georgiana (assembly GCF_028018845.1). Classification (NCBI taxonomy): domain Eukaryota; kingdom Metazoa; phylum Chordata; class Aves; order Passeriformes; family Passerellidae; genus Melospiza; species Melospiza georgiana. Next base: position 107,618,464 of record NC_080431.1, read on the forward strand.
AAAGTATAAAACCCAGTTAACAGACATTTCTAAAGTTTTGATTGATACAATTCTAGCTATGAAACATTAAGACATTCAAAGACTTGAGAAGAAACTGTACACTCTTTGGAGATTTTGTAATTTAAAATTCTTGATAGGCTCCTAAAAATAAGAGATCCTGCAACTTCCGAGCTTTCATAAAAAGAGAATTATACACCAGTGTGGGGTCTAGAGCAGGGCTAGGAAAGGCTGAGTATAAGTAGAGAAATAATGGCATAAAATTAATTAAGGGAATACTATTTTAAAAAATATGATTATTATTTTGAAAAATTCAAAAATAAGATGGCCTGACCTAAAATTGACTATGGCTAGACAATAAATAGAACTATAGCATATCCCATGCAATAATTATGCTTGCTAGATGTATAATTCAGATGCCCATAAGTGGCATTCAAAATGAAATGTGTCTTTGAAGTATGTGTAAAAATTTGTCTTGGATTTAAGAGATGCCTAAGACAATTTAGATTTAGATATCTTAGATTTAGGACTCCTAGACATGCCATCCTATAAGGAGGAAATACTCTCTGGTGTTGCCTTTCCCATGTTAGGCTGTGGATATGAAGATCTGTGATGTGCAGCCCTCACATTAAGGTTCCTGCATTGACTGCCTCTGTGTTGTGGCAGGATGGCAGTAAGTTTTCACAGCCACGTAACAGGCAACAGGGATAATTTTTTTATAACATTGTAATAATTACCTAACCCTTCAAGTGCTGTTGTGCAGAATGCAAAGGCAAGCCTCTGGTTTGGGCACAAGCCTTGTCTCATTTTTGACTGGCGCACTGTCATGAATCATGGGTGACAGCACAAAGAAATAGAAAAAGGAGAGGGTGTGAACTAAGCTGCTGCAGTGGATCAGGCACAGAGAGTGACAGAGAATGAGGTCAGGCTGGTGCCTGGCCACTTGTGGGGCTCTGCAGAGCTCCATCTTGTCATAAATGGAGCTCTATCTTCATAAATGACTTGGACACAGGACTCAAAGGAGTACTAAATCTGCCAACAACACCAAATTGGGAGGAGCTTTTGGCTCCCTCAAGAGCAGAGAGGCCCTGCAGAGAGACCTTGACAATTTAGAGAGGTGGGCAATCAGCAACCGTGTGAAGTTTAGCAAGGGCAAGGCACATGAGCACAGGCACATTCAGGGCTGCCTTGAAGAACTTTAGTTCTTAAAGGTCTATCTTTTAACTACTTAAAAAATATTTTCTTATCTGTATTTTTGTGGCTTTAATGATTGTAATATTTCTGAAGTTTTTAGACTGTCATATGCTTGAAACTTTAGTGTCTAAATTTTTGCAGAACATAACTGTGCTTCTGCTGTGACCTTTGTAGATCTTCTCCTTCAGCTCTTAAATGCCTGAGGCTGTCTCTGGACAAATTCAAGCTTCTGAGGAAGCACAGGTTTCCAGATCAATAACATCTTTCATTGTATTGAATCCAGGAAATGTAGCAAAGCTCTAGGGATGCCATTTGATCTGGATCACTACTAAATACCATATTGGTATAGCCCAATGAAGGGAATCTGTCAGGCTTTGTACTTCTCTAAAACTAGCAATGTTTAATAGGATCTACTATGAACTTCATGTGTAGTCTATAAAACCCAAGCACAAATGTTTATCATGATATTTTCTTTGGGAAAAACACTCCAATAGTTCAGTGAAGACTGAATTCCAGTATTAGAGGAGGAATTTCAAAGTTAAGACCAGGAAATCTGATGTTGGGCAGAAACTCAGACAATGAATCTGAATAAATTTAAAAAATGTAAATAAAATAAAAATATTTATCCGAAGTGCCATACTTCTATATCAGGTTGCACCTTTTTTGATTTGGACAAAATTCTATTCTGAGTATATGGAAGGAATACAGATGGTGTTTTCTCAGCTGGACAATGGGTTTTGAAAACGGAATATGAAGAGAAACTTAATGAACACTGAAAAGTAAATATTTCTGAAGCTTGCCTCTTACCAATAATTGGTTATTTGGACAGCAAAAAAAAGAAACGAACCCAAACTAAAAAGCAAGAAAATATTTGCAGAGATTGTAAGCTAGCACAAAGAAATAGATATCTTAAAATTTGCTATTGAAACCAAGAGTTTTCACTTTTAATGACTTTATTGTATGAATATACAATACGAGATCTGCCCACTTTTTTAGTCTTTTGTGCCATCCACTCTTTTCTGTACATCTTCATTTTGTTTATAGTGATGGGGGGAAGCTGTAGGGGAAGCTGCATGAGGAGCTGTTGAAATCACTTGAGATCTCTTCAGCCTGGAGGAGGCTGAGGGGAGACCTCAGTGAAGTCACAGCTTCCTCATGAGGGGAAGGGCAGGCACTGATCTCTGCTCTGTGATAACCAGTGACAGAACCCGAGGGAATGGCCAGAAGTTGTGTCAGGGGAGGTTTAGGTTGGGTATCAGCAAAAAGGTTCTTCACCCAGAGAGTGATTGGGCGCTGGGACAGGCTCCCCAGGGAAGTGATCGCAGCACCAAACCCGACAGAGTTCCAGAAACATTTGAGCAACGCCCTCAGGGATGTGGTGGGATCCTTGAGCATCATGAGTGGGGCCGGGACTTCAACAATCCCTGTGGATCTCTTCCAACTCAGAATATTCTGTGATTGTGTGATTCCAGATGGTGTGATTATTAAATTCAATGGCTACTTGTCTTTCCTCCAATAAAGCATTGGCATGCTGGACTCACTGCTGTAAAATCTGAAGTGCATTGTCATGATTTCCCAGTCCAACAAAATTTTCTATTTTGAAAGGGAGATTTTTTTTGACCACAGTATTAAGCTACTGTTCTATGTGGAACAGACTAGGCTGAAGGAGTCATGTTTAAATTATCAGTAGACTCACCTCATTTCTTCAGAACAGGGAGATACCTTTTCATTGGCATATTAATAAAATTCAGTGCCTGTAGCTGGCTATCAGTGAAGCAGCTGATTATCTCCACCATTGCTGGCAGATTGTTCAGCTTTGCAGCATGAAAATATAAATCCTTCACCCTCAGGAGGAGATAGGGTGGCATTTGATAGAAATGGATGTGTCTAAAACTGTTATACCTGAAATTATCCAAAACTGCACTTTTAAAAAAGCTAATCTCCAAGAATTGACAATTCTCTCAATGAATTTTATGCCTACAAAAGTGTATATGTTTTGCTACCTCCATCACTAGCATTGAGAGAATACATTAGACTGATCTGCATTTATTCATTATTCATTCCCTACTCTAAGATCACCATGGATTCACCATACTTTAAATAAATAAGTTAACCAACAGAATGTTGAAACTGAATTTCAGTTTCATATAGAAATGAAATTCTGAAAGATAATAAAATCAAAGAAATGTAGTTAACTTGTTTAAACATCTTTTCTCCATTTTGGAGCAGAGTGGGGTCCTTTATACAATTTTTGCATCATAAACTTTGTAATGCTTGGGAAGTAGAAGTCAGGATCTGGTTCCTAAAACTTTAGATGAATTTTATGGGTATCCAGCTATAAAGATGGTTCATTCTTTGAAAGCTAAGACTGAACCTTGAACCTTGATCCAGTGGTGGCTCCTCCTATCTGCACTGTTTTGAAGAAATCATTATTTAGAAATAGAGTTTTGCAAAGGTTTATAGCTTCACATATGAACTTACTGTGCAAATGCAGACTGGATGGCAAAGGTCTGCATGAATGAGCAAGTCAACTGACAAGAGACCCAAATGTCTCAAAACAGAGAGTTGGTGAAAATCACAGCAGATGAGGTGTGACAGTTTATGACTGTTTGCTTACTACACTTGGAAACTTGAAAACAGATTAATGATTGGTTTTGAGTGCATATCTGTGTTCTGCATCCATTTAAATAAAGCATACACTTCTCCCAGGTCATCATATTTATACATTAGGATCCTGTTTCTGGCAGTGCCACATTTAAATGCAGTGAAGCCACTTGTTGGCTATGTTACCAGAAGAGTTCTGCGTAGAATTCCGATGGTTCAGTTTTAAACAGTTCTACACTATATTTTTTTTATTAATATCTTCTGATAAGATTTATGAAACACAGCTCTCCCTAACTGATAATTCGAGAAGCTGAACTTCTATTTTTCTTTATAAATTTCTGCACTCTCCAAAGGAGCTGATTGGACTTTTGCAAGTTGCCCCTCTGAGGTTATGTTGCCTGCATATATTGCTGCAACAACTGCTTACCATGGGAATGAATGTAATGTCAGGTATTATTATCAATAGTATCTGTACAGGAAATAACCAATGATTTTAAATACACTATTTTCTAAATATTAATAGTTCTTTTTGCATTGTAAAATATATGAAAAGCAAACACTAATTATCCTATTTACAAGCATAAGGTTATTCAAACACAGAAGATTAAGCTTTAGCTTAACTTTCTCTTTCTTTTCATTGAATACAAGACATTGAAAGAAAGGAAGTAAACAAGGTACAGCAACTAAAAGCAATAAGGAAGTATGGCATTTAAGTATTCTAATAGATATAATAACCCATGCAGTTAATAACCCATGCAGGTACATTTATTCAGCATTCTACTGATGAATAACTAAAAAAAAAAACATATTTGAAAAATTACTTTGGTTATTAGGATTACTTTTTCACTTTTGAGTTTTATTTCTCAGCTATGATACAAAAAATTAATATCAAGGTTATCCTCCTGATATTAGTGTTGTTGCTCCTTGCTTGCATTGAGGCTGCTACTTAGGAGCAGGCTTCCTTTGGTCTCCTTTGATTTCTAGCTGGAGCACTGTAAGTGCAGCCAGTTTAAAACATCTTCCTTTGGCAATGGCATGACATTTTCCAGCAACTGAAATCACTGTAAAAGCTTTAAGAATCCCTTTTTTCCCCCCTTTCCTTTCTTGACTCATGTTCTGTGTTGTAGATAATTGTGGATGACTTACATTTTCCAGATACTAGATTAAAGTTGCAAAATTTATTTTATAAGCTGAGAAAAATATTTAAAAAAGAAAATAAATATGCAAAATTATATTTTTGTGTTTAGGATCTCTTCAGTATCTAATCCTGTTCCACTTCAGTGTCTAATCTTGTTCCATATACTCTGGATATAAGATTGATACTATAAACAAATATTGGAGTTAGAATATGGAGGGAGGTAAAATAAAATTGGAAAAAATATCCATATTGTCTTTGCTATTTTTTAAGACTCTTGTCATTGAATAATATGTGCAGTTCATCTTCATTGTCAGTTATCATCCTATAGATAAGTAATGCACATGTTGTGTTTTCAAATAAAAACTCATTCTGGGTAGTTTCAATGTCTGCTCTGAAGGGAGGCTTGTCTGAAGTGCCTGTATTTGGACACAAGAAGTGCTGGAAGCCTGTGTGCAGTCACAGGGTTATGCTGTGACAGTGCCATGGGGACCCTGGTGGGTACAGGGTCTCTGAAAGGGATGAGCAGTAAGAATAGGAAGGAAAGTTGTGTGTCACAGACATATTTTGTGAAAAGTCCTTTCCTTAGGATCTTTTTCCTCCTGAGAAGCTGAGAGGCCTCAGGAACAAAATGTAAACAATGGTTATCTGCTGCTGTGGAATGCAACAGGTGCATCTGTGATTGGCCCATGTGGTTGTTTCTAATTAATGGCCAATCACAGTCAGCTGACTCAGACTCTCAGTCACAAGCCTTTGTTATTCATTCCTTCTTTTTGTATTCTTAGCTAGCCTTCTGATGAAATAATTTCTTTTATTATTTTAGTATAGTTTTAATATAATGTATATCATAAAATAATAAATCAAGCCTTCTGAAACACGGAGTCAGATCCTCATCCTCAGACCCCTGTGAACATGGTCACAGTTGTGCTCTGTGGAGAGGCAGGGCTTGGCTGCCCCGAGCTCCAGGGACAGACAGGAGACGAGTGGGCCAAGATCTGACCAAGAGTGGTGCCATCACTGGGATATGGGCAAGCTGCCTGCAGTGGGTTTGGGTTTCCACCAACAATTAGTGGAAGGGTCTCTGTGGGGTGTGACAGTCACTCTACTGCCTTGCAAGAGTGCAGCAAGGCTTTGTGCAGCAATCTTGTGTTGGTGACATTCCCTAATGAAAAGGGGGTGGAGGGGCTGAACAGGAGCAACACTCTCTTTTCCTGGTGTTCACAACCAAGGAGGAATGACAGATGTGGTCACTGAGGAGGCAGACTGCAGCAGCCAGGAAATGGTGGTGGTTAAGCCCCAGAGGAGAAGTGGGTGGCAAATATCAGAGTTAGGGCTCCGAGCTGTGGGATATTAGACTCTGTGCTGTGCTACAAAAAATACCTGCAGGGAAACTGACCAAGGGGAAAAGTACACAGGAAAGCGGTTTGTTTTTTAAGAAAAACTAATTTGAAGGTTAGGAAAAAAATTATCCTGTTGTGGAGGAACACTGGGAATTTTGCCAGAGGACTCTGAATTCAAGAGGAAAGTGGGAACACATATTAGGGGGGAACAAGCACCAGCGAAGATCATAGGCATACATTGCTCTGATACTTGGGGTAAAATCAGAAAGGACGGTCAGCATCACCTGAGTTTCTGGAAAGATCATAAAGCACATTTTCACAAAATTAATTTGCTAATATAGGTGGGGCAGAGAGACAGCCAGCTTGTACTTGCCAATGGAAATTCCTTTTTGTACAACATGGTGAGCTACTACTATGAAAAATATTGTATGGATGTGGCAGTAGAAGTGGCCTTTCAAGCAGCATGCTTCATACTGCTTATAACCAATGGTATGTTCCTGTTCAAATGAAGATCATCTGACACAATAAATAGTTTAAAATATTTTTAGTACATTATCATGGAATATTTAAAAAAAAACCAATTTCAAATGACAGCTGAACTCTCTGTTTCCACTTTCATAAAAATCTCTTAATGTGAAGTTTAAAAAAGAAACTCACAGAACTAGATACTATTACAACTCACTTTGTTTTGTCCCAGAAAATATAGAATATTTTTTTACCCAAATGTTTCTCATTAATGGCATATTCTTACAAATTATAAAAGTGACAACATTAATAAATGATGAAATAAATACCTAAAATCATAAATAATCTTTTCCCCAATAATTTTTAACTTCTTCTCCAGTGATGCTATCAGCTTCTTAGCTCTGATTCTGAGGTATTTTCCTCAGGTATATCTGAAAAAATTAGATCAGTTTGAGCATGGAGTTCCATCATGAAGAGTCAGATAAAATACAGCTTCCTTATCCTCTGTAGGACTAAAAGCTTTTCCTCCAGCTTTGATCATTGGGGTAGTGATATAAAAACGAGTAAGCTTTAACTGGAAAAACACAGAATGGACTCCAGAAGTGCTAGAGGGAGATTCAGAAAATGGAATTATTATCCGAACTGCCAAATATGGGATATTTTTCAGCATTTACTTTTGAAATAGGCTTTAAACCTGACAAATATGTTTATTGACAGATGCTTCAGCAAGGCACCACAGTTACTGTGCTTACAGACTTGAGTTATACACATGATTATATTTATGATTTCTATTATTTACAGTGACTTTGAAGAACAATGAAGAATAAGCTGTTTTTGTGCTTGGCACAAGAAACTTCTGCAATATTAGTCCAGAAAGGATAAAAGGAGAGCTTTATGGGCAGCTCTCAGAAACAGCTGGCTTTCAAGTAAATTTTGCAATATTAACCAGAAACTGAAGAACAGAAAGTGTAAATCTGTGACAAAATGTTTCCTGAGGTCTGTGTTGTAGATTTTATAATGTAGAGTGGCTTATACGGAGAAAAAATTTCATAATGAACAAAGGCAGTTGTCAAAAAAGGAATTTCAGGTGTTTCAATTTTGTTCCTTTTCCTCTCCTTAAATAGCAGTGCTCTCCTTGTATAAATGTAAAGAACTGTAACCTATTATATGACTCAAACCCATTAGTAGGCAAATGCAGACAGCCCATTTCCACAGATAAGAAATCCCATTAAAAAATTGGGGGTTTTTTCTGTATTTTTATATGCTCTTTTGCATTTGTGTACATGTTAAGTCTGAATCTGCACTGAGTGCTTAAAATTACATAAATGTTGTTGTCAGGAATTCCACTAATTAATTCAGGTGTTTGTGAATCTGTCTTCCATTATACTAGTGCATATCTACCAGAAATTAGGGATAACCACTTTATTTCCTGAGTTAGGTGTAATTTTCTTAACAGAAGAGTAATAAATGATTAAAAAGAAGAAAAAAAAAAGTTGTTAACTTGTTTCCTAGTCTTCTTTAGTCTGTGAGTGGTTTTTTTGCATAGTGTCTTGCACTTTAGTATTTTCACACATTTTCTGTTTTCAAGATGAGTTTTTCTTCCTCTATTGGTTTTGCAGTTTTCTCCTGACTATATGCAGGTTTGAGTTTCTAATGGTTGGCTGAAGATGCCTGGGCAGACTGATCATTCCTTTGGTTTTGCAGCTTTATTAGCAAATAAACAGCAAACAAGAACAAACCCACAAATACTATAAAATGGCGATAAAAGGCAAAATTTGGCGGGTGGTACTCTAAATTCTCATGATTTCTTGGTCCATCTAATGCATCCAACTTGCAATAAGTCTGCAGGTTGCTTTAAATTATATGGAAGAACAGGTTCCCTGATGATAAATAAAAAGATTTTGTAGGGGCATACAATGTAAGTAAATAAAGGTAGTATAGAAAGTAAACCCTCTAAAGAGTTGCAGCTGCGTTAAAGATTAGGCGCAGGCCTGACTTTAACAAGCCACAGCTATAGCCAATGAGAAGAAGAGTGCTATAAAAGAGTGGATTTGTTGGGTGAGGGGGAACTGGAGTCAGTTGGCTGCTGTTGGAAAAATGAAGAGTCAGTGCCTAGAGGAGATGCCTACGAGAAACATCAAGGAGGTATGAAACTCTTGCACTAAGGAGACAACAATATGAAACCTTTGCAATATAGTGATAACAAAATTTTGCTCTACATTTAGATTTTAGCCTTTGCTTTAGACTTGCTCTGCAGTGCTTCCTGATTTCCCCCAGCTATCCAGACTGGGGAGCTGGCTAGTCTGTATGGCAGATCTACCTTAAATCAGGCTGTGGTTGAGGAGAGAGGCCAACGTGTGCCCAGGACTCATCTTTCAGGAGGCAGGGAATAGTTAATTCATGTAATCATGTCTCTTGCTTGAATGTAGCCTTTATGGTACCCAAGTGATGCTGCTTTGCATTCCTTTGCAAAGCCTGAAACATTGTCCTTATTATACAGAATTGGAATTTTGCAGAGAATTCAAATTTTTCTAATGAGAACATTTTAGCACAGGGTGATCTGGAGAAATACCTAGCTCTGTTGGAGCAGTGCTGGTTCATACCAGCAGGCAGTCTGTGAGTCCTGCAAGTCAGATTGGCTTAGGGGCAGCACCCTGGCTACAAGGTGCCATCAAGTTTATTGACAAACTGGGCAGATTTTCTGCTGCAAAAAGCCCACAGGTTGAAACCCAGAGTACAGGAAAAAAGCAAGAGAAAATGTCATGGCATATGGCCACTTCCCCTCTGCCATCAGGATCAGATCTATGGTGATTCTTCACCCTCAATCTTTCACCACATTCCTTTATCTTCCTTGGTTTTTTCCTACTTGAGCTCTTTATAAAAAGAGTTGCAAAGATATACTCTATGATGTGATAAAAAGATATTGGTCATAAAAGAGGAACTTAGATTTAGGAGATGAAGCGTGTCTATTAAATGAGAAAACTGGGAATATGAAGATAAACACTTGTTTTCTTAATATCCAACAGCATCTTGAACTATACTCAGAAAAGTAATTAAATGGACAAGAGCTGTCCAAAGCCAAAGGCTCTACATTGCTTTTCCTTCTTCTGAGTCCTTCATTTAATAAATGCTCCGCTCTGAATACAGAGATTAATAAAAAGCTCAAGATAGAGATTAACATTTTGTTCAATATTCATTGTTTCACCTGATATAAAATGGAAATTGGAAGCACTTTGTTAAATGGACTGAAAATTTGAAAGGTTGTGTAATTTCACTGTACCTTCTATATTAATCTGAAAAGCTGTTTTGTATCTGCCAAAAGCACTTTGTCCTCATGGGTACCTGTGGACCTTCCAGTCCAACAATATATGGTGACTATATCTTGTCCTCTCCTCTCCCCTTTCCTCATATTCCATGTAGAAAGGTAAAGGTAAAATATTCCATGTAAAAGGTACTCTGTTTTGCATAATCTTTCTTTCAAACAATTTCATTCCAAGTGTTACTAGGACATTGATTTCTTGCTGTAGATTTTTCAAAGGGTATTTCCTTTTTCTGTATGTAGTGGACGGGGAGTAGCTGATGTAAATAAAATTAGAAGATGTCAAAATATGTCCACTATGTCAAATAAAAATTAACTTTTCATGAGAGTTCGTTTTTATTAACTTCTTTAAAGGTCAGCTTTACCTTAGTTTCCACTAGTGGATTGAAAAACCTCACAACTATCACAAGGGGATAATGCCTTTGAGAAATGCTGTTGGCATTGCTTCACGCTCTCAGACTCTATATCGTTGTCTAGAATTCTTCATTTTTTTTTTCATTTCAGCTGAACATATACCCAGTTCAAATAATGGCGTTGAGCAATGATCTTCAGCATGGCATCTCACATCAATTTCAGGCACACATTTTAGGAGTTTATTTCCCTGAACAGCCCCATAGCTGTCTATCACTCTTACCCTGTAACTAGTAGTGAAGCTCACTGCTGGGAGCAGTTGCTCCAGTTTTGCATCTTGTTCTTATCAATATCTGAATCTTTACTTTGATGAGATGAACTGCTTATGTCAATGGCTTCTGAGCAAGCCAATCTAGACATTCCCAATGCCTTATTGAGATCTTTGTTGTTGAAACAATTTTAAGTGTCTGGGGAATAGCAACCAGCTACAGGACACTGTTTTGTATTCTTTTTGATAACCAAGAAATGTTAAATTATATATATTTTTTTTTGTTCTCGGAGTTCCCCGTGGGAGAGGAGAGCAAAAGTACATAATCAGAAAACTGTAGCAGCTGCACTCTCTCTTGCTTGATTTGCCTCTGGAAAGAGACAGTGGGTTCAAGAGATGTACATTAAATACATCCTTCGGGTATGGGGTTCTGAGGAGTGGGCTAAGACTGAAAATGGAGTTTTAAACAGATTATCCTATGTTGACCAGTGAGATCATCACCCCAGATTTGACAAAGAAAAGGGTTAAGAGAGAAAATGTCTATGTTGGAATTCTGGTACACTAGTGGCATTTATTTTTTTTTATTATAGATGATCCTCCATAACCACCACCCCTCCCTGTTCAGCAGAGTTCTGTTCTTCAAAGAACAACAGCAGTGGGCTATTTTATCTCACCAGCAGCATGCTCTCACCCCTGCAGCTGCATTTAGATTCTTTAATGAGGAGCACTGGGAAAGTTGTAGGTGATATCAATCCAATGAACTTTCAGAGGAGAAACTCTACTGCTCTCCAGCTGACCCCCTCCAACAGTGACAGTGCTCATTTCCTAAGGGACCCTACTGCTCTTTTAAGGGACACTCTTGCACTTCCACAGTGGAAACAGCAACTTCTCTCTCTTCTGTTCTCTCCAACTGTCTGTGTGTCTTGTGCTGCCAGGTATTCAGCCATAGTCCCTTTGAAATGACCAAGTTGCACAAACTGTGGAGAGACAGAAAAACAAATACCTCTCACCTATTGCACTTTTGGAAGCATGGTTTGCTCTTGCTTACATCTCAGCTCTGGGCTTTTGTATCATGCTCAGTATGGTATTCCTTCTTCAGTTGCCATTCCTTTTCTCTGCCAGAGATGTATAAGCTCATTTTTGATGTTTTAGGTAGCTTTTTCCTGCTAGGAATGTTCCTATAACTCCCTCTGACAGGATTTTGCTGATTCCATATTTACCTTGTGTAGGTGATCTTTCCCTCCCTTCCCTCTGCTCCCCTGTTCCTTTCTGCAGCAGACTTTCCAAGCTCTGACCTGCACTGGCTACTGCTTTCCACTTTGCCAGGAGGTTGAACAATTTCTTTTTTCCATAGTCTCTCTAGCTGTTAACTTCCCATTCCTCTCATCATGCCTTAGCTCTCACAGAAGGCTGTGCCAAACTGCCTTTGTTGATAGGTCTTGACCAGCTGTGCCCAAACTTGCTCCTGCACCTGTGAATTAGGGACTCCACACTTTAATCTAATAGAAAAACATTACAAATCTGGGGAAAATCATGGGAATTTATGGTTCAAACTTTGAAATTTGGTGTTGATGTAAAGTTCTTCACAGATTCAGTGGCAAATTTAATTGGGTTTGAATTCAGCTTAGTCATGAAAGATGCAAGAGTTTTTAGCTAATCTCTTCCAAGCTCTTCTGCTTTCATCTCTCAGGACACAGGAAAAATTCCACTATGTTGCAAATTTTTTTCTTGAGGACTTTTTTAACACATCACAAAAATTCTCTGAGTGTGTGGTCCTGCTATTTTTGGCTATATCTCACTGTAAATATTCATGGAATATTTGAAGGCACTTAGACATGAGCCATAAAACTTTCTGGTCACTCAGACAGAAAGAGAGGTATTTTATAGGCACAGCACTCTTTAAAATGTCTGTATTGTCTTGCAGAATCCCATAAAACATCACTTGTGGATGTTTATTTTAAAAAAATTATGGTGATAAATCAAATGAATTAAAGCTGTGCTTTTTCCAGTAAAATAATCAGTGAACATTAACAGTATAATGCTGTAAATTATGACGCATCATTAAATTTCTTAACAATTGAGAGTCTTTGGGTTGAAAGAGTCACAGAAGTGAGCATGAAGTATGAAGCTATAAGGAAATAAGCTTCTGTGTTTGATTTCACACCACACCTAGATTTACAATTTATATATGTTCTTCGTTTCAATTTAACTTGCTGTGAATGTGTTGTATGGTATAGACATTACATCTAAAGGACATGAAAACTTCTTTGCTTTCTGACAAATTACTATAAATTAAACACATTGCATTGAAGGGAAGAAGGTAAAAGTCTGGATGATAAGATATTGTAATAGATGTGAATTTACTTGCTCCTCCATACTGTTTAATGTCAAACTAAACATAATTTTTTGAATCAAAGTATCTATATTTGATTGTGCACTTATCAGGAAAACTCAGGTATAACAATGGAATTGTCAAGCCAGCTAATTTACTTTCCAGATTTTAAATATCTTTTTGCAAAGGACAACATAGAATTTCTACATCTTTTTACATTTAAGAAAAAGATATAGAGACCTAAATGCTGATATGCTTTCTTTTGTCATGATGTGGATGCATAATTTTACTGAGAGATGAAAAGAGCAGAAGCCCAAATTCTCTGTGTAATTACCCAGTTCCTCTTGGTTGCACTGGTCAAGCTCTGGGGCTATTATCATTTTAGTTGCAGAATATGTTTCAGGGATACCAAGTTCCCCTTAAGTGTGAACCTTTGTGTGAATGTGTGTGTTACTGAAATCCTGAGTTTCAACCTGATGAAGCACACAGCAAGGCTCAGGATGTCCCAGATGTCTTAACAGGTTTCTTCATACAAATTATTTCCAACCTGGTTAGAAGAACCTTATTATATTTATAAATACATGTATACATCTCATATACATAAATACATCTCATCCTGTCTCTTCTCTCCAGGAGATGATCAGTGATGTGAACATTTTGGATCAAAAGCAACAGTATTTATTCTCTCAGTGCATGGAAATGATAATTTTTTGCTGGTCTGATAATTTCCAGGCAGCTAATAAACTTCAGTGTTCTTTGGCTTTGTCTTCCTGTCTTATTCTCTCCCATTTGCTTTTAAATATCCATAAAGGCTGACTGTGTCTGGTATGCCAGCTAAAATAAAACACCAATCTAAGTGTGGACTAGTCCTAGGTATTTATTTCAGAAGTGAGTGGTCATCCTTGAAATATAATTACCAATCTGAAAATGTTCCTAACAGAAATGGGAATCCTCCTAACTCTGTTGCTAAGCCAGAGTACTGACACTCCATGAGGAACACTGTCAAAAAAGTTATCCACTGGTACTAGTAATAGAAGACAAAAGAAGATACAGCTGTTCGGTAATATACATTCCTTTATATTAAGCAGCAAAGATGTCAAAAAACTGAAACTAAATTTAAATTTAAACATCAGTCTGAAAAATCCTTTTTCAGCTGCTGCATGGATTCTGGTCTGTAAGGGAAGATTCATCACTATTGACCACTAGGTGATGTCTTCTATTCTGACTCCAAAATGTTTCCTAGGGGATCATTAGTGTGTCCCAGGCTATGTACACTTCCAAGAACAAGGTGGAACAGAAAAAAAAATGGAGAGATAAAACTTTCTTAAGACAAAGCATCTTTAATATGAAAGGCAGCCACCATTCATGGCTTTCCTACAGATTGGAAGGCACAGCTATCCTGTAAAAGGCTAGAAGATGGAGGAGATGACTGCAGCCTGCAGTCAGATAGGCAGAAAGGAAGGTGGAGCAAGGGAGAGAGAGCTTAGAGAAACAGGACTTGAATGTTCATCTTCAGAAACAAAACACTGAGTTTGGAAACATTCCACCTGAATATGAGGAAGAACTCATTTACTGTGAGGGCGACTGTAGCATTCACATTCTCTGAAAAATCCCTTCACCCAGGATTTTTCTCCTGGGAAGCTGAGAAGCCTCAGAGGAAAGGAAAACAATTCTTATCTCATTTCCTTCTTCTGTGTTTTGCTCATCTGGAATGTGTTTGGAGATGGTTTACCCAGAGGTGATTGTTTCATTGGATTCTGGTGTGAGTTGAGTCATTGGCCAACTGGAATCAAGGTCAAGCTGTGTCGAGACTCTGGAAAGAGTCTTGAGTTTTCATTATTAGCTTTTTAGCATTGAGTAAGCATCTTTTCTGTATTCCTTAGTATAATAATCTTTAATATAATATAGTATTATAAAGTAATAAATTAGCCTTCTGAGAACATGGAGTCAGATTCATCATTCCTCCCTGCCTTCGTTGGGACATTCCCAGCAAATGCAATAGGTGACCATGCATTGGAACAGCTTGCCCCGAGAGCTGTGCAGTCTCCCTCACTGGAGATGTTCAAGGACCTTGTGGACACAACCCTCTGCCCCGTGCTCTGGGATGGCCCTGCTTGAGCAGGGAGGTTGCACCCATTGTGGGCCCTCCAACCTGACCCTTTCTGTGGTTGCTTAACCAAATACTGTCTTTGGAGATATGTCTCCTGTAATAATCTTCCATCTGTGTTACACTGTTGTTGCTAGAGGTAGATTAAGCTTCTGAATCAAACACCAGGCAATTTTACTTTAGCTCCAAGGCAGTGACAGGGAAGAAAGGCATCCTCTGAGAAAGCAATGAATGACAACACAGTTACATCTCTTCAGACTAGTTAAAAAAATGAAATAAAATGAATAACAACATGTTTCCAAATTCTGGATGTTCTTTCATTATTCACACATCAACTAAAGTTATGTTCATGTTAACCACAGGAGTCCAAATATTTTCTCTTACATACTCTTGTTGTAGTGTCAACATGACCTCTATGTCAAGGCCTATTTTTTGAGTCTAGAAAAGAATCACAAAAAGAAGGACTAAACCTAGGGTGACTGGTAAACTAATGCTATGGTGTATTCTTCTTCTATCAGAAAATAAGAAAGGAAATGACAGAAGAAACATCAGTGCCAAACTTCTTTAAGTGGCTGGTGTTCTTGATGGCCCAGTTGAACTTAGAAAAGCTCATGACTCACATGGAAACAGAAGTGTAATGAAATAAAGTTCCCCATATCTTTTTTCCTATTTCAAAATGTCTGCATTTTACCCCACTGCCAGATTCTTTAGAAACCATCTCTCTTAAAATTTTTCTCTTAAACTTCTCTCTTTCTCAGATATGAAAGTATTGCATAAGTTACAGTATTGTATTTCCATTTATGAAAATCTTTTCTTTTTAGTTAGGGCCCTGGAAAACCCTCTGTATCCATTGGATTCAGTCCAAAATGTGTCTTTGTGAGCAACATTTTTGTTAAGGGACGTTGGTAGGTGTTCTAGTGTAAGCCTGGTAGGCAGGCAAGCCCCACATAACCACTCATCCGTCTCACAGCAAGAAAGGGAAATGAATTAGAAGTGTAAGACTGACAAAACCCATGTGTTGAGGTAAAGATGGTTTAGTAATAAACAGCAACAACAACAACATCAAAAGAAAACAACAGAGGAAAAAATCACCACCAGCAAACGAAAAAAATAAAAAGAAAAACAAGGAATGAAGAAAAGATAAACAAATCCAGTTTCTCATCACTAACAAATGCCCAGACAAACCTAGTCCAACAGGACAGTAAATGTTGCCTTCAGATATTGAAGAAAATTTTAGAAGAATTTGAACTCTACCACATTACAGTCTTCCTCTGGAAACTGAAACTTTCAGAGAAGCTCCATCTCAACAAAATCCCCCCCCGAAAAAAAAGAAAAAAAGTAAAGAAAATGCAATCTTCTTTCTTCATCAGCTAAGCCACTGGCAACATCTCTAGAGAGGCAGTTGCTCTTAGGATTTTTTACTATATTGAGCTCTCAAGTGCTGCTGCTAGACCTTTCTCTCAGATAAAGGAGTGTAGAAATTATGTGTAATTTGGCATTTATATGAGCTAAAAATACTAATCCTGGTGGATCAAAGAGACTTGTTCAAACAAACATACAAGCAGAGAAATAAATTCTTCAGGCTTCCCAGAATATTTACAGAGTAGGGAGGATATTCTTCTCAGAGCAGAGGTCGAATTATTCACTCTCTGAAATGAAAAGACTACTTCAAAATTGTAGAGTATTCATAAAACTTATTCTAACCATAAGAAATTATCTGAAAAAATATATTATTTAGCTGTTAGTTTGCCACACTCATTTCCAGAAGTAAACATAACAAAAGCACTCCATCTTAAAAAAAAAATAAAAGGAAACGGGAAATTATTTTGTTCAAAACTTTATTTCATAATCATTAGAATATCAAAATACCTCTTATATACCTGGTGAAAATTTGTTAACACATATCATGGGAAATCTGAAAGGGTTATAGATATACAGAAAGGGGTATGGATATTACAGAAATAAATTTTAATATCTTTTGAGAAATATGAGAGATTAAAATCTATCAGGAGTGTTATGAGAGTTCTTATAGAAAAAATAACTGTAAACTCAGTTGAACTTGTGAGATCATGGGAATACATATAAATTTACTGCTAAGAAAGTGTAAAAATAGAAGTTTTAGTAGGCTTGCTTACTTTGAAAAATAGAAATGTAGTATGTGTTCCTAACAAATAAGACTGACTTTAAAAATTCAAAATCCTATAGAAGTATGGTGTGCACAATAGGCTCTAAATACAAGACAACTTGTAGACATAAAATAGATGCTTTTAATAATCTCATTTCCTTGAGGAATAAGCTTACACTTTTTATTAATATTTGCATGTCATACAACAGCTATCAAAAAATAACGATAAAAGTAAAATAGCAAAATTCACACCCAGAACAGCCAGTTACCCTAATTTCTCAAAATAAAATAAAAACCTGAAATAAAACCAAACAAAAAAAAAAAAAAAAACAAAAAAACCCAAACAAAAAAACCAAATAACCGAAAAACTGAACCAAACCAACAAACAAACAAATCCCACAAAAACAAACCACCAAAAACCATATAAAGAAATATTCAAGCTGTATTTCTTACAAGCCAAATACAGAGATTAATATTAAAGTACAGTTTCACATAATTTATAGCTACTTATGTCTCTTTGGGTCAACTCAGAAGAAAATTGCAGAAGACAAGATTTATGTATCAGCTTATTCAGCTGTCTCTACTCTATAACAGTTAGAAGAATTCTTTGTCTGAATTCATGCTTTGTTTCTGGAATGACCAGGAATTATACCGACACCTTCCAGGAGCTCTTGGCACAGAGCTCCCTGGAGAGCAGGACATGAGATATTTGAGTGAAGACACTTTCTGTGAGGTTATCCATGCTGCTGAGCACGGTCAAAGACACAAAACTCCTGGGCATACAGAACCACTTCCCATACCTTTTAATGCTTTTAAAGCCTACAATGGGACAAGTTCTAGTTTGTGAATCTTCTATTTTCTGACACTTCAGCTTCATCACATGCAGCCAGCTGCTCCAGAACTCAGCTTCAACTGCAGCCTCACATCACTGTAACCTCCTTCCAGCCCTGTTTAGCTCTCCATGCTGCTTCACACGGTCATTTTGCCATGGAGCCACCCTTTCTGATCCTGCACATCCTCTCAGCTGCAGTTCAGGCAGCCCCAGTCCCTCCTGGGTGGCTCCTGCTCTGTCACTGCCCCCCACTCCAGGGCTGCTGTAACCGGGGCCATGGGGCATCTGCTCCCCAGCACTGGGACCTTGGGACCATCAGGTGCTTGCAGGGGTTGGTTGTATCTTGGCCAGACCTTTGTGAAGGTCTTGGAACCCTCTCGGAGGAACAGATTTGGGCAAAGGGATGATGCTTTCTGTAGAGGAGAGGAGGGATGCAGCAGTTCTGAGTGTGGAGGATCTCGTGAGATATTTGTGCACAATTTTAATGTATGTAGAGAGTCATGACCCTGCAGTTCTTAAACTCCCAATTTAAACCATGAGGAAACCCTGATGGGTTAATTATTTTGATGGACATGCACTGCACAATTTTGCTTCCAGCTCACTCATTTAGGGTCAGTATCATTATATTTGCCTGTCAAAACAGAGGCACATTTTTGACGTTGGCAGCAACTTGTCAGTAATAATTTATAACTCTCACATTTACACAAACGAATAATCTCTACCTTCCTCACACTAATTTGTAATAAAATATCCTGTTGTGAGTGATAATTTTGCCTAGTAAAATTAATTAAATCATTTAGCAAAATGAACCTTACTACTTTCCTTGAAAAGTCTTAAAGAATCAGTCTAAAGATGGTTCTGTTTCCTGTATTGTTGCTTCTAATGATTACTCCTTGAAATTTGCAAGTCAGTATTTCAGGCTTTTTAGGTCATTCCAAAAGGTGCACTGAAGTTATTATGTTTGAATAATATGAGGAAGAGAAACTGGTATTTTCAATAATACTCTAATATTTTCATATAGGTGTATTGATTGTGAAATCAGCCTTTTAATTTACAGCACCTTCTATTGTCTTGACAGAATGTGACTGAAAAAAAGCAAAATATAAGTTTTTACCAAGTTTAGAGATTAAATAAATATTTTATAAAGTTGTTTTTGTTTGTCCATTTCACAAGAAAAGTAGTTCTCACTTTTATATACCCCTGGTTTTGTTATACTGGCACACAAATTTAAAAACCAAAGCAAAACCAAACAACTCATATTGAAAGTGAAATGCTAGGTCAGCGATCTGATATATTGCTATGGCAACAAATGCTGCCTTCATGCAGCCCATGAAGCACCAATGCATAAACTTTTACACCTAAAGTTTTACAAATCTGAGGTTCTTCTTAAAGGAATTGTAAAATGTGTGGTCAGTCATCAATTCCTGCTGATTCCTGGAGTCCCTCTCCAAGGTAATATATCTGAGATTAAAGTTTTGATTAATGGTGTTCCTGGGGTTAAAACAACTCTTCACAGAATTGGGAATTTTCCTAAATAAGAAAGAGTTGTCTTGGACAGATGTTTGGATGAAAGATCTATCACAAACAAACAAACAATGGTTTATGTTTGAGAAATTTTTCCATGTATCTTTTAGATAACAACAATGCTCCAAGCATAGGACTTATGACAGAAACTGGCACTTATTTATTTTTTCCTCTAAAAGGAAACATGAGGGCTGCGATAGGGTTGAGGATACCTATGATATATCGCTTTACCACAGGAAACACTGAAATATTGTAGATTTATTTTCAACCCTGAAGTTTTTCTTTCATCTCTGAATTACACATCATTACTTTCTCAATGTAATACCCTGTTCTTACCCTGTCAACACCTTCCAATAGTTCCCGACAACCCATTTCCTCACCAGCTTCATGTTAGAAGCGTCCACAAGACAGCTGCACTCCTACATAACACACAGAGGTCAAGAGAAGACAAACACCCCAGGTCATAAATGTGCTTTGTCCACATTTCACTCTCTTAATTTTGATTCTGCACTCTGTGAGCACAGAAAGTTTATTAATTAGCTAAAGGAAGGGATTAAACTGTGGAGGCAAGAGAAGGGTAAAAGGAGGGATGTGTATTTTGCTTTAGCCTCTTTACCTGCTCATTGGAAAGGAGTGAGCTGGGCTGGGATTGTTGCTAGTGAAAATAAGTGGGATCAATACTGATGTCCCATTTAAGTCTGTCATAATTTGCTTCCCACTCTATTTTGGACCTGCAATAGCAATATTATTATGTTGCTAATATCTCTGGTCTGAATTGTCTCTCTAGACAGAGACTTTCCCAGAAGGCAAGTTGGAGAAAGAGATTAAACAATCTGAAATAGCTTCCCTATTGCTGCAGAGAGACTAGCTGGGAAATTTGGGAGGCTCTGTTAATACTGAAGTTGTGTAGTCTCAAGTCCCCACCACTACTTCACCCAAGTCCAAAAGTTAGACAAAATATCTTACCTTGCCCATAGTAGTAAGACCAGGTATTTTTTCTGATACTGTTTTGAGACTCTGAAAAATACCAGGCTTGCCTCCATTCAGGCATCTGTTTCCTGAGGGATGGACTGAGGGAAGCAATGATAAAGGAATAAACCAGATTAAAGTAATATCAATGGATATTACAATGAATATAATATCTTTGCTCTTCTGCAGAAGCAATATATTCATAACAGCATACTGGAGTTGGTCCCTGCTGATGAGACTTGGCTCTGTGGTGGATAGGTAATGGAAAACAGCAGGAGAGATGCTTCCAAGAATGGCAAAGATTTCTGATCATGTAGGGCCACAGATATCACCATTTTTTTTTTTCTAGATTAAAATCTGAAAGGTGTGATACCAGAAGGTGAAGCACAAAATTTTGTCCACAGGTGGGTGTGGACACTCATTTTCCTCTGTGCAATAATAATGCAATTTCTGATCATCAAAAGACTACAGTATCTCCATCTATTTATTTGTCAGAAAACAATGTAGAGGGTTGGTTTAGTCTTCTTAGGTCAGCGAATTTAATTTCAGTAAACTATCTGATGAAGAATCTTTGGGCTATTTAACTATATTTAAGTACTGCATATTACAGCTAACACAATATATTAAATATAAAGCGATTGTAGTCTGTCTTTATAGAACTTTATAGAGCTATAACATGTTCAGTTATAGCTTGTGCATATCTATATCTCTATAGATATAGAAATGACAGATCTAATACTGCAAAAGCAATACTTTGTAGAATGTCTGTTTCACTGTCTAGCATCTGAAGCATTATTGCTTGAAGCTTTACAGGATAAAAAGTTTACTGATCTCTTGCTGAAATGTTAAATCAGCTTGAGACTGGAAAGAGAAGGAGATTTCTTGTGTATATTAATGATCAGTGGGAACTAGAATGGCAAAATATGCTTTTGCTGCAGAAACTTTCAGCCTGGAATTCTTCTGATGACCTTCTCAGAACTACTGAAACTTTTAAAGGAAACAGAATTTGCTGATAATAAGAAAATCAGATATAAAACCTTACGTGCTGCTGGTTTCCTTTACATAAAAGAATTCCATTATATTGAAGTAACTTGTGTATGAGATATTCCATAAATGTAATTTACTGACTATAACTGGAGAAGAAACCACTTAAGGAAGAATTAAATTTTGTAAACCGTCCTCTATAATTATTCAACAAAGTCTTTAATTCAAGCAGATTGATGCAGTGCACTATAGTATGGCATATTATTCAGCATTCCTGAAGACAGGGACATTAGAAATAAATTTCAGGACTGTGTACATGGGGTGTTGTAGTTAGTGCAAATGTTAGATGGGGTGGTTGGGCCAAGAATAGCTTGTTCTGCATATTTGCCTAGGTATAAATAGAAAATTACTGTTGTAATTAAAATTGCAATTTATTTTATTACTATAACAGTTTTTATTGCTGACAGTAAAATTTACACATTCTTATGTGTAATTACATTTCCAAATACTAATTTACTTCAATGTGACTTTTTTGCTGCTCAGTAAATCATTCAAATCAATATTTCTCTGAGATGCCTTCATTAGTTTTTAGAACTGTTGCTTCTATATTACCACAGCTAGCAATTCATTAAATATCTTGCTGTGAGCTGAAGGAAATGGCTTTTGTTTCCTCCTTTTCAACTAAACATTTTAATAAAAAACACACTTGATTCTTTGCCTGTAAGTTAGTTTTGGGGCATTTGATCCCAGTTATTTTGAAAAGTGCCAGTGAGACAGATTTTGTATGCAGAGTAGAGATTTGAAATTTCAAAACAACCCCACTTGAATCAGGTTACCATTGCAGTCATAGACTTGTTGGAAATATGTTTAAAATGTGTCACAGAATAATTCTACAAAAGAAGTTATCTTAACATTTTTGCTACCCACTCTTTCAATGAACCACATTTTCAAAATTCTCTTTTTCCTCATTTGCTGCCTATAATTATTAAAAATGGGTTTCGTATCTTCCATTTTAACCCAGTGTTTCAGGAAAACAACAACAAATAGCAGGCAAATCAGAGATACTTGTGCTTTGCCTTAATTTACTGATTTTTTTGAAGTGTGAATTTTAAAGTTCAGTTAAAGCACTCTTCAGGAAACTGTTATACTTGCTTCACTTTGCCTCAAACCCAAAAATGCTAAAGCAATGCAAAGTAACTTATCAGCAAGATACATAGAGAAAAAGGCTTCATGATAGTGAAGAGTGGAATTAATGTGTCCCTGGTGTTGGGTCCTGAAGGGCTCTCTAGAGTCTCTTATTTCTGACCAAAATGCACTTTCACAATGAGGGGCATGAACAGGAACTCCCTCTTCTATCTTACTATAGATAATGTCTGATGTCCTTTTAGCCTTTATCTCTTTCAAGTCTGCCTGACATTGCCCTGTGTGTTGACACAGTACTAGGGAAGAAAGAATCTACACATCCACGTGTATGCACAGAGTGCAATCTCATAACCTCCTTTGCCAAGACCTAAATTGGCAAGAGCATTTCTTTAATTTTGTTATTTACTTTGTATTTATGGTCCCTTAACTAAATATCTTAACAAAAGTCATTAAAGAGGATGCTCAGAGGCAGGAAGGTTAAATGTACATTTCCACAGGAGTTTCAGATATAGTTTACTCTGATTATGCTTTCAAGAATCTGGACCAGACTCAAGCAATTTGTGGCCTGTACCTACCCCACACATTCTTTCATTTATGGACTGCATTCTTCAGTAAAAACTTGAATACTTGTGATCTTACCTGTCAGTTGCTTTCTCACGCCACTCTGCAGATCCATTCCACAAAGCCAGCCACCAAGTGGCACAGACAGGAAAACTGAACAATTTTTTTTTGTTACAATCAGTAGAGAAAGGTGGAAGAGAGAGCTCTACTTTGGTAGGCAGAGATAGAGGGTGTAAATACATTTATTTGAAACTCGCTGCTGATAAACACAAGTGCCTGACAGTCTATCCAGAAACTTAATTGGGCATCTGTGATTTAGAAAATTTCAATAAACTCTGTAAGTACATGCAGGAACACAGAGATGTTCCCATGTGCTCTTTCACACACACACTTGAAGTAAATGTTAGAACTTTTAGATTTCATTATCTCATTTCCACCTATGGAGCTGGCATAATTATTCTCTGCTTTTAGTAGCCTATGTGGATACAAAGACCAGAATAAACTCTGCTTAAATTCTGTGAAGTTAGTGGAGTTACAGCAGATAGCAATTTTATTTATGGCTTTCAGTCATTCAATCCAAGCCCCATGTAAGGAATAACTAATCCAGTGTGCAGTTAAATAATTTTACATATATGGTTAAATGGTAAAATATTTTTATGGTTTTTTTCCCTTGCTTATGATATAAGAAAATAGCTAATATACTAACCTAATCCTACTTTTCTTAATTCAGCAAACACAGAACATGATGAGAAGATGCTTTAATAGCCCACTAAATTCTCTGAAAAGAATTATTCAGAATAAATTATGTTAGCAGTATTTGTCCTGATCAGATCAGTGCAAATCCAGCTTTTAAAAAAGATATTTTTCCCATGCCTCCTCTTCCTGTTGAAAGTGGGAAGGAATTATGCCAAAAATAAAAGTAGCAGTAAGTACAAATAAAAGCTTCTATGAGCAATGAAGAACTTTACAGTGACTGCATAATAGCCTGGAAGTAAATAGGGTATAGACATATATTTAATTTACTAGTGTGTGCAATTACACCAGATAAAAACTGAAAATGAATACAACTGAATCTGGGTTCTGTGACTGATTTGCACAGAAGTTGATTTTATCACTTGCTTACTATGTCTAACAATACAGGAGAAGTTTATAGCATTTTATTTGGTTTAGGTTATTGGTTCTTAAGTATACACTGTGTAATTTTTCCTTGATATCAAAACCCACGGTTGACTGGAACATAATTTGCTCTTCATCTTCCATTTCAGTGGCTCTGTTAATTCCATTCTATCATTCCTATCAATTACTAAATGGCACTAAATGAGCATTCAAAATAATTTGCCTTGAATTCTTTGTTTTCTGACTTATATCCTATTTTTGAGTTGATTGGCAGCATGGGAGGAACAACTGTAGGAAACTGTTCTCTTTACTTCTGACTTGCCTCACTAAAGAACAGATATGTTAATTAATTTTCTTCTTGTTTCCTTCTCTCTTGTCCTATTAGCCCATTCTTGTTTTACCACTTAGAAATTCTGACTTCCTCAGCTTTCCAGGAAAGCTTCAGTTTTACAGGATAGAAAAAGACAAAATTCATTGGTGCCATATCAGACAATGGACCACCACTGACAAAAAACCATACAGCTTCCTTTGGTGGCTTGAACTAAGTTTTTTTCCTCAAATTGTTTGTAATGGAAATTTTATATCAGGAAATTCAGAAAATGGATGCATGAAAATATAGGAGACTGATAGGGTTTCTTATGTAAGGACATTCAGCCCACAGATAGCTCTCTGAATGGTCAGGTTTACATATTAAGAGACAAGAGGGAGATTTAAGTTATTGGATATGTTTGTTGCAGAACTTTAATAACTGGGAATTCATATTTCATGGGATCAGATACTGGAATCAATATGAGGATTGTCTGTTTTCTCTATTAAAAAAAATGAGAGGAGTGAAAAAAAAGATTTGCAGGCAGAATCAACTTGA
Source organism: Melospiza georgiana (assembly GCF_028018845.1). Classification (NCBI taxonomy): domain Eukaryota; kingdom Metazoa; phylum Chordata; class Aves; order Passeriformes; family Passerellidae; genus Melospiza; species Melospiza georgiana. The sequence goes on from NC_080431.1 coordinate 107,643,695, forward strand.
ATACATGAAGGAAACTTAAATGTAAAAACTTGGTAAAACACTGTGAGATACACTGTTTGTGTTTAACCTGCTCCATATTTGGAGATTTCCCTACTTTGTTTGAAGGCAATGTAAATTTTCCGTCTAATGGCAATCAGTGCTTGAAATGACAGCTGATATCTCTGTTTCAGTGTATCATTAGTACTGTAAAAATGCAGTGAAACTTTTAAAATTAAAATATACATGAAAAAAAGAAATATCAGAATTACTGTATGCTAAAGCATGTTCAGTTATAGCTTGTGCAGATACGAATGCTTGAATATGTGGAAAAGAAATTGTTTCAGTGCTTAATTACTCTGTGCAGTGATAAGTCTTTAAGGCTTGAACAGTGGTGGTTTGGTCTTAAAAGTCACAAAAGAGAGTGATCTCATCTGATTTTATTAAAATAATCTCAGATAATTTTGAAATGAATAGGTTGATCTGAAAGCTGCAAAATTATGAGTAGATGCCTGATATTTTAAGGACCTTGTTGAAATTAATCTAGATTGAATGCTAATAAGGCAATGGAAAGGTGACAGTGGGGATATTTATTCTGATCTCAGCTGACTGGGGCAGAATTCACATGTCAGTGTTCTCACCAATTAGGCCTCTAGTGGGAGAATAAATGGAAGCCTGCACTTCTAGCACATTGCAGTCCTGCAATGCAATCAAATAGTGCTGAAATGTTATAACACTTTCCTAACAATGGGCAGAAGTCCCTGAAATTGCTCCAGCACAAAAACATTCTATAATCTGTACAGCTAATGAGAGCTGAATATGGGGAATAATTCAGGATGAAAGTTCTGCCCCTGTAGCCCAGACACATCAGATTTTTTCTGCTTACACATTGTGCATTGTTATATGCTGCCTTGATTAATGCTGGTTTGGAAACTTCTGTGTCTGTGGAAAACGTGTGTGGGCTTCTGTGCAAGCCAGGTACAGCTGTAACAAACACATCTGTGCTAACAGATGTGGAAGGAAGAGTAAGACAAACCCAGCCCTGAGGGATTTTAATAAACTGAATTTAATGGGAATTGAAGGCTCTTAGATCACTTTAGGACTTTAAATAAATCAGTTTTGCACCAAACTGATTGTTGGATTAAATTAATTCTTCTAGTTTGAATTCAATGGTGTTCCACAGCATACTGAAAATCTTAATCAGATTTGGGCATGAACAAAGAAGAAAAATACAGCACCTGATTAAAAAAAATAACTTCTTGATATAAGTAGATGAGCTGTGATATAGTCTCTTTTTACTTGAGGATCTAAGAGCCTTAACTGGTAAGCAGATCAAAGAGATACCTATTAAATAGGAACCCATAAAGGAGACACATAGTGCCTATTTTGTGTATTTGTTACTGCAAATGCAAATGAGTGATTTTGCAGTCAGGGAGAATCAGATACCTGTAGTTATTAATTGAGTAGTTTTTAGAAAATGCTTGGAAATGCAAAAAAAAGGTAAGGCACAAATAGTACTTTTAAAACTGTTTCCTTGGAACAGTATTTGCTGCTTATCACAATTTTTAGTTTGTTATGCTCTACAAATATATATATATATATATATATATATACTAAATTTAAAAATTTTTTTTAATGTACTGATGGGACTCTAATTCCAATGTTGAACACTAACATTTGTTTTTATATTTTGTCTTGTGAGTGTGTAATTTTTAATATTTCCTTGTGACTGGAAAGATAGTAATGCTGCAAGTAATAGAAGTTGCTGCTGGAGTAATAGAAGATTAATTAGACCATGTAGTCTGACAACATCAAGAATAAAAGTTTGATTTGAAAAACTGCATTCTTGAATACATAAATCTTTTTCCAGATATGAGCAGTCCTAGATCATCTCTCTTATCATCTTGTAAATCACATAGAGTTTTCAATAATTGCTGTGCTCTGTGTCATTTGACTAGAACTTATGTTAAAAGCAAAGCAATCTCTAATTAAGTACCATGTCTTTGAGTGTTATGAGACAGGCAGTTTAACTGTTGCTTGAATTACTTGATAAAGTGATGAGTGGAAACTGTATTTCCATTTACAGATATAAAATTGTTGGAGAATTTTTCTCAGACATGGCTTATAGAGTTTTGTTCAGACATGCCATAATCATATACAGCTGATGGAAAAGTAAAAGGCAGCTGTAAGCAGCTAATTCTCAAAGCCTGTTCCTGTAAACAACAAAATTCTCAGGCACGTTTCTGTAAACAGCAGAAGTTCTCAGGTTGTTTTTAATAACAAGTAAATATTTTGTCCTTGGATAGTATGGGAAAGCAAAAGTGACAAACATGGAGGCCTTGAGAACCGTTCATAACAGGATGAGAAAACAAGTCTTGGTCTCAATAACAAACCACAGGTATTGAAAACAAAAGGAGGGGTTGGTGTGTAATCTGTAACCAATGATGAGCTTGGGTTTTGCAATATGTATGAACTTAATTAACACAGTTATAAAATGTGCATGTTGGATCAATAAATTGGAGTTTGATGCTGATCAAAGAATGGGTCGTCTCCCTTCACTTCTACATAAAATTTACAAATGCATTACATGTTAGCATAGTAGATACTATCGTACTAATATTTTCTCTTTCAGTGATGGAAAGCAAGCCACGATCCACTCATTAATATCCATAAGTCCTGTCCTATTTTCTGGATGACATAATTGTTTTTCAATGCAGAAAGAGATCAATATAGAGTATGCTACCTAAGGCTGAGCTCCCTTAAATTTTCCCTGAAGGGTAGGTAGTGGTATATTGTTAAATACTAAGTGCTTTGTTGAAGAGAAATAAAAAGAAATTTTATTTTTGAAAAGTAATGACAGTTTCATAGAAAGTATACAGGAATTAATTCTAACAGAGCTTAATAAATGCTAGCTTGCATTCTTTCCATTTAGAATCTTGGTGGAGAGCTCTTATCCACCTACATTTAGGACCTTGATAGTCTGTCAGAGAGAGAGAAACTCAGAAATTTGCAACATCATCTGTCCAGTTGCAGAACCAGGCAACTGGGACCACTCAGATACAGTCCTACAGGATCTGCAGTCACTCCCAATATAAATTCACTGAACTTCACCTGTGGATGGAACAGAAGATCACCCTGTCTAGTGAGAAGTGACTCTGCCAAAGGCAGGGGGATTGGGTGGTCTTTGATGTCCCTTCCACCCCAAGCCATTCTATGATTCTATGAATATACTGAATGTGGATGCTAGCTCCTGACTTGCAGTTCTGATTTGCTGTGCCTTGAATTAAAAATACACTGCAGACAAAACCCTGAGCTGTAAGTCATCCTCTCTGAAAGAGCACATATCCGTAAGCTGTTAACTTCCAAAATGTGACAGCCATTTCCATTCTGTGTACTGGGAATGCTCCCTGACACAATTCCCACAGGTAACAGCTTCTGGGAGAGACAAGACAATGGCAAGGCAGCATTTTCTCGAGTTAACAGCAGAGATAATTGAGGTTCCAGAGCCCAGGAACATTTGGACCCTAGTGGGAAAAGGGATCCAAGAAAACCAGTTGTTGTTTAAGGACAGCTTACTACAGAGACAGTTCATCCCAACAAACAGCAAGTCAGGGAAAATTTGACAAACCAGGAGATCCTAGAAAATCTGAAACAACCTAAAAAGGAAGTATGCAAAGGGTGGAATCAGGGATAGATGTTGCAGGAAGGATGCAGAGACGCTGTCTGAGCATGCAAAGATGCAGTCAGGAAATTCAAAGCTACCTTGAGTGGAACCTGGACAGGCGTGTCAAGACATCAGGAAAAGCTTCCTGAAGTCCATGAGCAGAAAGAATGAGGAAATGTGTCTCCACTGTTTAATTAGGAAGGGCCCCCAGAGGCACAGGACACACAAAAAAGTACTGAGTCTCTTCTCCACTTTAGTCTTTACTAGTATGACCAACCTTCAGGAATCCCAGGCCTTGGAGACCAGGGTGGAATGTCTGGAGCAAATTAAAACTACCACTGGTGGAAGACAATCAGATCAGATAATTCTGGTCATACAGAAGCCCATGGGCCACAAGAGCCGGGGAAGCTGGCAGATGTCACTGTGAGGCTATTCTTAATTATCTTCAGATGATCTGGTGGCTAGGAGACAATTCTGAGGGCTGGAGGGGGAAAAAATGTCACTTTTGTGTTCAAGAAAGGCAACAAAAAGGACACAGACTGATCAGCTAATCCTGTAGATAATTTTCAGAGACATGAATGACAAGAAGGTGATTTGGAGTAGTCAGCATGGATTCAAAGAGGGAAAGTCATGTTTAATGAACCCAGTCACTCTCTAAAGTAAAGTGACTAGCTGGGTGGATGAGGAAAGAGCAGTGGATGTTCCTTCCTTGATGTCAGAGGGTCGTGCTGCCATCCAGAGGGACCTTGGCAGGCTGGAAAAGTCAGCTGGTGGGCATCTCTTACAGTTCAAATAAAGGAAGTTCAAAGTTATGCTGGGGAGGAGCAACCCAAGGTGCCAGTGAGTGCTGGAGACCACCCAGTGATGCTCTGCAGAAAAGGAGCCTTGGGGGTCCTGGTGGGCACTGAGATGAACATGAGCCAGCAAAGTATTCTTACTAGATATGAGAAATAAAAGCTGTTGACAATTCTTATTCACAAACTCTTACTCTGAAATATAAAAAGGTGTTTTCCAAAATCCTGAATTTCAAGGAAAAAATCAATGTTTTGTTTCCTGTTTTGAGACTATGTGTTTTCTCTTTACTCTATTTCACTTTGTGTCCAAGCTGTTTCTATTTTTGTCTCTTTAGTGTTGTTATAAATGAGGTACTTCAGCTACTTTATATTCTCAATACAATTTCATCAGTCTAAATATTACTAATACGCACAAAACCTGTTAGTCTTTCAACCATTTAATAAAAATCATTACAGCCCTTGATTTTTATGGCACTTTTAGTTTTTATTTTTATGAAGAAAAACCATCTACAATACTCCTCATGACTCTCAATGATTTTTCAGTCATATAACTAAAGCTCCAAGGTCTACCAAAATAAATTAGTGAAGTATGGGTCATTAGCAAAATGTGAATTAATGCGAAATGCACAATAGGCTGCACATTTTATCCTTTCTCCAGATGGTTAATTAAATATTTGAAGGCACAATATGACAAAAGTATGACAATATTATTACTTAATGGCAGTGAATATGAAAAGGGTTTAATTGTTCTATTTCTCTCTTTCATCATTGATTAAAATAATGTATTTCAATGAAATTTGGCACCGGTCAGCATCTCAGTATTTTCTCCTAGTTGAAAATTAGATCAGCTTCCATTAAAATAAGTAAAAATTATAATTTGCTGAACAAATTGGAATGTCACATTAAAAAGTACAGTCTTACAATATGTAACTTCTTTAAGGTGGAAATTAAACATCCCATATATATGCAACACATTTAATTCCTAAGTATGTTCTTAAAAAACACGTTAGAACTCCTTCACTATTTATTAATAAGAAACCTTATCACTGAACATTATTATCTTGCAGTCATTCCCAGAACATTTCACAAAAATTGAGATTGTAGCTGTTTATTTGATGTGATGTATAAAGTAATGCTTATTTAAGAATTTTTTAAAACATTACAGTTGCAGATTTTTTATTTATATTTCACTTACAATAGTTTTAAATTAAAGACCAATTATTAAAATTATTTTAATACAAATTTATTAAACTGGTAAAATCTGTTTATGTGATTAGAGTAAGAACCAGCAGACCTTGGTGATTTGGTTTTCTAAACACCTCAGTCTGAGATGCAGACCCTGTGGCTTCACAGCAAGGCTCCTTGCAGGCTCTTCCTGCATCTGATAGGATACCATGTAGACCTATATTTTTTTAGACTGTAGCCTTACCTTATAAATGAGACTAGTTTTAGGACTGCATAATTACCTCAAATACAAGGAAAAAAAAATCTCTTTTGAATTGTGGTGAATAATGACATTGAACAGACAGGACCAGGAAGACACAAGGATTGTGAACTCTCTGTGAAGTCTGGATGGAAATCCAGGAAAAAAGATCAGTCTGGGAAGGGAGATGAAATTTATAAATCAGAGCTTGCTAAAAATATCAATAATCTGTGTGTGTTCCATTTTTAACAAGTTCATTCAGGAGCTCAGAAACTGCTTTAGTGATTAACACCCTGCATGTTTGTACTGCAGAACCATGGCCATATTCTGAAGAATTGTTATGTGGCTTAGCAGCACTGTAAATTCAGAAGCCATCTGAAGCTTATAAAGGATTTTAAAATATTGGTTGAAAGAGCCATCCAGGACCAAATAACTCACCTAAAACTTAATGCTCCTTAGAGAAAGCACACTTTGTTATTGAAATCTTTTGAGTGGCATAATTCTGAAAATCCCCCAAAGTGCCTTTTTGACACATTCATTGTTTAAAGAGAGCATAAAAGTGTATGGTGATAAGAGACAATGGATATTAAAGATGAAGAATATAAGTGTTTTGAAAAAAGAAATAACCCTAAAAGTGGTGTATCTCTATTAATTTAGTAAAGCTCTATTAATTACACTCCAAATTTCCCTCCATCAATATCCATAAATAAGGGAAAATAGAAGGAAGATACTAGAGACCAGAACTTTTAAAATGTTAAGCACAGAGAAATATCCACAGCCTTACTAAAGATCTTAAATTACAGAAGTGAGTTTAGTAGTGACTACAATGTTAGACTTTAGGAAAGTGCTATTAAGTGTGTATATTCTTTAACTCCTAATGAAGGCTTCACAGTAACCTAGCTCTGTTTGCACACAACCAACATAGACTCTTCAGGACAGGACAAACCTTTCATTCTCTGTAGAATTTGTTTCTCTAGTTTCTCCCTGAGAGTGAGAACATTGTTCAAAACTCATCCAGGTTTGCAACAAGTGCAGCTGAGACAGGAAACCCTGGGACTGGTTTGCGCTTCTAAAATGTGGGACTCTAAACTCTGTTGGAAAAAATTTATTCACCCTTTTGTCTCTCAGTCCCATCCCATCATGGGAAAGGACCTCCCTGCCTTGCCAGTGGGTCTGGAATCACTTGCAGTGTACAGTGTACAACCTCTAGCAGTGATTTCCTTATAAATAGCCTGCCCACTTGTAACACTTGAGCAGCACTGAGGATTTATAGTGAAATCCCAAGTACAGAAGTGCAGATGTCAAGGTGTGCAGAGCAGGTTCTGTTCCCAAAGTCTGGGGAATGACCCCAATCTCCCTGTGGTCAGTTCTGGAAGAGTACTGGCACTCTGCATCTCTATTCTGAAATGTACATAATTTCTGGAAGGAGCTGAAGTCTGAGAAGAAAAAATAATTCCAAGGTTGGTAACTTAGTAATTTAAAAGAATGTCTTGACTCTACTAAATTTTATTCTATTCTTTAACTCTCTTGTGTGGTGAGTGATCCACTTGCATTTACTGCAGCTGAATTTAAAGAGTTGTGTAAAAAATCTATTGAAAAATTTTATCCTATTTTCCTTTCCTAGCTTGGGGCTTTTTTAACAGAATGGAATGTTCAGTACTGCAGTTCATAATAATGTACTGAATAGGGTTCAGATTTACAGCTGAATCTTGTATATTCATAGAATTCTTGCCTTTGGTAGTTGGGATTTAATTAATGTAAATGTACACAAACATATGTATATATAGTATGTATATATACACTTACATACACACATACCCACACATTTTATCTATGCAACTCCATCTTAGCAATAGAGTAGATTTTTTAGAATTTACCTGTACTACAGGCCCACAGAGTGACTGTGGCACCCATGGAGATCACCCAGTACAGCCCTTTGCTCAGGGCAGCATCAACTACAGCAGGTCACTCAGACCTGTGATCACCCAAATATTAATATGTGCAAAAATGGAGATTTTAAAGTTTTCAATTTTTTTAGTTTCTTTCAAATACTTTTGAGGTTGAGAACTACATGATTTCTGAAAATGGTGAGATCAAATTTACCTGCTCACTCAGGGAAAAAAGAACTGAAGTAAAGACTTAATATTCTCTTTGGTTAAGATAACAGGATAATGACTTGTTGGCATTAATATTTAATTTGTGCTGATCTAACTTGAATAATTAATGTTATTCTCATATTAAAATGCAGAAGGTGTATACTTCCTATTTTCTAGCCTGAATATATTAGGAGCTTAGCTGTCAAATGACTTGACATAGAGCCAAACATTTGCACAGATACTACTACCTGAGATCACATTTGAAAGGGGAAAAATGCTGTTATTATAGCAAAGCTCCAAATAATTATAGCATATGAAACAAAAGGTCAAGCCAAGGTGTTTTCTCACTGAAGAAACTCTTGGTATTACAAGAAAGAAAATCACTTTTGGTGAGCCCTTTTGACTACTGATTGTTAAATCTAAAGCTCATCAGAGACCCATTGGCCCATTTCAAGAGAAAATATGTAATGAGGTAGATTTAGATGTTTCTTTAAAACTACTTTCTTCTCTCATTTGTCCTTTTTCACTGCCTCAGAACAGATGAGGTACTTGCAGAAGCTGAACAGAGGTAAATATCTAGTGATGGTCTAAAAAGGGATCAGTTCCTTAGGGTACTCCAAGTCTATATGGAATCATTACTTTATGGGACAATTTGGCTTAAAATGGACTAGAAAAAATCTTCTATATTTGAGTTGATCAGAGGAAGGAAACTGCTTCTGCATCCTAAGAGCATATTTATATGACTGTGGTATGTCTTTTACATCCCCTAAGTCTATGGCCAATATCAACATTTTGGCAAGAACACACTCCCAGGAGGACGAAAGAGTGAATAATTCCAGTTACTAGATTGAGTGACAGTCATTCCTAAAGCAAAGACCTTTTTTTTTGTTGCATGTTATTTACACATTAAAAAATACTAGAACACCTTTTTTTCTAGTCCATATTGGAAATTAGAATAGAAAAAGTAATATATAAGAAGACAAAGGTTGTGCTAAATGCAGAAGAAATTTTAATAAAACATCAAAAAGTATGTACTCTCACAAGAATCTTCAAGGTTGGAAAAGACCTCCAAGTTAATTAGGTCCAACCTTTGAACAAACACCACCATGTCAACTAAGCCATGGCCGAGTTCCACATCCAGATGTTTCTTGAACACTTCCAGGAATGGTGACTCCACCACCTCCCTGGACAGCCTGTTCCAATGTTTAATCATCCTTTTAGTGAAAAAATTCTTACTGATGTCCAACCTGAATCCCCCCGACACAGCCTGAGGCCAGTTCCTCTTGTCCCATCACTGATTGCCTGGAAGAAGAGACCAACCCCACCTGGCTACACCCTCTATTCAGGGAGTTGTAGAGTGATAAGATCTCCTCTCAACCTCCTTTTTCCCAGGCTTTACATTCCCAGCTCCATCATAGGACTCTCTAGACCCTTCCCCAGCTTCCTTGCCCTTCTCTGCACTCACTCCAGCCCTTCAATGTCTTTCTTGTAGTGAGTGTCCCAAAACTGGACACAGGATTTGAGGTGTGGCCTCGCCAGTGCCAAGCACAGGGCACATGCACATACACACATTTATGTACATCCATGCAAAACAGAAAAAAATGGGAATCAGTGATCTATTCTTCTGTTCTGTTTGGAAAATAATTTTTCAAACCTGAAGAGAAAATTCCTCACAGTAGTTTGTTGTGAATATAGGAGTACATGCAAATTACTGCAGAAAGCAAAGTTCTGAATAGAAACAGATTCTCCAAAATAAACAGGCAGAGGTATCACATCCACTGTACAACCTGACAGTTTAACAGCTGAAATAATAGAGACATTCATGTGAATCTATACAGAAACAAACCAAAGACAAAGAACCAAAAAACAAGAAATGAAACAAGTAGTAATCAAAACATATATTATATTGGCACTACTTAAATACTTTACTTCAGGTGGTCAAACCAATAGAATCCAGCAGGATTTTAAACAGGACGTGCCTAGGCTGCTTTTCAGAGTTGAATTTTACAGGTCAGGCAGACATTTGCAATTATTCAGAACTTTGATAAACATATTTTAAGAAACAAGGCATGGAAGCAGAGGCTTTGTGTAGATAAGCTAGCATTATCAGAAATAAAGTATATGATAATCAACATGTGCAATCCAAGTTGTTGAGAATATGACTATAATCTAAAATGACAGTTTGTTGTTTTCTCAACAAATGATTTAAACCTATTATAGTTCACCCAACTACACATTTGTGCTTACACTGACTTAGCTGATTTAGGTTAATTGTAATCTTTATTGCTAAGCAGGACAAGACAACTGTTTGAGAGTTCATAAAGCCTCTAAAACTACAAAAATCAGCCCAGTTATAAATTCAGAAACATCAATAATTTTGAAAGACGATATCACAGATCAGTTTTCAAAATCTAACCTACTAGACCATCTGTTTATGATGAACAAATTTTGCCTAAGTGCAACTTTTTTTATCCCTGAAGTTATTTTCCTTACTTTTATCTTGTATCCACATATAGAGACTTGTTTAAAGGTGACACAAAGACTTATTCAGTCAAAAAAGAGCACTCGGCGATTTCTACATGCTTTTTTTAAAGGAGTGTTTTACCAAAAAATAGGCTGTGATGCACTAAGAAATTAATCTATATGTGATTGTTAGCAAGACAGGCCCCCATAAACTAGCATTTTTTATTATAATTACTGCAGAGCAATGCAAAGTTTTCTTTAACCTGGATTAATCTGTAGCTGTGTAGACTAACAGTAAGAAATTGTGTGGCATATCATGCTGGGAGGGCAGCAAATTAGTCTGTAAAATTTCATTTATATCTGCACAAGCCAATCAATCTCTGCAGTGTTAGGGGATTATAAAATGAATTTTCAGAAAGTGTTATGAGGTTTATATACAGTTCTGGGTGTATTTCCACCTTTTCTATTATCCTTCATACAGAAGCATAAGAGGATGTATACATCTATTTCTTTATTTTAATTATAGAACAGAAATGAAAAAAGCTTTTCTAAGAATGAACTATGAATTGTTTATTGGATTTGCTTTTCAGATGTATCTGTCATTTAACACTTTAATTAAAATTACTGGTAATACTTCATAAGCAGAGAATGAGAAGCCAGTCACATAATCTACATTCTTCATTTTAATTTCAGTTAATATTTTGTATGAATTGTAATTTATACAATATTTATTAAAGGTAAAATTGCAAAGACAATTCTAGTATTATTTGGTGCTTTTCCATCATAGAAAAAAATCCACAGAACCATTTGTTGAGCAGAAGTTATCTTTTGCTTGAAATGAATTTTGATACATTTTCTATCAAATAAGCAATCTTATGAAATTCAACTTCCTTTGCACTTCATAATGAAAAAGATCCAATCTAACTAACATTTATTTACTCATGGGCAAAACCGTCTAGAATAAACCTACAAAAGACATGAGGAAGTTACAAGAATAACATCTTTTTTACTATGTTATAAAAAACAACCAAAAAAATCTGATTTCTACATCTTGTTAATAAACTTTTAAACAATCTTCATTCTTGCAGCAGTTAAAAAATACTGGCTAAACATGAATATAATGTGAACATAAGCACTTCCAAGGAAGTAAGTGAGGCCACTCACAATGTTCTAACTTGGGCACGAGTATTATTGAATTAGAGTCTAATAGAGTTTCTTGAGGAATATTCACTATTTAAAGATCAGGCTATAAATAATACTACTGCCTGGGCACACCACTATTAAAAAGGCTGGAGCAGAGGTGAACTGCAGCCAGCATGAAAAAAAAAAATGAGTAAAGATATTAGAGGCAAGAAGAGATTATCTAGAAAAAATAAATCTGTCTAAATACAGGCAAGAGAAACAATCATAAATTTCTGAATATGGACAGCAAAAGCAAAGAGACAGTGAAAAAGAGAGTCTGAGAATTAAATAGCAAAATGAGTAAAAATAATAATAAACCTGTTTTCAAACACACGCAGAGTAGAAAACCTGTCAGAGAATCTTGTATCTGCATAAAAGCAGAAGTGTTTATCGATTCTTTTGAGCACTGTTCACTTCAGGAGATACCCACACCAGAAGAGGATCTGTCTGAAACTGAAACAGCTGTAGATGTTAAACAAAGCTACACTAAAAAACTGCTTAGGCCAAATGTCATTAATCCAAGAGGTCTGCAGGACCTGAGAGCTGAAGCAATAAAGCACACAACCTCTCTTTTAAGATGCTTTGATACTTCTGACTAAAAGTTGAAATATGATTCTCTTGTTTAAAGAATTGTTTATGGATTTCTCCTGGAACTGCAGCCCTCTAGTTCTGTTGTGCTAAGTGGAAATTAGTAGACACTTTTAGGAAAGAAAGGAATTAGTAGATACGGCTTAAAAATAATCAGTATGAAAGGTTCAACAGGACTTTTACAAAAGTCCTGTGTTTTGGGAGTGGTGATATTTGTAGTTCTTGAGCAGTTGAACAGGGGTGATTTCTGCAGTCTTCTTGAATTACTGGAAGGCTTTTGATATTGCAAGACCAAAGGCTTTTAAGGAAATTAAATGATCATGGCTCAGGTAGTAAAGGAAGAGTTTTCACAATATTGGGAACACTGGAATTCTAGAGGCATCTTTGTTGGGTCTTATGCTGTATTTGTGAACTATTTTAGAAAAGAATATATAAGAGAACAAAAACATTTTGACATTAGTTTCTTGTTTTAGGGACAAGGACAAATCTAGATAGCTGGAGAAGGATCTTATGGTGCTTCCTGACTCATTAAAATGTCAGAAGGAACTCAGCATTGAGCAATGTGTTTGCCAATGACAAGCAAAACTCATTCTACAGATAAATCACATGCTCACAGAATACCTTGGAGCTGATATTATCACTCAGGTATGACTTGAGTTTTTTGTTGGAAGATTCCTATGATATGCTTTCTTTTATTTACTGCTGCTCAGAATTAGGTTCATACCATGAAACTGATAGGTAGGGAATACAAAATAAAATGCACTCACCTTATCATTATGTGAGTGTTTGAGACAGGAAACTGCTCCTGAAGTCCCTTCATCATGACACTGCACAATGCCATGGCTAATTTTCATGTGCAGTGTGGAGTGATGTTCTGGTACATTCATCTCAAGGAAGATATGTTTGATCTTATTAAGCTTCAAAGAGAAAGCTGATCAAATATTTGGAAGAGCCTGTGTATGGGGAATAAGGAGTTCAACTAGCAATTGTCAGCGTGGAAAAGATATGCTTTAAGTGAGGTCTACAAAATAATTAGTAGCATGGTGAGCAAATCATTGTTCATATTCTCTTCCAGCATAAGAATTAATGGTGAGCCTGAAAATGCCTCTATTAGCCAGTTTAAAAGCCAAATGATCTGATTTTGCTGATAGAAGGACTGTGGCACTTCTGTCAGAATGTTGTGGCTGCTAAATTTGGGGCTTGAGGGAAGACTGGGCAACTGCTTCAAAATGATTTAGTGATGATTACCTAATGTGTAAATTTGCACTCAGAATATTACATTAACAAGAGAAAATATGATATACATGTGAAGCCAAGAACTTAATGATAGCCTAATTAAAACTTAATAATATCATCAGAAATGCAACAAAAAGTTAGTTGTTCAGTTAAAATAATACTGAGATTGACAGAGCAAATTAATAGAGAATAGCTGCATCACTAATAGTACATCTAAAACTATTATGCAAGAAAACTTACTAATGTTTACCCATTGCTTTTTTCATTTTGATCATTCTGCAAAAATCCCTGTGGATCTCCAGGCTGACAGCAACAGTTTTCCTGAGGCATAGCAGCAGGGAAAAGGTTATCAGTGACATTCTCAGTTTTTTTGGTGCAAGGAACAATGTGCTGGTGGCAAGAGTAATTTCTCCTCACTCTTAGACCTGCTTTTATGTTTAGCAAGGTCTGATTCCACTTCACTGGTTCCCAGGTAAAGTTTGAAAATTGTGCAGTAGCATTTTACAGTAATTACTAACAGAAAGTGCTCTTGTTTGTTGTGCAGTGATAAGCCAGAGTTTTCAGACCTCTTACAGATCTGGTGTGTGTAGAGATTAGGGAAACACACTGTGGAAACAAATTAGAAATAGCTCACATGTGGGTAAGCTCAGAATAGTGCTGAGAACAGTGCTGAGACCCTGCATTATCAGGGCAATAAAAGACTTATGGCCTTCTTCTCGTAATAAAGTTGTGTTCTCTAAGCTGCAAAAGAAAACATATCCAGTTCTTGGAATTAAAATAGCCAAATAAAAAAAAAAATGCAGACAAGATGTGTACAATTGTGGGGTTTTTTTTTTATTCTTATGAGTTCTGTTAGAAACCAAACCCTGCTGCCTTGATCTCACACAGCATGGTTATAATTATTATCTCTAAACAAATTAATATATATTGCTTCTTAATTCTAGCAAACCCACACAGTGTTTCTATGACTTAACCAAGAAGGTAAAATTGAGGGTTTCACTTCTAGCTGTGAATATGTGATATTTGCCTTTGGGTTTTCCCTCATGACTTCTCCATCCTGCACTTTTTTCTTTGGCTGAAAGCTATCAAGGGTCTCCTATCAGGAATGGCCTGACAGAGTTCTGAGGGTGTTTCTGGAGGAGTTAGGATTTGCTTCTCAGACAAAATAGAAATATTTTATGATGAAAAGTTAATTTTTGTAATGCCTTAAGTAATCTTGCCTGATTTCCTGCCAGGACAATGAACCTTCTGTCTTGAGAGAAACATTTTAGGTTTGCTTTTCTCATCTGCTCACAGAACAGGGCAAATACAGAACAATGATGCCGAGTTTCTTTGTTACTGTCAGGTCCTTCCATACTATCAGGATCTTAGAAACATGGGTGAACACTGTTGATCAGTTTATTTGTCATTTTTCATCATACCCTTCTAAAAACCAACATCAAGGGCTTTGTCATCTGACTGCTGAACCTTGTCAGACCCTTGTTACTGACTGAAGAGTAGAGCCCAACAGAAGACAACAGTGGACACCTGCAGGAGTTGTCTTGATCTTAGTCAGCAGTGGGGGGACTTGTGGCACTTCATAGCAGCCTGTGACATTGTAAAATGGAGTTCCTGGGTAACAGAAATTTAATTTTGAAATTAAACTATTATGTGGTGTTTTTTTCAAGAAAGCATGTAGAAGGCCTTAAACTCAGTGGAAAAAAAGAAACAAACAAAACTCCCCAAACAAACAAAGAAACACACATACACAAATCAGAAACACAACCACGCAACTCCCCCACAAACAAACAAACAAACAGGACCCCACCTCCAAAAGATGCCTGTAAGATCTCCATGTTGAGCTTTGTTTCCTTCTATAATAGGAAAAACTCAACCAACCAACCAACCAACAAAAAACCCAACCAACCAAAAACTCAATAAGAAACTGTTAAGAAAAATAAAATATACTAAAATGTGCTTTCTAGTAAGAAAGGAAACACATGGATCATTGCTGTTTAGAATTGCTGTGCTATCTAAGATTTTCAGCTTACTAGTAGGTACCATGAAAAAAACCCCAATTCCTTAACTTTCCTTTCAGCCAGGAGGAGTTCTAGCACTTTCCTGTTACAGTCAAAACCATAAATAACAATTTATAGTGTGGATATTTGGAGTTCTCTATTCAGGTTCTTCTTGAGTAAAAGTACATTTCATGCTGAATATTAAGAAGGTATTTTGGAGAACTAGCCCAACATTGTGTGCTACCTTCTTGAGAAAAGTAATATTTCTGTTTTAAATAAAACCCTCCTCTTCAAAAACACTCACTATTGTAAACAATTTTTCTCAGTATGTGAAAAATTTATGTCACATATTACAAAATATGTGACAAATATATGTCACATTTTACAAAATATTGAAAGTATTGTCTTAAAAGATAGTATAGAAAGCAGTGGTATCTTTATAAATAGAACAAAAAACACATGAAAAATTATAGAAGGATGGAAAGAAGCCACCTGTTCAGCCACCTTATTCATTCCTTACTAGTGAATGGCTGTTCCCTAAGGTGCACACCTAGTGTTTATTAGCCCTTTCCAAAGCATCAAGCAGTGTAGCTGCATTTTATTCCCATGGGAGATTATTCAGTGATTTCAGTGATCTTACTGTCAGGAAGATTATCAGCATGCTATTTAACCTCAATTTTCCTTATCCTAATTTAGTGTCATTACTCTCAGTTACCCCATCATAACATGTTTTGAGATGTAATATGAACAAATAGATACTTAACAACAAGATAAACATCCCATCAGCCTTGCACAGGGAGGATTATTTTTAGATTCTCTTTAAACTCAGAGGGTCTAGTCTGATGTCTCAGCTGAGGCAATAAAAATAGTACAAGAAAAATAATGTTACTGTCAAATTATGCAATTTCATAGATAGCTACCACATAACAATTACTGCAGGAGGTCCACGTTTGTAAGTCTTCCTTTTTTGCAATTGGTTATCCCTGGGTGACAATGCTTGTAATCATTTAGCTAACTCAAATTTTGCTAAAAAAACCCTCTGTGCTGCAATAATACATGTACAAAAAAACCCAAAAAAAACAAAAAAAAAAAAACCCAACTAGCCTCAGGATGTACAAAATAATGTGCAGAAAAAAAATGTCAGAATACTCCTTTATCAAAAAGAACAGCAGATTCTTGTTTTCTTTATTGGTATTTTGTCTTAGGCTGTTGAGTTTAGAATGCTGAAAAGCCAAATCTGCTGGTTGTTATAGCTCATGGGGCTTTTTCCAACCGAAAAAAGATCAAATCCACAGTGTTGTAGTATAGTAGCAGTTGTAGTTGTAGTTGTAGTAGAAGGACTCAACTAATGCTGTTGATAAGTTTCCCTACTAAGAGAGCTCATTCCTGTGTAGTTTGGAGGCATACTAATTAATTGACAAAGCTGACTGATGTATGCCCTAGAGAGAGGGATATGAACTGAACCTGCCCTAGATGTCATCATTATGAACAGTAAAAAAGCACTGGACAGCTTTTTAATGACCTAAAATGTGGGTAAAAGTCAAAAGTTTTCCAGGCAACCTCACACAGCATAAGTTATTGCACTTCATTCCACCCCCAACCTCTCCCAAAAAATTTAATTGGAGTATACTTGTTTCACTGCCAATTACATCTACAGAAACTATTAAGACAGGACTTCACACATTCTATTACAAGTCAGGTGTTGAGCTACCTTTTTGTCTTGCCTTTCCTAAGGCATTCCTCATCCATGCCCAAGGTACAAGTTTGTCCATCTGAATGTCTGTGCTAAACATGTGTGCTCATGTTCCAGTTTCCCAAATTCCAGTTTTTTCAGTTTTTCCAGCCACAGACATCAGAGTCTGTATAAGTGCAACAGGAGGAAGGAAAGGATAGACATTCCTGCCTTACAAGATCAGGCTTCTCTCCTGTCATGATAATATCTCAATTATTCAGATGTAAGAGCTCAATTATGTGACAATGAAAATTCACATGAGTAAATCCAAGCAGGCAGTTTAAGGGTAGCAATCCAGTACAAATCTTAACAGATTTCCCTGTATATGTGTATATATTTATATATGAATTTTTCATTTAATGTTTCTTAACATAAAACCATTCTTAGAAGAACTGTTTAAATTCCCTGTTGCCAGATTCAAAGCTCTGCATTTCAGAGTCGATCTGATTTTATTGCTTACCTTTTAACTTTTTAAAAACACATATACAGAGACATGAAATTTTCTTACACTAGGAAAACTCCACAATTACTGAAGGCACTTCAGTTACTTTGAAGAGCTCATCTTTGGCCAGGAATCAACATGAATACTTTCAGTCCAGAAGAAAACTATCAAGAAGGTATCACTGTCGCAAAACTGGGTGTGATTATAAAATATATTTTACAAACCTAATGATAGCATTTCTTGCTTAGTGACAGCTATAGCAATGGTTTGCTGCAAGATCACATCACAATTTTCAATAACCTTTCCATTCTCAGCATTTGGACACTGGCATGAAAGGTAGTGTAATTCAGGGGAAGAGAAAGAGAGGGCGTCATCCATTTGTGTCTTCACCTTTTACTATCCAATTTATCCAACAGATTTTAAAACCAATACATGAAAAACCATTTACAATTCACAGAGTGAACAGATGGCACGGCAGCATTGAAAAAGTATGTATACACACCAAATGAACTGGTGTTCTGCTCTAGTTAAAAAGCTGTCAACATTTGTATTACAAGCCTCAGATTTCAAGGGTTTGTAAGTTGTCTCTTTTAGGTAACATCTGGAAAGATTGGCTTACAAGCTACATACCTAGGTACCATGTAAAAAAATAATAAAACCAGGATGTTTATTACTTTTATATCCTTTACACTCATTTAATAATATTTTAAATGTTATCTGAGACTTAAATTGCTGAGAGAGTGCATTTATTTTCCAGAGGGATTTGTATGGGTAGGTCAGTGTGTGAGTGGTTGTGCTAGCTGGGCACAGGAGAGTGTGGCTGTTCCAGATCTCCTCCTTTCCACAGGAGGCTTTAAGCATGACTGCTGAAACCTGCCCAAGCACCCAAACACCCCATACCTGGGATATTACTGTCTTCTGGGGCATTTCCAGACCCTGTGTGAAACAATTCCCTGGAACAAAAGTGATCAAGAAGCCAAACACAAATGATAAACCATTTTGTCACCAACATCTTTTCATAAAAATCCTTTCTTTAGGATTTTCCCTTCTGGGAAGCTGAGGCCCCAGAAAAAGAATATTAGCAATGGTTATCTGCTGCTGTGGGATGTAACAGGTGCACCTGTGACTGGCCCATGTTGGATGTGTATAGTCAGTGGCCAATCCCTCACCGAGCTCTCTCTGGGACAGAATCAGAGAGAGCTCCTTTGTTATTCATTCTTTTTCTATTCTTAGCTTAGCTAGCTTCTGAGAACTTTCCTTCTTTTAGTGTAGTTATAATGTAATATATATATTATAAAATAATAAATCAAGCCTTCTGAACATGAGGTCAAGAGTCTCGCCTCTCTCTTCACCCTGAAGACCCTTGCAAGCCCTGTAACACCATTTTAAGTAGCACTATGCCCAAAGTAGCATAATGTTTGGGTTAAATACTACTTTTGGGCTTAGAAAGATTGCAAGCTGTGCTGAAACAATTAGTTTTTCACACTAATAGTGGTTTACACAGGGACAGGGGCAGCTTGAATTGTATGAAAATCCTGCTTATACAAGGTGTCAATTTTGGCCACAAGTTGAAATCAGAAGATTGTAAAATTTTGCCTTGAGAAAATGTAATGGCAGCTCAGGAGGGATTTCAGGATTTGGCTCACCAACCAAAAAATTTTAAATTATATGCTGCTAAGCACTAAACTGCTTACAGGATTAGTATCAACATATTGTGCCCACTAGCTGTAGGTTTGAATCTGTACCATGATCTCTGTGGCTGGCAATAATCTTGAATTGAACATAAAGCCAAACTTTGGTCTTACTTGATAAATGGGCCTACAGTGTTTAGCTTTGAAGTAAAAGTGAGAAATCAGTAAATATTGTAGTAATAGATTCATTGAAGCTATTCTATGAAGGGGTGTTTTGGACCATGAAAGAATATATAGAAAAAGCAAAGTTAATTATATATACTAGAAGCAATAATGTGATTTTCAACTTGGATAACTGCAACCTCATTCTTTCAGGAGGAAACATCAGGAAATGAACAAACTAACCAACCAGTCAAATTGGAAATTACGTTTTTAGTGCCATTTAGAGGAAAAGAAATACAGTGCAATCAATCTGAGTTGCACCCACTGAGACACCCATATGTTAAAGAGATTCTTTCAATGGAATTATGAATCATTCCCCTAAAGTCCTAAATGAGGATTTTCACAAGTCTTTGTATCCAAATGCTCCTAGAATTCCATGACTACTGTATGCACCAGGCACATTTGAAATTTCCGTCTTGGATGGAATATGTATTACAAAAGCTCTTCTGTTTCAGGATGTTGTCAAGAAAAACTTGAAGCATTTAAGAAAAATAAAATAGAGATAAAAGGCTAGAAAGGAGTGGGAGATTAATGTAAAACAATAATTAACGTGAATATTTTACAGAGCGAGTAAGTAGTGAGTACCAGTATTTGCTGGTATATCCAGTTATATTTTATTATGCAGCCAACATCCAAGTGAGAATGGGATAAATAATTAAAATTTTCTGATTAATATAATGTGACTTTAAGCAAATAACTAAAATCTGAAAGAGGAAAGTTAAGAGTAACAACTTCAAATATGGAAAGTGATAATAAATACCTATGGAGGTAAGAATACAAACATTAGGACTTTAAATGAAGATCTCATTATCTTTTAGCAGATGAGATCTGCTCAGCTTCTGTTCCTCACAGAACTAGATGGGAGATGAAAACTGAAAGTTGTGTCTTTCAATGAATGCAGCAGCAATGTCCTTGTTTTCATTTCCCTCTGATTTACTGAAACAACAACAGTTGCTCTTCCCGGTCTCAGAGAGCTGCATGTACCTGTCTGCCTGTTCCCAGTAAGAACCCATTTCCTAAGGTCAACTCTCACTCAGGTATTAAATTCTTAGCACATGATTTGATCTTAGAGTATTGCATCCAGTTCTGGGCCCCTCACTTCAGGAGGGACGTCGAGTTACTTGAGCGTGTCCAGAGGAGAGCAACGAAACTAATAAAGGGCTTGGAACACAAGCCATATGAAGAGCGACTGAGGGAGCTGGGGTTGTTCAGCCTGGAGAAAAGGAGACTAAGGGGTGACCTCATCACTCTCTACAACTTCCTGAAGGGTGGCTGTAGTGAGCTGGGGGTCGGCCTCTTTCTCCGGGCGACAACGGATAGAACAAGAGGACACAGTCTCAAGTTGCGTCAAGGTAGATGTAAGTTAGAAGTAAGAAGAAAATACTTCACAGAAAGAGTGGTCAGAAACTGGAATCATTTACCCAGTGAGGTGGTGGAGGCATCATCCCTTGAAGAATTTAAAAAAAGACTGGATGTGGCACTTGCTGCCATGATCTAGTTGAAGAGTTAGAACATCGGCTGGACTAGATGATCTTATAGGTCCCTTCCAGTCTTGAAAATTCTGTGATTCTGTGATTCTGTGTGATCTCTTTTGCCTCACAGATGCTGTGCCCAGGCTATGCCCCTTACCTTGCTCTGACCCACGGCCCCAAGTACACCAGGTGTCCTCCAGTCGTGTCCTTTGCTCCATCCGTGAATTTGGGGTCTGTGACGAACTCGCTTTGATTCCCTGCTGGCTACTTGTAGTACCTTAAGCTTGTATTTTGAAATTAATGCATTTTGATTTCTGAGGAAAAGATAATTAAAATACATAGCGTTGATCCTTTTCATCCTTTTTGAGGAAACCTGAGATTCAAATATCTCAGTACAATATGAAGATAAACCCTGTGTTTCCCAAGATTTCGCTAGAGATTGTAGGGACTAAATTACATGGTTTCCATGTATCAGAAAATACCTTTTGAAATATTCTTTGGAATTTGAAATCTTAATAATTGACATATTTTGCTGGAATCACAAATTAAAGATGGCTATCTGTTAAAGAAAAATGTTATTATGAAGTTTATTTTGTCCAAGCAGAAAATAAGTTCTACAATTCAGACTGAGTATTCCATGTAGTAAGATTTTCAGGAAAATCAAAGCTGGAAATCTCTTACTGACTGTGGCATAATCCAGGAATTTTCTCAAAGGCTGATGTTAAAATACTCTGGAAAAACTGGAATTTGATGACCTTTATTGATAAAATATTATAGAAGACATTAAATGCTGTTTGTTCACTAAAGATTTTTTAAAATTAAAACAGCCTTGAAACATTGTGTCCAACAGACACAATCCAGAAAATTAGCTACCTTCTCTGTCCTTGCTTAAAAAGTGAAACAAACATACATGACAGACTGGAAGTTTCAGACATTTGGCAATGTCTGAGAGAAAAAGAGATTTATTTTGAGAGATTGCAAGGTAATCTGAAGTGTCTGAGTGTGCAAAAATGACCTGAACTCTAGACTGAAATTCTCTGTGCCACCATCTTTCCAACTTTTCTGACATCTGTGGATGTCTGCAGAACAGATCAGTGTGTACTGCTGTTTTTCTGTGCTAATAATGCGGGTCAGGTTCAGCTGTTAATGCATTTCCTTCAAGGTATTTGAAAGTCTGGGTATATCTAAATTAGAAATAAATGTATGTCTGCACTGCACAATCCAGCTTCTCTAGGACTTTGCTGATTCCTGTGCCAAAATAATTAATAAAAATATCAATAAGTATTTGCTGAATTGGTGAGCAGTGCATGAAAAACATTATCAATAACTTAATTTCAACCTAATATGTTTTTTCTTCCAGGACTCTTGAGTATTGACCTTTTATGAGGCCCTTTCTTGTGTCATATTTTTATTTATTCTCCTCTTTTCCCTCCTAATTAATGTTTCCTAATCTGATATTTTATAAAATTCTAATGTTGTTTAAATAATAGCATACACAAAACAACTGTTATAAAAATAAATATATTAAATCTAGGTGCTAGCATCTCTTTTTATTTCCTTTTATTTCTTTCATTTCCTCACTCCATTAGCACTGGCTGGCATGGAAAATGCTTCTGGACATCACATGCCTTGTGGTTGCACAGATGCTCAGCCCTTCATTCAGGTCAGGGCTGCATTGGCCCTTGCAGAGAGCTGTACATTACAGATGTCAGAATAATGAGCCTGAAAGAACCAAGATCACTTCACTGTCTTCTTAAAGCATAAATGTTCCTGAGACTGCAATTTCATGCACCAATTGCTTCAGATTTCTGAAATGAAGATTACCAGGTCCCTTCCCTCACTCAAGAGGACTATAGTCTTTGAGTTTCTACTACCTCTTTTGTGATAATTTCTGTTTCCATATTATTATTACTTGTTTCTAATCCTAGATTCAACAATAATTTTTTCTTTCCTGAGATTTTCTTCAATAACAATGGAGAGGCTATTGAATCTGAGCAGTGTTCTCATTTTTTAGTGATCTTTTAGCTCTACTTTAAACATTAATACTGTTGAGAGCATACTTGTATGGTTTTCTTAAATTTCTGGCCAGTGACATTTTTGACATTTTTTTGTTTTACTGTGCTTCTGATTTCTAATTATTTTATGGACAATAAATTTACTGTTAGTCCATTTACATGGTTAGACATGGTCCAGTCATTCTTTGGACAGTTGCACTGTCCACATGTTCTTTCTCACCAAATTCTGTGTTGTTTAAACATTGCCATTTAGATACTAAGTACATAAAATTAATTTTTTATTATGTAATTCAATGAAATCTACTAATATGGGCTTACTCCCTTTTCCCCCAATTTAATATTCAGGAAATGTT
Source organism: Melospiza georgiana (assembly GCF_028018845.1). Lineage (NCBI taxonomy): Eukaryota > Metazoa > Chordata > Aves > Passeriformes > Passerellidae > Melospiza > Melospiza georgiana. The sequence goes on from NC_080431.1 coordinate 107,666,981, forward strand.
CCTATTTCTTTCACTTCCTTGGTCATCATTGTCTTCTGCTGCCCAAATTCCTGAAGCAGTTTTCCACAGTTATGGCATCATGTCCATACTTCATTCCCTAGCTGGAAGAGGTGGAGGTTTTCACTGTGTTTAAACATATAGCTATACTGTCTGGTAAATTAGTGTTCCCCCCATCTTCCTTTCCAAACTCCTGGTGCTCATTCTTTTATTCATAGTTTCATCCACTGTCAAACTTTAAGTCACCCAATTTCCCTCTTTTAAACCTATAGAGTAAATTGATTTTCTACTAATACTCTTGTCTGATTTTTTAGTTTCAATGGTAAAATCTTCATATTTTGATTCAATTATAGGTCGGTCTTGGATTGCAGAGCCACATGAAAACTCTTTACCCATTAACCACTAGCTACTGACAGGGTATTTTTACCTCTAACCCAGGAAAATATGCCTGTTGCAAGGTGTGACAAGACTCCAGGGACTGATGAAAAATAAATGCAGCTATCCCAGGCATTATCTGAAAGCTGCACTGAAATACATTTGCTAAGTTTCGCCATAAATATTTTTACCTCCGTCCCCAGCACCAACTGAGGAATCCAGTGGCTATTGTGTGAGGCAAAATTCCTCAGTGAGAAAGAAAAAACCTTTCCTTCCCATAAAAAAGATAAATCAGTACTTAGGACTGCACAGAAGAGGTGAATACAGCACATTTCCCTTCCCCTCTCCCTTTTATTAGTTTGTAATCACCTGTTTCATGAAGCAGACATGAGTCTCATCTGGTATCTCACTATGGTGAATGGTGTTTGATATTTTGTGAACCATTTTGCCACCCAGCTGCCCACAGATTGTTGCAGTAAACATACATTTCTTCAAACAAATGAGGCATTTTACAGGAGTCCCATGTTGCATCAGCTATCAATTTTGTAGCTGCAGACACTTAAATGAAATTGTCAAAGAACTCAGTTCTGTTCCTCCTAGAACGAGCATCTTTCTCTCTTTAGTCACTGTTAGTTTGAGAATTGGAGGACATGCAAAGATGAAAGAAAATCCTGGTATTGCTGTCACTTGTCCAAGCCAACCAACTGCATATCTTAACAATGGAGAATAGAAAAAAAATTATTTACTGCTACTCAGACATATTGCATAAGCTTTTTGTATGTTTACATCATTATCTATGCAGCATACATAAATATATTTACACCTTATCTGAAGAGCTGACGAAATAGATACCAAAAGTGGCTCATGAGAAAGGCAACTAATGTATTTTTATGTCCAATTTTATAAGCCCATTGAACATGGTAATGGGATCATTTTAGTACATGGATGTTTTAATTGATATACATATTAATGAAGATAAAATCTATTTGATCTATTGTACATATATTTATCTTGTTTCAATGATAAATCGAGGACAACAATAGTATTTATTTCATATGTTAATTGTATTTTCATTACTTTAATTTAATACTTGGTATAAAAATGTGTTTTGGCCTGTATAGGATAAAAGAAATGTGTAAGATTTTACTAGGAACACAAAGCATTGATCAAGTTAAACTTCTGTGCACATTTTAAAAGTCATCATTCACATGTGATAATATTTTTGAGCATCTTCTGTTACTCAGATTAAGAAAGTTAAAAATTTATTGAATAATTCAAGTAAGAAAAGTTTAATTCAGGTTAGAAGGACTTCTATAAAGCAAGATAAGTATACTGTTAGTTTAAAAGTTTAGGCATAGATATTTGAGAATGAAATCTTGTTTACAAGCCCTGTTAGAATAGTGGAACACTACTGTTCCTGGTTTATCTCAATTTGCTCTATTCATAATATTATTTTATCTCAAGTCCCAAATTTTCCTAAAACTATTACGGAACATCCTTTATCAGATTTTCATAAAGAATAAAAACTCTGACTCTTCTAGGTAAAGTTGTTGCATCCAATAAATACGTCGCAATACATACAGTAGTACAGGAGTACTCCTGTGTATTGTGCAAAATGCAGGAGATGTGTTTCTGTTTAAAATGAGATAGCAAGTTTCATTCGACCTCTCAGCTTGGTTTGTTTAAGATGGATTGACATTTTCCACTTGCTTGGAAGTGGTCTCCTCCTCTTTGTCTGCAGGTGGTCTCACTGTAGCAAACTGAAGGACCGCCCTGCAGCTTTTTTTCTGTGAATGCATCTCTACCTACAGGCATAGCTTCTTGACATAATGCTTCTGCAATTCTAAATGTCCATGTTTCACTCAAATCTGGTTGACAATCAGTTGCTGGTGTCGACAGAAATGGGACACATATGTTCTGATAATCCCGGCTATTTAACCTTGGCTGTCAGATTGGAGTGCACATATCTAAAGTCAAATTGAAACTGCATCCTGAGGCTTTGCTCTTTCCCAGCAAAACACCTGAGGAAAGCAACTTGAAAGCTGGGTCAGTATGGAAGATCAATGCAGTACTGCATAGTCTCTGTTACACTAGGAAAGGAATGCTGTTATCTGACTTGACACTCAAGATAAAGAGCTTTGCTGATAATGCAAGATGCATTTCTTTTGATTAATACAATAACTGTGCCCGACTCCAACTTCACCTCTCCACCGTGTATGAGAATACCCAGTCTAAGCAAACTGCACCATACTCTGCATCATTCTCCATAGTGTTATGCAGAATAGCAAAAGATATTCTGCTGCTAATGAACAGAGGTACTTAGAGGAGGATTCATGGTTATAGCCTGCAGGCAAGCAAACAACTTTAAGAGTAAAGATTGTCATTTAAACGCTAAGGGTTATTTAAGACTGCTGGAGTAAAATTACTTTAAAGGGCTGAGTTAACAGCTTCAGCTATAAAGATGTATCTTAGAGATATTTTTCTTGAAGTGATTGTATGCTTATTTCTGTCATCTTTCCCAGTCCATTTCTCTTTACTTCCTAAGACTTTATAAATGATTCTTACAATTCAGTAAGCTGAGGATAAGCACTCTTCTACATGAAGGAGGGGAAATGAGGGCCATTTTCTGTGGAATATTTCCACACTGCTTCTCTTGTTATCTTGTATCTTGTTATCTTGTATGCAGGTGCTGGTGGCCTGGTTACATTAATGTTCCATTGTTTTCTCACATGCACAAACTTCTCATTGTGATTGCTGCTGCTACCAGTGCTTCACAGTCTGTGCCTTTTCTGCTTCCTCATGGCAGAAATGTTCTCCAGATTTCCTCATTCCCAGAAGAAAGAACTTAGAAATTATGTTAATAAAAAAGATGCTGAACCTTTGAAGCCCCTGTTCTGCCAAAGCGGGAGGGTGTTGTGGGTATCACTGTGGATAGACAAGCACGAAGTCAGCAGAGGCAGAGAAGAAAGAAGGGGCATAAACCAGAATTTCCACGTGTGCTAGACAGTGAGGGCTGTGACTTTCTGAAGAAGAACTGGGGAGAAACTAGCAGCAGAAGAGCCTAAAGAGAAAGGGAGGGAAACCAGGGGAACCAGGGCTGGGCAAGCACCGTGGAGCAGAGACCTGAGGTACTGCTCTGCTACAGATGTAGTTGGGGTGGTTTAGGGCCTCCCGCAGAAGCTGAGCTGCTCTCTTGTCTCATGTCCTGAAGGAAGGAAAATAAAGTAATTTTTTGTGAGTCAAATAGGTGGAAGTGGTTCACAAGCTGAAATGCAGCATGCCTGTGACAGGGAAGGAAAACAAGGGGTTCCAGAGCACTGCCAGAGACAGGGCAGGAAGGATGGAGCCTGCTGGCACTTGGGCTTCAAAAAAAGGCATGCACGAGTTTTTAAGCAGGTAGAAACAGAAGTGGGTAGTACTTGAGAGTAAGCAAGCTGAGCTGTTATAAAACAGTGACTGGAAAGCAAGGATTTTGGCAGTGCTGGTTGTGAAATTTCTCTTTGCAAATAGCTAAAGCATAAAGTACTGGTTGATGTTTCTAAAATCCTATCTCTACCTCTCAATATCTTTTTCCTTCAACCAGAAGTGTAGCAGACTTTACACACAGACTGAAGACATTTCCAGAAATGTATTTACTACCTGGATTAAAGACAAAATCATAATTATTATAAGTCCTGACCTGGACATGGTACCAGAAGTTTGAGGACAAGGTGACTTTGTTACCACTTGTTTCTGTGGAAATGACCAAAGGATTCACTTTATCAAAAGTGCAGGCTGTTTCTTAGGGACAGGTATATCTACCTGTGTAACTAAGAAGAACTCCTTGGGTTAAAACAAGTACATTATCACTGCAGAGGACTACAGTGCACAGCAGCATGTACTGCAATTTTCTTACCTTTAACACTTCATATAAAAATAGATACATCAAAATATTTGTCCCAAAATGCCCCCTCAGCTGTTAGTTTATCAGCCATTTATAAATTAAAACAAAGGGCAGTGACAAGCAATATTTTTTGTATGTTTTATCAGTCTTTCTAATGGATTATTTAATTAAATATTATAAATTGGCCATCTGAAACTGTATCGCTGTGAGGTAGGATTTGTATCCTTCTCTCCTTTCATCATCCTAAGCTAACATCAATTTTCAAGAGCAGAATTGAGAGATAAAGAAATCAAATAACTTCTCATGCCATTCCCTTAATGTGAATGAAGCACAATGTTATTTCAGCTAAGTATTCAAAGCCCCAACAATATTTCATCTTCAGTAAGTTGCTGAAAAATGATCAGTGCCAGCAGATCCAGGCTGATGTATTCCTACAAGTAAGAACTGCGAGGACATACAAAAGGCTTCCTGTGTTCTTCAAATGTCTTGCTTTACAACAGAAAATGGACAGTACATTTGAGCTAACTATGGATAACTGTTTTATAAACCACTTTATAAGTAATTGTTGCTACATTATGGATTAGTAAGAGCTTAGTTCCTAAACTGAATATTGATTAGGTTATACGCTGTGGTTTCTCTTTAGTGGTTGTATTTATCTCGTCTTGGCTTATATCTCTCTGATTTTCTTTCAACACCCCTTAAACCAAAGTAATCTTAGTTGAACTCTATGTCTGGTCTCAGATGCATGCCATGAAGTCCAGAAGGGCTAAACTACCCACAAACAGATGTTACAAGGCTGGGAATTTGCTATGGCAAGACTAACTGGGATGGACTAATTGCATTCTGGCAGCAGCAGCTCTCCGGCAAAGCTGTGCCATGGTAATTCCTGTGGATTACAGTCATTACCAATGACAAAGCACCTTCCTGTGGATTTGTGGATTTTTTCCACAAACACTAAATCACTGGAGTTCAGTTCTAGGGCAACAATATAGAAAAGCACAATAATACTTTACTACTAGGTTGTGGAGGGTCTAGCACTGGTTAAATGCAAGTGCACCTGCTAGAATATACTTACTCATTTCCTGCTGTGAGATAGGATTAGGGGGATGGCAAAGCAGGCTCAAAACTTGAAAATGGTATAAAGAAAAGTTTATTAATGATAACTAAAATAAAGAATAAAAAGAATTAGAATAAAAGTGTTAGAACACTTCTCCCTCTCTACAGCCTTTCCCACTAACAATGTAAAGAGACAAAATCTCAAATTTTTAGTCAGTTTACCACTTCTAGAATAGTCTTATTTCAGTTTATTTAGGGAGAGGAGTCTCTCTTACAAGCTATGGAAACTTCTCTAGAAGAAACAGTTCTTTTGTGGCTTTAATTTCTATGAATAACAGCTGCCCAGAAATCTGCATCTATGAAACCCCTCCCATCTTTGGCATCCTTCCCACAGCTGTGTTCATGGGCCATGTCAACTTATGGGGTATTTTAAGGATGAGCTGTTCAAAAGTGAAAGTTCTCTCCATCTATATCTGAGATCATCTTATTTTTGGGAACAGAGATCTTCTCTGGGGACAAAGGGCCTGAATTCATCACCCTTATCTCTTTCTGTTTGAGCTTCATCACAGCTATTTCAACATTTACCTGCTTCAGCAAGGATGCTTTACTTATACCTACAGTTTGAACAATCTATCACCCCATATTTTCAATGAGTTACAGGAGTATTTCAGTATATTATAGTCCATCACCATGGCTTATAAAACAATTTTTAGCCTAAAATTAAGCTCCAAAAAAATCTAGGAAAAACTATTGATATTAATATTTTTTGGGCTTGATAGTAATTTTGGCATGTTATAAAGACATTGTTAAAAATAATTTAATAAATGAAGTATACTTTGCAATTTTATTATATAGGCACATTTGAGATAATAGAATTGCAGAAGCAACACTGATACAGAAAAGATCCATTTGCTGATGACATCAGTGTCATAGTTTATCTGCATTACAAAATTTAATTAGTTAGGCAATTGTTAGGCAGTTTTTACTTTAATTATTTTTTATAGAGGCTGGACTGTATGCTACAGAATGCATCTCATTCTTCATACTTCTCTAAAATTCCTTTCCCTGTTCTGAAAAAATTCTCAAATTGTAGATACTCTTTGGATAATTTTTTTTCTCCTTATACTCTTTCCTTTTGTTGTCTTCTCTCCCTAAGATGGATTTTTACTTTTTATTTTAATCATAAAGACTTAAGGAATGGAGTATAATATAAAATACGCTTGTTTGATGAAAATCTATAGACATCCCATCCCATGGCAACAAATCTATACAATAATGCAGTGTGGGTTCACCATTTGAGTACATTGAAGCTACACAAAATAATTAATTTCCTGTAGTGTATTACAGGAAAATAATTACAAGATCCAGCACTGAATTACTGCTACAGTCTTAATCATCTCCTATCCACCATGAGGTAATCTTGAGCCAATTATAGATCCAGCTGGAAATGATTTAAAGCTAGATAGCTCTTCAGGTTTTTCTTGGCCAAGTGTAGGAATAGAAATGTCTTGACAGTGTAATTAATAGAAGCACCACTAACATTAAAATGCATACTATGTAACACTCCATGTGCCAGGTGCAATGCTGTGTCTTTTTGACTTAATGCTACAATTTGAAGCAGCTATGAAATGCCTTTACGTTATTCTCAGTAAGACTGAGAATTAAATTTCTTACTTAAAACAGGGGTAGTTTAGTGGTTTAAGGTGAGAGGTTTTTCAGAAAATATGACAGTGACAGGTATCTTAGAAACAATTCCTTTATCTGTGAAGAATGTTTGTTAGGTTGGCCAAAGCTCATTCTTGCTGATACCATGTGCTAGGTGCAGTCAGCTCTGTGCAGTTATGGAGGCTTATGTTAGGGTAGTTTCAAACTTGAGCATTAAACCTGTTCTGTGTATTCAAGCTTGACTGTATCATCAGTGCCTGCCTTTTAGGAAGTAGCTTTACAGTTTCAAACTGGATCCTCAGAGCAGAAAGGTAGTAGAGCACTGACTACTTTGAGTGACTGATTTCTGATCTGGGGTGACTGCAGCATAGCGTGAATGTACATAAGTTATTTTTCTTGAAGCCAGCCCACCTCTGGGTATCCATCTATTACAGCAGCAGGAAGTGCAGTTTAGCATCATCATGTCGTGAGGACTGATTCCAAATCTTTGACTTCTGAAAAGCTGAAAAAATACTAACAACCTGCGTTGGAAAAGAATGAGCCATATGTTTAATAAGGCTCTTTTCACAAAATTTACTAACTAAAAAAAGCTCACAAATGTTTGGATCTGCAAAGCAGTGATTTATCAGGGATGACACTTGGAGTTGTTAAGATTAACTGGGGCTATGATCAGGATGGATGATCTTTTTGAACTAATTTTCCTGCTATTCCCAACTCTTATTAGTCAGTGGTAGGCTTTCCTTCTTCTTCACTCAGTCTTGATTTCTCCAATTTAGTTATCTTACCTCCCTCAGAAACAATATGTTGATCTTTGCTGTAGAGTAGGAATTGATGATTTCTGGATATTTTTACCCTTTTCCTCCTTAGCCTTGTCTTCTCTTCCAAAGAAAGAATTCTGTGAAGGAAGTTTATTTTGTTTTAAGAATAATTGAAACCATGCCTTTTAACAAATTTTGAAGTTCTTCACCCGGTTCAAAAACTAATCCTTTTTCATAAAAGTCTTTGCACCTTTTCAATAAATCATAATTTACTTTTTCTTTAGGAGATTGCTGTGAAAATGCTGACAAAATTAAACTGACTGAACTCAGAACCTAATAACATCAAGTATGATGCAGCCTGAGCATCTTAGAGCTGCAAGATAGGCAGCATTATTGATTGGGAGGTTTTGCTAAATGCAGCTTAGCTGTCAGTCAGCTGCCTCACATCCCAGGCAACAGCCTAACTGTAGGGTCAGAGAGCTCAAGTCAGGGTCAGCAGGCTGTGTCAGACAGCCTTAGCTGCCCCACTGCTGGTGAGCAGAATAAAGTCTGAGAAAGCTTCCAGGCTAACCACTGCCCCTTTCAGTAGGTGACATGTCACACAGAATGGTCAGCAGCTCTGCATGTACATCTGGGCAGCCTAGGGGACAGGGTGTTGATTTTGTGCTTAAGGAAATAATTTTATCAGTTATAAAGCTAATAATTTGGTATATACAGAAATAATAGAACTAATACTGAAACAGTAGAAATTAGGCTGAAAAGATGAGGGTTTGATGCACAAATTTTTCTCCACTTAAGGAGGGTTTTTAAAATGCATGCATACTAATCTGTGTCTACTAGCAACTTTTAGAGACTTTCACAATTGCTAAAATGTAGAAGCCATTAATCGTAATACAGCTTACTAAGACATTTCTTCATTTGTGCAATTGAATTTAGAAAAATTAACTAGTGGGATAAGAATTCTTACTGTGACAAGATGAAAAAGCAAGCTATAAAAATGGTGGAAGAGAAAACATTGAAAATTATTTTTTTTCTGTTTGGTTGTTTTCTAAATAATTGGAGAATATTTTAAAGAAAAAGAAATCCCTCAAACTTTAATAACCCATTAAAGAATTAAGGATTTGAACTTCTCCCAAACTTCCAAGTTTTACTCTTATTCAAAATGACATTTGGGTTTTGGTTTTAGCACAGTTTATCCACCATATAATGCTGGAAGATTTTTTTTTTTTTCTTCTGTATTCTGTTCCTCCTTACTGCATTTTTTCTTCCTTCACTTTCTTGTGTTCAACTGCACTTCTCTGGAATTAGGGCCATTTACACAACCCTAGGTGAGTACAGTTGGTGCAGGGAGAGATTTGTCAGCAGGGGTAAGGAGGGGTTGTTGTCAATGCAGGACAGTTCATGTGTGTGTGTGTCTCTAGGTATGCACAGGCTTCAGGCTACAGCTTCAAGAAGAACCAGACACTTTGAAGTGTTCATGTGTCTGCAGAGAATTTGGTCCAGTCCATGTGATACTTCAGGCAGACAACCAAAAATACTTCTTTTATATTGATAACTAAAATCTGGCATCTGAAAGTCAAGAATCCTTCTCCTTTTAATCTTCACGCTCTAGAAATATTTGTCTCCGTAAATCCTGGAATGCTTAGTTTCTAAATCAAGTTGTCAAGGACTGGGTTCATATTCCACTTGGTTGTAACTTATTTTCATTCTTTATCTATAGAACAACGAAATAGTTTTTGTAGTGAGTTTAAAGAATTCCTTTTCCTTATATTTTTAATAATATAATTTCGAAGGTACCAGAATATTTATTAGTTTTAAGTAAGAGTTATAATCTTTTTTGAAAAATAAGAATTGCACCATATAGTATGTATTGTCCTCTGTTATAAAAAATATGTAGATAAATACCTATTAAAAGAAACCCAAAAAACTCCCCTGTGTTAAATAACTGAAAAGGCCTTGTTTTCTGGAATATTTCTAGACCTCATCTTATGATGGACCTTAAGAAATCATGTTTTCCATCTTGCAGGAGAGCTTTAATCTAATTGTAGGGAGTTTCATTGTGCCTACAGATTTATCCTTCAGGTCATGGTTTTCAACCTAGACCTTTTGGAAAGTTTTCATATATTGACAAACAACCCAAAGACAAACACCTTGGACAAAAATTTCTCTAATTTGTATACTTAGAAAGAGATACAGAAAAGTAGTTTTGGAAAGTTTTGTAGGGTGGTGATCAGATTATCTCTATAACTCATTGGAATTTTGAAATAAACCTTGAATCAACTCTGGCACTGCTGAGAAAATCCTACTATGAATCTTTGTTTGCTATTCAATGACTAAATAAATTTGAAAACCTGTCCTTTAAGTCTGGAGATCAACCCAAATATCTGGGGAAAAACAGCATAAAGAGTACAGACCTGGCATCCTTGTTGCTGAAGAAAGAGCAATTAGGTGGGCTTGGTGAGGTGACACATTTAGGTACACATTAGGTACTCTAGCTATTAGTGCTTTTAATATGAATAAAATGTCTTTCTGTTTTGACTAACAATGATAGAAAAGCTAAGGTAAAATGCTATTATGCTACTCTCTCCCAGACATGTTTGCCTTACTTTTATTAATGACCTCCTCAACTTTGAACCATTTTGTGAAGAACTTGGGAGCATAACATTTACCTAAAATTTGATGCAGCCATCTAAAGACCCAGAGATTTTATCTTTAAATTTGAGAAATCACTGATGGAATATAAGAAAAAGATTGGAGTTATAATACTTCTTTTGAGAAATTTAATAGTCCAGAGACATAAAAGGGAAATGGGATCATGGAAAAGTCTATTGACACAAAAACAAAATAAATACTATGCTTTTTTTTTTTGACAGAACAGTCGGCTTTTTAAATATCAGTATTTTCATTGTTTGACAACACTCCCAGTATTGTGGGGAGATTTTTAACTAGAAACAGAGGAATGGGAATCAGAAAGTATAGATCATCAAGGTATGACTAAAACTGCACTTATTTGCTACTCCTAGGTGAAAGCTGTCTCAGCATTTCAAGATATTTCTTATGCCTCTTAACAAACTCAATATCTTTAGTAACATGAGGCCCTTCTAATTAAGGCAAAGTACAAAAAATATTCTTTTATTTCAAGTAGTATTGAATTTACGTGGAATATTTCAATATATATTTGCCACTAAGTTGCTGGTATTAAAGTCAGTTCATTATATACGTACTGTCAACCAAATTAAATATTGTCCTTAGGCCACAGAGCCAAATGCTTTTAGGAATGTGGCTTTAGTGCATTTAGCCACAATGCCTGTCTTAGAAAAGCTAATTTTTGCAAGCATCCGTGCACTGAACAAGACTATAGGAAACTGTCTGGCACAAGAAAAGGGAGAAGTCTTTACCCCAGAATGTCTAATGCTGCCTCTCTGTGCTGTGTCCACAGACAAGGGGGCTGCCAGGCTCTGAATCTGGAATAACGTGGTTAAATCAATGGAATTACTCTGGATTTTCTCCAACTCAAGGGCATGCAGCTTTTGGCAGTGAGTACTCACCAGCTCATAGAAACCTGACCCTCACTTTATGTGTTAGCACAGCTCTCTTAGCTCATTTCTGGCAGTTTTATTAAGTAAAATTGGCTTAAATAAACTGGCCTGTGATTTAAGATCAGTTACTTCAGAAAACTCCAGTGCTGGAGTTACTACTTTGAAGGCCCACAAAAAGTCAAAACCTTACACTTAATTATATGAATATCTATAAACTCAAAGTCTAAACTATATGTCTCTGTATAATATATAAGCTCCTAGTTAATGAAGGCTTGAAAATACTCAAATGTACAGATGTGAGCAATGTTTGAAATCAATCCAGTTCCATGTCAGGAATGCATACCATGTCTACAGGACAAAAAATATTTTTTTTTTTGAAAGTGCTAATGTTTTTCCACCTGTCTACTCTGCACATTGTCTGAGCATTTTCCAAGTGTGTTTCAAATTATTAGCTGCAAACAGACTTGAACAGTATAGTTTGCTACATCAGCACTAGCTCAGTAAAGGGATGAAAATGACTGATTTGCTCAATGACAACAATTTATCTTAAAATTTTCTCTCAAAAAAATTTCTTCTTCTGCCTAGCTCCTCTTAATGTTTGTTTACATTATCAAAGGAGACCTTTATTTTCTAGCAAGTTGGTAAAACATTTAGTCTAAAATTCCTTAGCATCTATGTGTAGGGGGATAGAATATAGGAAAATAAAGATGGCGTAGAAAGTAATCTTATCCCTAAGGAGTTGCAGCTGAGCCAATTATCAATGATTAGGAACAGGCCTGACTTTAACAGGCCACAGCAGTAACCAAGGAGAAGAAGATGCTATAAAAGAGTGGTGTGGCTGGGTGAGAAGGAATTGGAGTCTGTTGGCTACTTTGGGAGAAGAAAGGGGCAGTGCTCTGAAGAGATGCCTGTGAGAAAAGACCAAGAAGGTGTGAGGCTTTTGTGATAGGAGACAGCAGTATGGCGTGCCTACAATAAGATAACAACATCTATGGATGTAGAGAAACTGGAAATAAGGGCCTGGGGCTGATTGGTGTCCTTCTTTTGGGCCATGAAAGAGGTAAAGCAAATGCATGTCTGTATTTCCTCTAGATTCAGTCCTCAGGAAACAGTGAAAGATAATGATGATCAAGTCTGCCTACTGATCAGTGCAAAAGAGGAGATCACATCCTTGCATGTACCTACTTACAGGAGTCCCTCAAATAGTTAGCACTCAATGGATGGTTTCTGCAGTGGTATCCTTCCCTCTGCCTTGGGAAACCTGCAGATTCTCAGCTTAGAATGGAAAGGACTCAACAAATCCCTGTCCCTTGAATAAGCTTGTGCCTCTCTACATGGGACAGACTGGCCTGCAGGTAAAGATGTGCAGGTAATTCTGGGCTGGCTGTGGTTAGTAGCTGATGGCTGGTAAGGAGTTAGACAAGGTGGAACAAAGAAGATTAGACAGACAGAGCAGCACCTTGAAAAATTATTCTTCATGTGTTTACCAGGAGTTAATGCACTCAGCCATAAATGGACAGAAAGGGCAGCGGGAGTTGAACTTGATAGAAAAGTTAGCAGAGAGGATACCCGCTATAAAAGAAACAGATCAAATTTTGCTCAAAAGTCAAACTGAATCTTGTCTACCTCATCAGTCATCATTTTATTATATTCAGGTAATACTGTGGTGCCTGATCAAGCCAGGCTAAGATGTACAAGATAGGAGCTATGAAACATTTCCCCTCATGTGTAGGGAAGATCCTGCTACTTTCAACAATGAAGTCAAAAGTCTCTGAAAGAAGGAATGAGTAAGAATCAATGAACTGTGTTAATGAATGGGTTTTATTGTATTGAAACCTCTCAGGGAAGCAAATTTATAGGAGGGAGAGGGAGGCCTTTGATTTTCTACCATTGCTTTTTAAAGTCCTTTTTGGCTGAAGGAAATTCAAGTTTTCTAATACATTTAAAAGAAGAACATCTTTTTAATAGAGAACTATATATAGGCAATGTAATGCATGGTAGTCAATTGTCTGGAATTATTAACAATAGATCAGCACAGATTTATAATTTTTTCTTTAAGAAAGATCAAAAAAGGTCAGATATGAACCTTTACTTCTTGACTAGTCTCAAATATCTAGCCAAATAAGTAGTGGTGTAAGTAGAAATTAGCTGGCTTTAAGGTGTTTATAAGGGTAAAACATCATTCACTCACTTACTACCTATCTAAAATTTGGCCTTTAAAATCAGATGTAAAACTCACGTCAGCTTTAAACAAAGTGGAACATCAGCCTTACCACTGGTTTCAGTAGAGGATCAGTTCTGAGGAATAAGAAGTCTTTGTTCCTCCATGGCAAAAGCCTGTTGGGACTCTAAACCTTTGGAAAATGGTAAAATTTCCTTTATATGGAAAAACTTGTGACTTTTTTGTATATTTTTCTTGATGAATATTTGTAGCAAGGACTTGAGTAGGGCATTAAAAATGATGTAAAATGCCTCACTTGAGAAATTGTCATCTCTAAGGAAATTTTTTTTACTTGAAAGCATTTATAAGATGCTTATTATTTATAATACCTCTGTCAGTATAATTCTATTTATGTCTTTTCACAAACCCATTACTTTAAACCTTAGGAACTGCATAGAGATTTATATTACCTGGAGTTGATATTCTATTTGATGGACTTTGATTTTACCTTTTAATGATTGGTTCTACACTCTTGTAAACATTTCAGCTATAGAATCATAGAGTATCCAGAGTTGGAAGATGCCCATAAGGATCTTCAAGTCCAAGTCCTGATGCTGCACAGAACAACAGCCAAAATCACACCATGTTTTTACATAGTGGTAGTGATACTAACAAACAGTGTGTTCTACTTAGAGTGGCAAGAATTCTGTAGTAGAGGCAGTCCAGGATCTTTAATGGTCTTCCTCAGGTGACCATAAATATTGTTCCAGTTTATATGCTGGAGTAATACGTGTTCCTCTCTACAATGAATTTATTTCATCAGAGCCTGAGAGTTATTTTGATTCAGTGTCATTCCTACTCTTCAGTTTTGTTTATACACCTTATGAAATTTTGAAGAGATGTATCAATGTTCAGTTAGGAAAAGCTTCCACATTGCCTATGAGAATCTATTGTTACCTGATACTTCAGTTTCAGTGGTGGCCTTTTTCAATTTACTTTTCCAGAGGATGAATTTATGTATGAGATTTTTTTTGGTTTTCTTGAGGTAACCTTTTCTTTCTAACACCTGATGGCTTGCTGATACATGAATGTGCAAGAGATACCTTTCATAACTTTTCTCACTTATCTCAGAAAAAAAAAGTACCCTAATGCAGCCAGTTTCTATGATATTCCCAATTCTCTAATCACATGTCAGTCTTACATTTGTGTTAAATATTTCACAAGACTTCTAGTTATGTGTGTGCATTGTGCTGACTCAGTACTTTCAACTTCAGAAATGTTTCACTGTAAAAAAAAAAAAAGAGATAAAGTACAAAATAAAAGAAAAAAAGCCCCAGCTATAATATTTCAAACTCAGAGCTGTGTATATCTCTTCCTTACTGACTTTTCTTTCTACCTTGGTTCTATTCAGCTGGCCTTGAGTAATCCAAACAATCAACATATTAAAAAATAATCTCTGAATTCTTAAGTTAAAAACCATCAAATCCAGCAGGTTTTCAATGAAACCAAAGGAATGTAAATAAGATAACATTAAGGCCTTAGAGGTGAAAAACCAATGTTCCCCAGTTTTTGCATATCATATTAAATGACATGTACTGCTATGTTATGATTTCCTTCTGAAAACCTTTAATTTACCCTTTATGGAATATCTTCACTTTTTCTTTCAAGAAATTAAAAAAACTTTTGTCTTCAGTTTTGATGCATTCCTCATTCTTATCAGAGGGTGTTTTTCAACACCATTTTGTCAGTATTTAAGCTTTTTCCCATGTTATTCAATCTGTCTATTTTTCAGTTTCTCTGCTACAAGTCTGTATTCCTCTACCTGCAATCCTACAGGCTCTGCGTGTGTGAAAATCTGGAACAAGTCAAATAAACAAAACTTGATTAATTAAGCACAGTTGTTAACTAACAGCAGTTGGGGATGAAGAAAGGAAATGGCTGGATCTGTGTAAAATGTATCTTCCTGTGTGAATCAGATGAGTACATTCAGTGCAGAGACCACTTCTTGTTTATTTTTCAGCAACTGAAAAATGTAATCTATATTCAGAATCTCAGCACTACTGCTGTTAACAATTTATTCTTAATAGAGGCAATAATTGAACACCACTTCTTATAAATGAAATCCTAATTACATTCTCATTATTACACTGGCATCATTTTCTTGGATAACAAGTTTCCTGAAGGTGCAATTTCATCTTCTATTTTTAATTTTAATAAAATACTTAATGCATTGAGACCAGCTGTTGTTTTGAAGGAAAAAATAACAAGGAACATGTAGAATTCACATATGTTTCTCCTTTTTTGGAATTGATAATTGAAATTGTAAGACTTTAGAAAAATGTTAGTGTAAGGTACCCAAAAGACACAGTCTTCACACCTAACATATGTTTACAGTTCCTCTCAGGAAAATGAGTGTTAGGCTTCATACTGAGTTTCCAGTAATTTGGAATTTTGCAGATATTAATTTATGAGTGGGATCAGATTTTCAAAAATGCAGTAAGGCTGTGTCAGGTAACTGGGGTCAAAGGAGGATCCAGTGAGGTGGTATCCAATGAGGTTAACTGGTTAGACAGATGAGAGCATGTGGGAGAATAGATTGTAAGAGATTAGAGAGATAGTGCTGCAGCTGTGTGAGACAGGTGACCAGCATTGAAGGAGAAGAAGCACAGAATGCTGATGTTCATTGACAAATCACAATAGAGTAAATAGGCACACAGGTGTTGTGCATGTGAGATTCAGAGTATAAAAGGTTTTACTGGGGAATAATAATAGTGCTGATGTTTATCACCATCTTTGGTATTAGTTTTGTGCCCTTTGTTAAGGAGAGCGAGTGGGTGCTGTCTACCTGGACTTCAGGAAATCTTCTGGCACTGCCTCCTGTGATGTCCTCCAGCAGACAAGTTCAGAAACTACGCTCTGGACAAGTGCACATTGAGGTGGGTTAAAAACTGGCTGAATGACAGATCCCAGAGGATCATAATCAAAGGCACAGGGTCTAGTTGGAGGCCTGTCACTGATGGTGTCTACCAAGGTTCAATACTGGGCCCAGTATTGTTGAATTTAGCCATTAATGTCTTGCAGGAAGGGGCAGGGGCCTCCTCAGTGAGCTCCCTGCAGACCCAGAGCTGGGCAGCCTTCAGAAGGGCCTGACAGGCTGGAGAGAGGGGCAGAGGAAGGGTCTGGGATTCAGAAAAGGCAAATGCAGGGCCCTGCACTGGGGAAGGACCAGCCCAGGCAGCAGCACAGGCTGGGGGTGACCTGCTGGAAAGCAGCTCTGCAGAGAAGGGCCTGGGCTCCCATGGACAATGAGCTGTCCATGAGCCAGCAGTGCCCTGGGGCCGAGAGGGCCAAGGGGATCCTGGGGTGCATTAGGGACAGCAGGGCAGGGAGGTGATCCTGCCCCTCCACCCAGCCCAGTGAGGCCTGTCTGGAGGGCTGGGTCCAGCTCTGGGCTCCTCAGCACAAGACAGACAGAGATTTCTGGAGCAGGTCCAGTGGAGGGCAGCAGCAATGATGAAGCGACTGGAGCACCTCTATTGGAAGGAAAGGCTGAGGGAGTTGGGCCTGTTCAGCCTCAAGAAGAGAAATACTGAGGGGATACCTCATCAATATATGTCAGTATCTGAAGGGAGGGTGCCAAAAGGATCGGGCCAGGCTGTTCTCAGTAGTGCTGAACAGTAGAACAAGCAGCAGATGCTGGAAAAGAGGAAGTTCAGCCCAAACATGAGGAAGAATTTCTTTGCTGTGCAAGTGATGGAGCACTGGAACAGGTTACCCAGAGAGGTTGCGGTCTCCCTCACTGGAGACACATTCAAGAAACATGTAGACACAATCACACAATCCTGTGCCGTGTGCTCTGGGATAGTCCTTCTTGAGCAGGGAGGCTGGGCCAGATGACCTTGCTAGCAGTCCCGTCCTGCAATAATCATTCTGTGATTCTGTGAATGTATGAGTATAAAGTGCCCTTCTGAGGCCAAAGTTGGCTCACAATGACGACATATTAATTTGCTATAGATTAGATAAAATTTGCCTTATTAAGCCCCCACTTTAAAATGTAGCTTTGGCAAGCACAGTCAATATAGGAAACCCATAACTGGTCAGCATTCCCTTTGATCTCTGTGGTACAAGTGCAAGCATTGTGATATATCTGTGTCTGCAGGGAAACAGGAGATCCTTACACGAATCAGAAATACATGAAATCCTTCCTCACTTCCCAAGAGACAAAACACCTCAAACCCCACATAATACTAACCAATATAATAACTTCTGATGCCACCAAAGCAGGATTTTATTGTCATGCAGAAAGCCAACACAGGGATAGACTGAGAAGCTTTCAGATTTGAAGCACCCACATATGGAGCTATACAATACTCAGGACAGCATCCAGCACCCACAGCCGTGTTCGCAGTCTGTCAGTACGTGACTCCATTCTAGCAAACCTCTCACAAAGGCTGTCAGTGTGTGACACACCACAATGAGGTCTCTGGCTCTCGCTGGAAGATTTTCCTGGCTTCTGTGCCACCGCTCCGCACAGCCAGTTTTCTCTCATAAAAAAGATCCTCTTTTCTCTGTTCCCCAGCCATGTTCAGGCTATCACTTGTTATTTTTTCCAGTTTGTCCTGGTCTCAGTCCCTGAGAGACTATTTGTTTTTTCAAGTGGAGATGAAGGAATCTTTCTTTCATTTCCAAATCCTATGATCTTTGCTACAACTCCAGAAAGCTGCACTTGACAAATTCACGGGTTTCTGAAGGGGAAAAGAAAGAATTCAACCTAAGCAGAGAAATATGGAGGCACAAAATATATTTAACACTCCAAAAGAGACATTAGGCTGACTAATTTAAAAAAATGTATTCTTTAGCTGCTTTAATGCAAGACCATAAAGAATATTTTAATTTTTAATCAAAATATTCTAATATTTAAACTAAATATTATTCTAAATATTCAAATGTTCTCTAATGTAATAGTCTCCAAATATAATGCTAATATTCCCCAAATACAAAATTTCTATAACGTTCTTTTATACGAATCATATAGACGAAAAAAATTCTCCCCACTACATTCAGGGGGGAAAAAGGGAAGCATAAAGAACTAAATTGAATGTTTACAGGGCTACGTATGTAAATTTTTCAACATTTCCAAGACCCTCATATTGAGCATATTCATTTTGGAAAATGCTGGCAGAAATAGATTATTATATGAAGGTTTGCCATGAGAAAACAGATTGTTTACTGAAAGGTTGATTGCCCACATGAGAAGGAAGACTCCTTTCTCAATGTGGACTTGGAAAATGCATTGCCTGAGATTTGAATAATGAAAAAATTAAATATAAAGTGAGTACAAGTGTCCAGAAAATTTTTAGTTACGCATATGTTTGTTCCTGAGGCTTCATTTCTGAAACCTTTAAGATTTCTTATATCTGTAATAGAGCCTGCCTGAATTTGCTAAGTATCAACTCATTTTTTTCAGCTGGAAAGCCAGCCTTTCCTTCAAATTAGCTCAATTTTTTAAAATAAGTATGTAAGAAATCAAATGAAGGAAAGAAAGAGTTGAGACAAACACTCAGAAGTACTTCATAAAAAGTATTTAATAAAATAGTAATTTGGTCCTCTAAAAAAGTAAATGTTAAAGTATTGAGTTATACTTTTAGGTGTGGACTATGAAATTTTGAAATAACAAAGAGATTTTTGCTGTGTATTTTTGTTTGTATCAAGTTGCTTTATGCTTCAAGAAATAAGAATCTTATGCTGAATTTTACTAGAATGTCATTAGGTTTTTGACCTGCAGACATTTGCCCATCTGTTGGGTAAATTAGCTTTCAGTGAATGAAACAAGAGCAATGCAGGCAGAAATTAGTGTATTTTAATTAACCTACTTTTTGAACCCTAAACTTATCTTACTCTTGTAGTACTTATGTAAGGTTATGCTTTTATACATGCTAGTGAAAAAACTAAACTTTTCTAAACTAAAAGTCTCTTGAGGAAAGAGGTGATAATTTATTAAAATTATTATTATTACTTTAATAGCTGGAGAGTTAATAGGTGCGATGGAATGTGAATTTCAATAAAAGTTTATCTACAAAATGCTGGATGTGCAGGAAGAAAAGACGATCATGATCAGTGACAGAAAGGTCCTAATTTACCATCTTTGCCTTAAAGTAGATGGTGCTGAGCAGTCACAGATTAAGAGGTGAGGAGGGATACATAAAATCATAGTGAATAAACTCCACTTGTATGAATGTGGGTCACTATAGAAGTAGAATTGTAGCTATCTGAATTTCCTTATCTTCCTTAGAGTTGCAAAACTCGGTCTCTGGGGTTAGTGCAATTTTCCATCCTGTTGCTGGAGACTTTCAATTCTTAATGCTGTTTAGATGAGTGGTTGATAAGCTAAATGAGAATTACACCGAAATCACGAGCAACCTGCCTATTTCCTTATCCAGTGTGAACACTGGCATACCAAGATATATGAGATTCTTCTTTCACCATTCCTGTAAAGTTTTCTCATTTTCCTCTTTCATAATAGAGGCCATTCTTAATTCCTCATCAATCCCAGGATGGCTCTTCATTCACACAAAAATGGAATAGTTAATTTCAAATAACCAGGTGTTACACTTATGACCCAAATAAAAAATTACACTTCTCTTCCTCCCAAATAATTTTATAGAATAATGACCTTTACCCATTGACTTGTGTCTTGAGTTTTGAGCGTGCCTCATCCATATGGATTCTAACCAGGAGCTAAGGTCTATGATGGCACAAACAAGGTGAAGCTCCTCTGAAAACATCTTACATGTACTTGTGCCCCTTTTCTTGTTGACAGGGTTTAAAAGCGACTTAGGAAGATTCAGCTTTTGTCAAATTGAGACACAGTGCAGATGATTCTACTTGAGCTGTCTTCAAACACTGAATTTTCATACACTGGAGTAAAGAAAAATCTTGGACTGGACATCAAAATAGTCACACCTAAAAAACCTTGAAATGGTCAATGAGCATTAATCTTGTAGTTTTCTTAGAGCACTGGCCACCCACCATCCAACCTGTCTTTGAGTCTGTCACATAATTTCTTTGAGCTTCTGTGTTTGATTTCTGTCTTAGCCTACTATTTGTCAGTGTACTAAAGGCTGAGACTGATATTAAAAATTTATTTTTAAAACCAAATATTTTGATAGTATCTGATTCAAAATTCCACATTTAGAAGAACAAAAAAATATATTCTAAAAGAAAAATTCTTGCAGAGCCAAGTTTCTTTGCTGCAAATTACAATTTATTAAGGTTTAGGTTCAGTAGGTAGCTCAGCCTCACACAGCCACTTGCTCACTACCCCCTGGTGGGATGGGGGACAGAATTGGAAGGGTAAAAGTGTGGAGTCCCAAGGGTTGAGATAGAGCTTGTATAGGTAAAGCCAAAAAGCCAGTGCAAAAATTTTGAGTGGAAAATGTGCAGGGGATATTTATTCTCAGTGATCTCAACTAAACAATTTTTCAGAAAATGTAAAAGGTTTTCTCTGCTGCTTGAAGAAATAAATATTCTGTGTCTTCTCCACTGATAATGTACTATACAAGTGAAAAAGACAATCCTGGAAGTATTACTTTGCATTGTCAAAAATATCAGTTTGGTAGAGATGTGGCTATTTTTCAACTCTTCCTTCCTAGTTTTACTCTAAGATCACTTTTGTTGAACATTAATTTTTTTCAGATACTGTAAAGTGTGATTCAGTAGTTGCACCATTGTTATTTGGGTAAGAGACAAAGAGAGAAATTGTTCTGCTGCAGAACTGGTAAGGAATTAGAACTAGACTCATTGCCTTCAAATTCTAAGAGGAAATTTTACAGTGTCTTTCACTGGAACATTGATAATACACAATTAGAGCTGAAATAAATTCCTTGGAAGCTGACAAAATGATCTCTCATTTGGAATGACCTTTATTTGCTTTCATTCACAGTGTTTGGGACATCACTCAAGACTTAAAAAACATTTTCACCTTCTCAAAGACATTTTTTAATGCTCCAATTTTATTTTTATAACGCAGCTCTATCCCTGACACACCCCAGAATGTGTCCTTTTCTCCTCTTCTATTTATTTTACTGTTATAGTTAGTGGCTTGTGCAATTAGGATTAATGATCAAATTAAAAGGTATCCCAGTGGGTGACTTAAGTTAAATATTTGTACTACACCAGTAATGCCTTGTAATATCTAATAGATCTAGAAAGCTCAATTAAATCTTTACTTGAGAAAGGCTACTGAAGTTTTCACCCTTATAGGACTGACTTAAATCAGAAGACTTCCCATTTAAATGAACTCTTTTTCTCACATAATTCTCACCTGCCCTGATGAAGCTTATTAGGGGTTTGGACACCTAATTATTCTTAAATTAATATTCCACTAACCTTAGTTAAAATTTTAATATTACCAAATTTGGGAACAGAAAGGTTTCTAAAATATTGATGAAAAGCCACTTGTTTATTACTCAAGAACGCTTCAGAGGTGGGGGATATTATGTAAATATTTACAGATTTCTTTTAGTTTGAAAGGCTCCCTGAGATCTGAACTAAGACCTTAGGACAACTTTTGGTATTACCACATAGCATGACGCTAGCAGAAAGCTAAACAAATCTGCAGAAAGCTAAACAAATCTAGCAAGTGTCATGTGTTCAATGAGTTTGTAAAACTAAAGCATTTTTTGGTGCCTAAGAGTAAATTGCTGGGGAGAATTAGATTTGTTAGATTAGTTCATTTTTACAAATATGAGCTGGTATAATTTTCAGTTCTTTTAAAGGAGTGTATATGAAAGTAAATTTTAAATGTATCTAGTTTTAAATGCTGCGTGTAATATGACTAACGCCATACATGTCCCTTAGGCTTACAGGTAGGATTGATTATTTCTTTGATATTGTTTTATCCTAAAGACCAAGATTTATTGAAAAAAGATTTTATGATTTACCCTCTTTAAGATCACATCAGCTACAGATACTTTCACAGAGAATCACAAGGTTGGAAGAGACCTTCAAGATCATCAAGTTTAACCCATGCCCTAACACCTCAACTAAACCATGGCGCTGAGTACCATATCCAATCTTTTTTAAACACATCCAGGGATGGTGACTCCACCACCTCCCCAGGCAGACAATTCAGTGCTTTATCGCTCTTCCTGTAAAAAAACTTTTCCCTAATATCCAGCCTAGATTTCCCTTGGTGCATCTTAAGACTGTGTCCTCTGATTCTGTCAGTTGCTGCCTGGAGAGAGAAACCAACACCCACCTGACTGCAACCACCCTTCAGGGAGCTGTAGAGAGTGATAAGGTCACCCCTGAGTCTCCTTTCCTCCAGGCTAAACACCCCCAGCTCCCTCAGTCATTCCTCACAGGGTTTGTGTTCCCAGCCCCTCTCCAGCCTCGTTGCCTCCTCTGGATGTGCTCAAGTGTCCCAACGTCCTTCCCAAACTGAGGGGCCAGAACTGGACACAGCACTCAAAGTGTGGCCTCACCAGTGCTGAGTACAGGGGCAGAACGACCTCCCTGCTCCTGCTGGCCACACCATTCCTGATCCAGGCCAGGAGCCATTGGCCCTCTTGGCCACCTGGGCACACTGCTGGCTCATGTTCAGCTGACTGTCAACCAGCACCCCCAGGTCCCTTTCCTCCTGGGCACTGTCCAGCCACACCATCCCCAGCCTGTAACACTGAAGGGGTTATTGTGGCCAAAATTCAGGACTCAGCACTTGGACTTACTAAACTTCATCTTGTTAAACTCTGCCCATACATCCAACCATTCCAGGTCTCTCTGCAGAGTCCTCCTACCCACCAACAGATGGACACACTCCCAGCTTAGTGTCATCTGCAAATTTACTAGTGAAAGACTCAAAACCCTCGTCAATGTCTTCAATAAAAATATTGAATGGAGCTGGTCTCAGCACAGAGCCCTGAGGGACACCCCTGGTGCCTGGCCCCAGCTGGATGCAGCATTGCTCACCACCACTCTCTGGGCCAGCCATCCAGCCAGTTCTGAGCCCAGCACAGAGTGCTCCTGGCCCAGCCATGGGCTGCAGCTTTTCCAGGAGTGTGCTGTGGGAGACAGTGCTAAAGGCCTTGCTGAAGTCCAGGTACACAAAATCCACAGCCTCTCCTGCATCCACGAGGTGGGTCACTTGGTCATAAAAGGAGATCAGGTTGGTCAAACACAACCTACCCCTTCTAAACCCATGCTGGCTGGGTCTGATACCTCTGCCAGCCTGTAAGGGCTGTGTGAAGACACACAGTATAAACCGTTCACTGCCCTACCATGTACTGAGGTCAGGCTAACTGGCCTGTAATTACCAGGATCCTCCTTCCCACCCTTTTTGTGAATGGATGTCACATTGGCCAGCTTCCAGTCCTCTGGAACCTCACCAGTGAGCCAGGACTGGTGGGAAATGATGGACAGCAGCTTCTCAAGCTCATCTGCTAGCTCCCTCATCACCCTGGGATGGATCCCATCTGGTCCCATAGATTTGTGAACTCAGCAGTTCTCTGACTGCCTCCTCCTGGATAAAAGGGACCATTCCGCTCCCTGACACCCTCTGCTAACCCAGGAGGACAGCTGTCCTGAGGACAAGCCATGTTCCCACTAAACACTGAGGGTAAGAAAGCGTGAAGCACTTCCACATTCTCATCTGCACTTACTAAGTTCTCTCCCACATCCAGTAGAGAACAAAGGTTGGTCTTACCCTTCCTTTTGCTGTTAATATATTTGTAAGAACATTTCTTATTATCCTTTACAAAGATTGCCGAATAAAATTTGAACTGAGCTTTGGCCTCTCTAATTTTTTTTCCTACATGCCCTAGCAACCCCCTTAAAAACTTCCTGAGAGACCTGACCCTCCTTCCAAAGATGATGAATCCTGTTTTTACTCCGAAGTTCCTTCAGAACCTTGTTGCCCATCCAGGCTGGACGTTTGCTTTGTTGATTCATCTTTTGGCACTCAGGAACAGTCTGTTCCTGTGCCCTCAGGATCTCTTTTGAAGAACAACCACCTTTCCTGGACTCCTTGGTTTTCAAGGGCTGTTTCCCAAGGATCTCTCTGAATAAGTCTCCTGAATAGGCCAAAATCTGCTCTCTGGATGTCCAATGTAAAAATCTTATTGATGTTCCTCCTCATTTCACCAAACATTAAGAACTCTGCAATTTCATGTTCACTGTGCCCCAAGCAGCCTCCAACCTCCACAAACATCAACTGCATATCATGAGTAAGATAAGAGATGCCAAAGATTTTATACACTGATGCTAACCCAAAGGGTTTGTATGTCTAGTAATGGTGATTTTTTTTATACCATAGATGAAGGAGAAGGACAGAACTTGATAAATAATTGAGTTTGTTCCAAAAAATTCAGTGGCAAAAACTAAGAAATATACATGAAAGAGGGTGAAGAGAATGGATTTGCCAGAGCTAAGGAGTGTAGGCGGAGATGAAAGTAGAGATGTGGCTTTGAAAGAAAGCTTTGAAAAAAAGAAGCAGCATGGATAAGGGAGATTTGAGGTGATACACTGAGAGAGAAGCCATAGAGAACTGAGTTTCAAGTGCAGCTGAGCTGGAAGCATTGAGAGTGAGAGTGTATTATGGGAAATAGGAAATTAAGTTGAATATTCACAGTGGGGATGACAGCAGAGGGCACAGCTGGAGATGTAGAGAGTGGAGAAGCTTCAGGGTTTGGATATGAGGGTTCTGCAAGTGAAAACAATGGGGATACCAGCAATAAAAAAGGCTGATATCATCACACTAGTAATAGGGAAAAGAAATGTGATATTATTCACATTGAGTCATATTCTCTGTGACTTAAATGCTCTTCACCAAACAGAGTTTACCTACGAGGTACACCACTAAGAGATCTAGAGGAACAATGATATCAGAAGAATATAAGCATTTTAGGTGTAACAGGATCTGTAGGAGATGGGGAAACAAGTTTGAGGGTATGGCACAGAAAGTCGCATTAGAGACTGAAAGAAGTAATTAGTGTGGGGGATCTTATATGAGAGAAAATCAAATGAAAAACTCAGAATGTAACCTGAGAAATTTCATTTTTTTTTTATCAGTTCTGCCCTTCCTAAAGATTTATAAAATAGATTTATTGCACCAAAGAGTTGCTACAATGCCAGTGGGCTACAGATACAGGAGTAGAAGGTTTAGTGCTTAAAACAAATGAAATTGCCTCTTGGGAGAAATGTGTGATAGTCTGCATTTTTAATTTCGTTTTTAAATATTGATTAAATCTATTTGCACCTTCTATTAAAGTGGAAACAAGCTGAATCCTAATCTCATTTTTTCAGTGCTCTAGGATTTTGGGAAAAAATAATTCAAAAAGCCTGAACTGTACTTTGAAGAATCAGCATGAATTTTGAGAAACCTCATATCTAGACACACAGGGCTGCATCTTTGAATTTTTTTTATGGAATGTGTTTGTGGTAAATATGTTCAATTAGTGCTTCAAACCACCACAATTCAGGCAGTCATCTAGCATAAAGTCCGTAGTTCCTATTCTCCTCTGCATTTTATAAAGAGGAAACTTTATAAAGGGGATTTCTTATTAAAAGAATGCATTGATTTCCTAAAAATGCCTAGAGAGTAACAACACTTAAAGACAGGTTGGTGTTTTGTACCTTCGACATTCTTGGGGTGTCCTGTGAAGGACCTGACGTTGGACTTGAGGATCCTGATGGATCCTTTCCAACTCTGCATATTCTATTATTCTGTGATATCCGACAGATTAGCAGACTGGGCTGTTTGATTGTTTAAACAGAGAATATACTTCTGGCTAGTTTTTTATGACGGCTCTTTGAGAAAATCAAGATGCAGCTCTACTTAGTGATTCTTGAAATTTCTTTGAGAGGAATAACCCTTGACTGTGGGGGTAAACAGGTTAGCAGTGCTTCTCCTCACTCCTGGGAAGTAGAATCATTGTGGTAAAGAGATGTTAGTGATCAAGGGTGTAAAGGGATGCCACTGAGGTCAAATATATATCTGAGTTCAGAGAAGGAAAAAATCAGACATAACTATGGATAGGAAGCCCTTATGAAAGGCAGAAGACCAAAAAAAGAGCAAAAGTTTCAACCACAGAAGTACAGAAAATCAATTAGCAAGCAAAAGCCAGCTAAGGAACATATTTGGAAAGGATTTATGTTAAAAAAAATAAATTGAATTAAACAGAATGCTGAAATTTTGCCTTGGACAGAAAAGGAAAGTTTTTTCTTCAACTGTAAGATAACACTAAATTATGTGATATGCTAATTTGTAATATTAAGATAAGTTGGGGGAAATAAGGAAGATACCTTAATTTTTGAGATTTCTGAGGCTGAGATTTTTTTACACAAAGAATGATGGCTTGATATTTGAAAGTTGTTCTTTTGTTTACTAATGGAAAGAAGAAAAAGGGCAAAAAGTTTTATAGATTATATAAAAATGGATAAATAAATAGTCTGATTTATAAAGAACCTACCTGAGGAATGATTCTTTGTGGCTTTTCTCCATATCATGCCTTTTGAGATCTTTTTTTTACCATGTTTTGCTAAGGCAAATATTGAGAGAAGCAATGACGTAAATAAGAGTACCAAAGTCATAACAGATACACAAGATTTGTGTTTCAGTATTCTGGTTTTTCAGCAATAAAATATATCTCTCAATAACTCTGTTGCTGCAATAGCTTATTGTTGGCTGAAGTAAAATCTTACAGAAACAGAAAATGTTAATTGGGCATTGCACAGCCTGATTATAAACTGATGAACAACAAAATATATTTCTTTGGTTTGATGACCATATTAGATTAAATCCTAGATGTGTGTTTTGGGATAAATGGCAGTGCAAAGTTTAATGGCAGAATGGAAAATTTTTTTTTTTTTTGGTTGTTTTTTCTTTTTAAGTATTTGGTAAGACACCAAGTGTCTTGTTAAGATTGTTTTGAAAGCAATTTCAAAGCTATAACCAGATCTGAATAACCACATCTATGAAATAACATATAGTTCATGCAAAGAAAAACTCATTTGTGAAAAACTAAGTACCTTCTCTTCAATAATACTGTGCGTGACTTCTCCCTCTGCTGTCCTCAGGTTTGTCCTTGGCAAAATGCTGTCGAAGTGCAGAGGGCACACGCAGAAATTAACCCACAAGGCATTTAATTTAAGATACACCAAAACTCATGAGAATAAATTGAGCGGTTTTTTAAACACCGATTAAATTACCAGCATTACCAATATTTATAGTTTATGGAACAGTGGCAGAATGAGTCTGCATTAGAGATTGCATACTCTGCTCCTCAGTTTAAAATACTTCCATGGAGCTCAGATGGATTTTTTGAGTGTAATGGCAGGAGAAATAACAAGATAAACAGGCAAAATTATAGCAGTAAAGTAGGGAGACTCTTTCAGGAAAAGAAAAAGTTACACTAGCATTTCTTCTTTGGAAACATACATAGGTGCTTTTGATCACATTGTATTATAATCCATTCCTTCTCCACCAAAATTCACAGATCTTATTATTCCCTGCCTCTACAGGGACAGGATACTTTGTAGATGAATAAGAACTAGACAGTCTCTTTGAACTGTGAGGGGAAAAAAGGAACTTTTCTTTGAAAATATCAGTAAGTAATACTGTGCTAAGAACAAAATTGCCAATCACTTCTGATGAACATATGTAATCATAGAGCTTGTATTTGAAAATTAATAGTCAAATGAATGGATATAATAAAATCTAGAGAAAGGGACACTGAGGCTGGGAGTACACTTGTTGAGAAATACATTTCTTCAAAAGAACCATAAGTTTATAAGTAGATAGAGATAGATAGATAAAGTAAGAGCAGAACAAAAGCAGACTAGAGTCTCAGTTTATGGAAATAAATTTACATGAATTCCTCAATCTAAATGCTGCTGTCTTGCTGCATTTGTATTCTCATTCACAGTGGAATGCTTCTGCCACCAAAGATAAGGCAATCAATGTGGACTCAACTCTGATTTATGATTAGTTAACTCTGAAGCCTCTTTCAAATCTCTGCAGCCTAAGCAATCTTTTTAACTGTAAGGACATGACATCCATAATAAAAAACCTCAGCATTCAAAAGAATCAAAAATGTTCTTTCTATTATTTCTTCATTTATGGTATTATAGCATTACTTTGGCAACCCATTGATAAATGTTGATTTCCTCTAAAAACTGTGGAATGGATTATGGGCAGAAACCTTATTAAATCCACATATGCTGTATGGTATCCATAAGCTTCATCTCCAATGTAGTCTTTATGACATATTGTAAGAGATTTGTTACTGCTTTCCATATTGTTTCCATATCAAGTGACATGTGAAGAGACAGTGAACAGCAGTAAATTATAGCCCAGTTCTAAATTTCACTTACTAAAATATTACTCCCTGCAGGCTGACTGTAAACATTCAGACAAGTATTTTTTTTTCCTCTGCTACATTTGGAGTTGTACAATTAAAATCCCCAGAATGGAGTGATAGCTTTGCTCAGGTGAAATCTGAACAGAAAGGGTATTTGATGTGACTGACATTTCTCTAGTGCTTTTGACAAGAGTAATACCAGAAAGTTTACTTATTTAAGCAAATGTTACTAAAAGCTCATATACATTGGAGTCAACACAAATGCCAGTATATTCAAAGAGGATGGGGGAATTATTGTTTTTATAAAAATGATGAGATGTTTAACCAATAACATATTAAACACGAATTGCTCAAGAAGTATTTTAAAAATGTATTCTGAATTTGGAAGTGTTACTGTCAATTTTATCCTTAAAAGAGATTCACTCATTTAAACAAACTGAGCCACAAAATTTTTTGCCAAGAGCCACAACACTCATTTTTCCCCCATATTTTCTTACTTCTGAACTCACTCAGAATAGAGCATTTGCTTTTCAAACTGCTGGAGTCACCCCCTAACATAGTGGAGTCCCTATGATAATGCTGGTGTCAGGAAGCAGCAATTCAACAACCTTAAATTAAGTAAATCTGTGCTCTTAGGTCACAGACAAAACAATTTCCTCAGAGATATTAATAATTTTAGGTACCTGCTGGAAAAGCAAAAGCAGATTATTTCATCATGAAGGAACTTGAATGTGAAAACAGTGTGGATTTTTGTGAAAAAGTGCAGTTTTTTAGCTCAGATCTGTTTAGGGAGTGCTGCCATGATACTCTGAGCATGCAAACTAGGAGGCACCCAGGAGTGTAATTACAAATGTGAGTTTACATCACATCTCCTGTGAACAGAGGAAAAAATGTCAAATCCATACCAAATCTATTGTAGTGTTTTGTTTTCTTTGCCAAGCTTAAATAATTAAGACGGAAAATATTTTGCACCTCATTAATTCCTAATCATTCCTTAGGGTTGCTGTTTTGCTTTGAGCTTGGACTTTTAAAATTATTGTTATTTTATTGAATTTTCATTTCATTATCCTAGATGTCATCTTTTGACAAGCTAGATCTAAGTTAAGGTCTAATCTAAATCAAATTGGTTTTCCTTCATTGCTTTGTTCAAAATAGTGACATAAATAGCTGAAATTACTCCTAAATATTTTCAACCTTGAAACAGAAGCATAAATTCTGTCCACTGTGTATGTGCCTGTGATTGTCCCTCATGAACATTGCACCAGTGCCTGCTCCCACCAAAAAAAAATCCCAAAACCCAAAACAAATGCCCAAATAACTCTTATAGTCTTAGTTAAATAAATTATTTATGAAAATTTTTATACCTTTGCTTATTGGAATAACTTTCATATTTAAAGTATAAATAGTAGTTCTTATAGTAGATCTTTATCTATAGTATCAAAAGTAATTTTTAATTACTTCCATTAAAACCAATTAAATGCAGGAGAGAGTGTCTTTCAACATATTTTAACAATAATTTATTTAAGTGTGCTGTCCCTGATCCATTCTGAATTTATAAAGGGAAAGCTTAATGGAACAAGAAACAAAATATTTTGAAAAACCAACTTGTTTGAAATTGTTTTTGAACAGGGAATATGTTTCTCTTGGGTATTCCTAGTCTCAGAAATTCAGACATGATTATTATAGTTTTTTCCATGTGGAAAGGCCAGGGCAAAATTCCAAAATTCCAAAATATCAATGCCCAGAATTCCTAACCTGCATAAATTATTTATTTGTAGAACCACACATACGTTGGAAGGATGAGCCTTTGGAGCTGATTGCCAACTGACTGCCTTTTTTTGGCAGATGCATACTCCAACCCGTTTCAGAGTTTTCCTTAATTTGCTCAGGGTATTGATATGAAACCTTCACATCACTGCATTCCCTTGCAGGTCTTGGAGCCAGCTCAAGTCTGTGATAGTTCTTTGTGACAGACTGAGCAGGCTCTTCTACCAAGAGCAAAGCAACCAATATGGAATCATCGCTGCATGAGGTAATCACACCACATTAAAAAAAAGAGATTAACAAAAACTGAGGTGAACAAATCCGAACAAACTAGTAAGAAATCAGGTATTTTGCTCTTCTATGTTTGTCCTTGTTCTTTGTAAAATATTCAGGATAAAAGTTAAAAAGCCAGATAAATGTATATGTTGCTCATATAGTTTAGCTTGGGACTGTGTAATACTTTCACTTTTCCTACCAAAGGCACACTCAGGTGAGCTGATTGTGACATTCCAACTGTCATTCCATCTGTGACATTCCTTTGCTCACGTGAAACTTCCCAGCCATGGTACACAGTGTGTGACTATAGGTCTAATTCAGTAAATATTGCTCTGTTTCCATGTGTTTATCATGTTTAAATCACCTAGATATAAAAAAACTCTTAATTCTCCTGAAAAATATTCCAGAGATGGAAAGAAAATCTTGAAATATCTCACATATTCCATGTTTAGTAGGACATCTGTGGAAAATAACATTGAGGCAATTATAAAGTAGAAGAATTGTACCATTTTATCATAAAAAGTATATTTATTAAGGAAAATGCAATAATTGTGAATTGCAAGTCCCCTGTCTCTTCTAGGTCACCTAAATTGTTATTGTTTATGCCACTATAGATCAATGCATGTTCAGGTCTGGAAAATAAATTCAGAATAATTGAACTCGATGTTCATTCACCATCATTCTTTTTTACCAGATATTTTTGATGGCAGGTTTGCAAGTCTTGGAATGCTTTCTTCATAAGAAAATAAACAAACAAACAAACAAACAAATATTTGAGGAATTCTTGAATCCAGAAATTTCTTTCAAAGTATATTCAAATTGCAGTATTTTCCTTTGCTGATACATGTGGAAGAGGGAAGGGAAGGGAAGGGAAGGGAAGGGAAGGGAAGGGAAGGGAAGGGAAGGGAAGGGAAGGGAAGGGAAGGGAAGGGAAGGGAAGGGAAGGGAAGGATGCTAATATGAAAATGTAAGTTTTCTCAATTGTTATAAAATACAGTAACACTTCTGGATTTTCTGTCATCCTTGGGGACTCATTGACTATCTAGTAGATCTGAATCTCTGTTTTCTGAAATCAGAATTCAAATGTTCCCCTGGGGACAAGAGAAGGAATATTCTGAATATTTTGTTACACTGTTTATTTTTCCTGTCATTTTAATGGCAAACACCACCAGATTCCACAATGCAGCAGTTTTTCCAACTGATTTAAACAGCTCAATACCATCTGAAATCTGATAAAACCCTGCTATTAGTCTCATCAAGAGAATTAATTGGGGGTGTATATTTTGATAAATTATGTTAAAGCAGTAAAATGAATAGGAATTTAACTATGAGGTGGAAGCCCCAAGTCCATTTCCACGAAAAGACTTTTTTTTAATGGCATACATAGATTAATTATGTGGGAGTGAGGGAATCAAGGAAACTGAGGGAAGTGATGAGTGAAGAGTGAGTAGGGTAAGGAAAAGTACATTTATCAGCAGAGACCAGACTAAGAAATCAAGTGATGCTTTCTTTTGCAGATGGGAGAAGTGCATCAGCTATGACCTTTCATAAAACAGGTGAGACTGATTTGTCCCAATGTGTTCATCCTCAAGGCAGTTGCCTTAGATCTGGTAACTAAACACTGCTGCCTCACAGAAAAAAACCCCAAACTCCAAACTACCAAGGACACCCGTCTTAAAGGACATATTGCTGCCATAGAGATAAAACTCAGTGACACAAAAAGCACTGGGGAGAGAATCACATTTGTCTTTGGGATTTTTAGCAGTAAAAATTCTTGTGTACCTCAAATATTATTGAACAGGACTTCCTTGTGTCTTTTAATATGTGCTTCCTCAGAAAAATAGTACAGATGTCCTCTCAGGTAAAAAAGCTTTATTTTTGGACTGCATGATCAGATTTTCTGCTATTGCTTAACTAAAAAGCAGTGGCTTGCAATGCAATAGTGTCAGCTACAAAATTATAATGCAGCTGTGATCAGTAATCTTCGGAGTCCTTTGTGTGAAGGTAAGTAGGAAATTGTTACCAAGGAAAATTAATGAGTCTGAGAGACCTCAACTTTACTTCCTTTTGCCTTTTCTTGGATTTTAGAGTTGCTGGTACTTTTGTGAGTAAATTTTAAAAGATGCAAAGTAATGTTACCTAAATAAGTAAAAAATGTAATTATTTATTAAATTTTTTCCTTTTCAGACTATTCAAATCTCAGTCACCCAATCTGGCAGTACCTAGATTGATTGAGTTAATACAACACCAGTAGGCAGTGCACTTATCTTTGTTTGCAAACCTGCACACTGGAAGCCAGTGCTTAAAACCTGTGTAGCATTATGTACTCATGCACTTCTCATTTTGTAGTCACCAAGGTATTCTGTTTTCTTATTCTATACAGCAGAGCCTACTGTTTGTTTTAGGTGCACTTCCAAATGTGTGAGCTTTGCACTTCTCCTTGAATTATGTAGTTATGGTTCCAGTTTATTTTTCTTTATTCTACAAAGGGATTTTTCTTCCCTTTCTACTCTGGAACAGGAAAAGAAATAGTTTCAGCTGTTTTTTCTGTTTGTTTGTTGGTTTGGGGTTTTTAAAAATGAACATACACAGTGCTTAGTCAATTGAATTTTATTACTCATTGTTTAACTATAATTTGTAAGTTTTTTTCCTATCCCTTTGCATAAGGTCTTAGAAAACAATAGATAAAAAATTAAAGATTAATGTAACGAGTTTATGTTTTTCCAGTAAAAATGGTAATTTCCTACACCTTAAAAAATGGATTTTGAAATGGAATTGTTACTACATCCCTATCTTCATGTTTGTATATATGTATGGGTATATTTGTGCATGTGACTCCTGTTAAATAAGGTCCATTGATTAAACACACAAATTAATGGCAGTGGATATTAATACATCTTTGTAATTCATGTTATTGAAGGCAGCAGAGGGAACTTGACTCTGCTCCCTTATGTATTGTTAACCACTCCATCAAAATAGAGTCAATGGGCAACATTCTCCTCCTCTTTTTCCCAGCTGAAGAAATCAAAACCCTACCTAGCAACAGAGCTCAGAGGGCAGACTGCCATGCAAGCTGCTCACCAGTTTTGGGTAATCAAGCCCCGAGGTACAGGCTGATATTGATGAACTGAAGATGGCCACTTGTCTTCTGAGAAAAGATGTGTTATGCCTTATAAAGCTCTGAAACGTGATCTGTTCAAATATGCCCACATCAATCTCTATTTTTAAAGGAAACAAAGCTTACCTGCTCCAGTTTCCTGATTGCTAATACTTAAAAAATACAAATACTTATAGCCCATAACTTATTTTACAAAACTAATTGGAATTTGCCATACATTTCTTTCAATCCTTATGTTTTATGGATGGAAATATCTTTTCAGCTTCTCTGTACTGTTCCAGAATGTCATCATATTCAATAGGTTAGGCTCAGTCTTCATCAGGACTGTGTTATATGAGACACAGATTTAAGACAGGTAATATTTATTTAATGGTGTAGAGGGCTGGAAAGACATATTCTACATCACTAATAAATCTATTCATTGGTAGATAGTTGATAGTTCTATGGAAACTGGTTTTTTGGAGAAATGTCCTGCTGTGATAAACACAGACAGACAGAGGTCATGGCTTGTGGACAGGACAGAAAAGCAATCTTGTTCTCCTGATGAAAAAGCAGTGGCAAATGAGCAAATGGAAGTGCTGAACCAGCATGACTTGTCTGCCTGCCAGGAACAGCTATTTTGGTGCATTGCCAGGTGGACAAATGCTGAATTGCTCCTGGCCTGTGAAGGTGGAGGGAAGTAATCCAAGCGTAGGTTAGCAGAGCTGGCATGACTCAGAAATAAGAGAGGAGAAGCCTGGCTCATATCCAGGTGAAGGAATAGCAGGGTGGATCAAGGGGTGAAGAAATGCAGTTTATAAGTCCATAAATGAACCTTTTCCCTTGGAACCAGTGGTGCAGCCACATCACAATATGAGGTCCAGAGATGAAATAATGACCAAGGCTGATTTTGAGAGATTCAGTAAGAATAATTTTTCTTTATGATCAAAGTGTATTAATTTTGCCTCTCCCTCCCCACACAACCTTTCTGCTATTTTACAACTGTCTTTTGCTTGGAAACACTAAGCTGCTGTGCATTGCTGGTGCAGGCTGTGTGTAGATGCTGCCAGGCTCTGCACACTTGGCAAATAATGCAATTCCCACAATGTGAACTCTTGCCAGCTGACATATGTGTTGTGAACCTCAGCTACAGAGCTACCTTAAAAGCAGTCTGTAAAAAAAAGATGAATGCAGTCTCCCAATAAATGCAAATCTAGAGTAATAAAATTATGATTCCCAAGACAAAGTAGCGATAATATTGGTTATTTAACAGGGACAAGAGAAAACAATCTCAAGGTGCACCAAAGAAGGTTTAGATTGGATCTTGGAAAAGAAAAATTCTTCACCACAGGGCTGCCAGGCACTGGAAAGTGCTCCCCAGGGAGTGGTGAAGTAACCATCCTTGGAGGTATTTAAAAGAAGCTTAGTTGTGGCACTCAGGGATGTGATTTAGTGCAGGACTTGGCAGTGCTGGGCTAGTCCAGTGTTGGACTTGGTAATCTTAGAGGTCTTTTATAACCTAAATATTCTCTGATTCTATGATTTTGATCACATAATAACATATTGTACCTTTCAAATTATTTTGCTTACTGAAGTTTGCAAGACTCACTCATTTTTTTCCCTGTTTGGAAATGATCTGTTTCCTGAGGACAGCACAGAATTAAAACTGCAAATGTATATACACATGCTGTGGTGACACAATAGCATGCAAGAAGTAACACCTGTAGGAATTTCTCCCTTCTACTATGTGAAAACATCCATGGCTTGGGAGATCCAAATTCAATTGGTTCCTGCTCATGGCAGGGTGAGTTGGGACTAGATGATCTTTAAGCTCTATTCCAAACCTTTAATATTCCGTGTTTCTATGAATTCTCCTTCTCTGCTTCATGAATTTCCATCTGTATTTCAAGTTTCTGAATAGGGCTCACACCACTGTAATTGCAGTAGTCCACATAGGCTTCTCTAATGTTTTTTTCTCTTCTGGATGAATATTTAGTAGTGGAGGGACTGAATATCTGTCATCTTCTGAGTTTTACAGTTAGTGCAGAGCAGCATTTTTATGTTTTGGGTGCTTGCGTTGTTGTTTTTCTTGAGGGTGAGGAATGAAAAGCCAAAGGGAATATTAATTTAGCAGTTATTAATTTGGAATTATGTATTTTTCTGTGCTTTTCATGAGTTGTTCTACTTTCTATTAAAAATATGTAAGTGTTGATAGTGGTTTTCTGGGAAGTGTGGCACCTGAGTGTAACATCTCTTCTGGGATACATTTTTTTTTTTTTTTTTTGTAGAAGTGGAAAAGCATCAAGAGAATACACTGAATTAGCTTATAATTAAGACATTGTAGCTAGGTGAGTCCCTAGAAACCAGAAGGTGGTAGGTTCAAATAGACTGAGGGGGACAAAAAAATTTGAATTGTCCCCCTCCCATGGTGTTTGGATGCCCAGCCTCCCTGTTACTTGACCATAAACACTGCTGCTTGTGTCAGTTGTGTGAAACCAGCCCTTCATTTTCTTCACTTTTCACATCTTCTCTGAAATCTTCTCTCAAAATATTATATTTTGGCTCAGAGAAAAGCAATTTCATCTAAGATTGGTTTTGGGAAGGAAAAAGCCCAAATAAATAATGTTTATTCAATTATTTTTTTCTAAATGGGTTTAATCAGTCAATGAAGTGGGCATGGGGGAGGAAGGTGGGGGCATCACTGATCTGTGTTTCCCAGCCTGATCCTCCTAAAAATTTCCCCCTTCTAGACCAAGAAAGCAAAATATGTGTTTATTTATTTAGAACATAAACAGGGATGAAAATCAACGCACAGGAAAAATTGCAGTTTGGATAAAGGGAGCTCTATTTACTTGCCCACAAGTAGCACTGTCTAAATCCTTTACTCAGTATACTGAAATCCTTACAGTGCTTGCAGGGCTTTGTCCCCAACTTGTAAATACACAGGAAAGAAGAAAAGCAGCAGTAACAGACTTAGGCAGTAGTAATGAACTGTGGAGTCAAACTGCTGATAACAACAGGAGTTTAATATCAGCCATTAACCTCTGCAATATCTCTGCATTCAACTTGGAACCAGCTCTCAGAAAATATTACCTTCCCTATTGATATGCAACTGAGAGAAATATTCACTTCTAGAGTACATGCAATTAGAATATCTACTGTTGGTTAAGAGTGTTGAGGACAAAAGAGCTGAAATAACAGTGAAGCTTAAAACGTAGGGACGCTCAAAATTTTGCAAGCAATATTTTTTTTTGGTGGAAGAGTTTGTCACTTCTGTGCAGCTAAATGATTTCTCCTGCAGAG
Organism: Melospiza georgiana; assembly: GCF_028018845.1. Classification (NCBI taxonomy): domain Eukaryota; kingdom Metazoa; phylum Chordata; class Aves; order Passeriformes; family Passerellidae; genus Melospiza; species Melospiza georgiana. The sequence continues at coordinate 107,704,211 of NC_080431.1, forward strand.
TATGCAGGTTATCTTCAATAGTTAAAGATGGATTTTTGAACTGCAGGAGGCAGGGAAGTGCCTGTCTTGCTGAAACTTCAAGCAAATTCTCAGAGTTAACTGAGTAACTAAAAGAGTTCATGTGCAAGTACAAACACACTACAGGAAAAACATATTTCTAAGTGTAGTAGAGGAAAGAGAGGGAGACTAAGCATTTCCTTTATTATCATATTTTAAGTAGCTCTTTTCTTTGAAAAGACTGCTGCTAGCTCATATGATGGTTTGAGTTTTCATTATGAGTAGTGGCCAAGTTTTTCAGGAAGAGATGACGTATTTTATTGACTAGAGTTCACCTTCTTCCAGCTTTGTCAGACAAGCTTCTGGGAACAGTCCGAAGTAATTCAACAAGGGTAACAAAAATAGTATTGCTTCCTGCCAAACACTACCTTGCATTTATCTTTAGGTTGTTTTGGATACAACTAATGTTATTGCTATGAAAATAATATCAAAGGTGGGGATTTTTTTCAGTTTTGGAACTTCTCACAGGTCTAATTTATTGCTCTGGACACATTTAACTCTTTGAACCATTATTATGCTTACTGCACTGTAAACCTTGATTCTCTAAGCTCAATTCTTCTGGAAATTGTAAAGGGACTTATGTATTAAAATATATGAAACATTCAAACTTCCATTAAGTTCCTTTTGTTACTAAGTTTTACATTCAGAATGTAGAAGCAGAGAAATCTGTTGTTCTTTCATTCTATGAATATTTGAAAACTTTTCTCCAGCCCTATTGGTCTTTGAGAGGGTTTCAAATTATCTCATAACTTGGCCACCTTAAAACACCATGGTATTTTAATAATGAAATGCAAACAAAATAACAGCAACAACAAAAACCCAAAATCTGTCTCCTGGAAATGCTGCAGTAATTTTGTGATGCAATTAATGTATAATTAATTGGTAATGTAAGCATTACTCTTAGCCTGTCATCTTATGATATTCTTTTCAAAATGGATCACAAGATGAAAGAAAAACAAATGATGACCTTTCAGCATGACTTAGCTTGCCTACATAATATTTCTTCCCGTCCAGCTAATTTCTCTCCTTCAGGGGAAGGTGAGGGCAATTATTTGAATTGCTGAAAAAGTGGGAAAAATCTTCAGGATGTTTTGCTGGAAGCAGAGAGAAACCAAAATTAAAAAATTAAATAACCAGCCTCCAAACCCCCAAGAAAACAAACATCTATACGGTTTACAACATTTCTATATTTTTCCATCTTAGGGGTTTAATTAAATTGTGTGCTTTGGGTTTAGATACCAAAAAGAAAATATTAAATTTTAACAACAAAACCTCAGACCAAACAACTCCTGTAAGAGTTTTAGCACCAAAAGGAAAAAAAATCCTCTCTTTTAAAATTCTTAAACATTAGAGTTTTTCACCATATTAAGTGTGGTTCTTCATCACCGTCTCATCTCAATGGTAGCTTTTTTCTACTCTTCTGTTCCATCAAGAGAAAATAGTCTTATTTCAGAGGCTAGTTCTTAGCACTTTGTAGACTCCATTTTCTAAATCACACTGATTTCTATCTATCATCTTTTTGCCTAGTTCAAGTTCCTTCCTAAGTTAACTTTTGCCTATCCAATGGATTTTATTGATAACCATAAGCAATCTATTCCAAACATCTCTTTTAATCTTCCATCTTGCAGATCCATAATAAGGTTATTTTTAATTGATTCAAATTACAATGATGGTATGTATCAAGGCTGTTCTAAAAAAATGAAAACAAGATTTAAACCAAGAAAAGGGTTGGGAAACCTTTTATATGAATTCACCTTTTTCATCCTTAAAAATTGTCAAATTTTGTAGTTTTTCATGCAAAGTGAATAGGGCACTAACTCCAAAATCAAAAAGTAGCATACTGGGATTTTCAGAATCCCAGTGGTGAAGGAGTTGAAGCTTTAAAAAAAATCCAGTATTTAAAATATTGAGATAAACTAAAAGAGTTTGAACTATTATAAACATGATGTGTACCATCTTTTCAGTAAAATTTTGCTGTTGGGTATAATGCTGAATGCATTAATGCCAATTATTTAGTTTCTTTAAAAAGTGTAAAAAAAAGAGTACCATTCTCTTGGGCAAGACATTATTCAGGATAATGAAAATTTGTTAGTTGACATGTTTATGGTATGCTGGAAGCACAGTAGAAAATATAAAAAAAACCACTTCGACTTCTACATGATAAATTTGTTCACTCTTGCTAAAATAGTGCGTTTATTTTTAGCTCTTCAGGAAGTGTTATCACCAAGCTAATGATACAGTCATAACTTTCCACTTTGATGTCTTAATCAAAGTTCTTCTTTCTTTTAAAAATTAAAAGTTACTTCTTGGGATTCAAAGGGTGGCTAAACTCCTTAAAACAACGTGGTGAGATAAAATTCTTGGGGAAACCCCTAATGCACACCTGGATTATATGACCAAAACCCAAGGAAATGTAAGACTAGGTTTCTTTCACATGCTCATCTCCCACTGAAAAATGGAAAGGGAATAACATCAGTTTCCTATAAATATTTCAGAAAAAAAGGCTAATGTAACAGGCAGAGTTTTTAGCAATATATGCACCATCTTTTTGCTGCTTCTTTCACCCAGTACTGTCTCTCCCATGCCAGGATATTTTTTTCATTAGCTATCCTTTCCAGAAGCTAATAGCAATAAAAATATGTTGTGTCAGAAGCCAAGAAACTTCTTGGCATATATAACAATATTTTTTTATATATACAGGCCACAACCATATCCTAATCATTTGGTGTTGTTCTAATTTGATTAAGAACTTTATTATGCAAGTTTTTTTGCAAGATTGAAGCTGAAGATTATTGACATGAGCAGACCAGTGCCATTGGGGTGATGAACTATTACGTATTTGAAAAGGGAGGTCACTTTAAAGAATATAATGAATCATGGTTTATTAAACTTCAAATCAATATTGTTAAAAAGAGACGCCTTTTTTTGCTCTCAGCCTAATTCTTTTTCCTTTTGCTTTTAGATATTTTTTGTCTTTATTTTCATCCTCCTTTTAATGAAGATCCTTCCTGTATGTCTTTGTCTCCTTACACTGCTTTTATTCTCTCTTTCCTTTTAGTACCATTTTGCTTGTTCTCTCTTTATACTTCTACTTAGTAAAGGACAGTGACTGCAAACTTTTCCTGCAAGTCACTACTACCTTTCAGCAGATGGCACTGTTATTTAGTCTAACCAGCAGGGCAAGATAATTAACTTAAGCTCCTTTCTTAAACAATGAAATAAAGACACCTTTTTGACTGCATTTCCACCTTACAAACAAAAACAGTGGCAAAATTACTGCTAAAATGCTGCAACATTATTTTAACCATGCAGAAATATGTTGCTAGATCCCAGACCTCCTTTAAAGGGGCTCAGGAGCCGTTTAGAAAAACTGCTTCTCTTAGCAAACAAGTTTTGGGGGTGTGGGGGCAAATTTCTAGCATGCACATAACTTCATTACGCTGCAGCCTTGCTGTGGTTGGTATGGTTACCTTTGTGTGGGTGAGAGCAGTGCTCCAGGTGGGAGTGCAGCTGCCCTGCCCGTGTGTGGTACCCGCTGGCCTGGCACCGAGCCCGCCAGGCTCCGCACTGCAGGTTCCCAGCGACGCCTGGGGAGCCTGGTGGAGAACAAGCAAGCGCTCTGCCAAGGCTGTCAGGAAAACATGCAACTTCTGTCAGCTCCAATTACGAGGAGAAGATGAATCACATCTCTTAGTTCTGTCCCTGGTGGCATTCTGGCTGCTGGAAGGCAGCTGTAAGCAGGAGTTTCTCCAGTCTGCTGCCAGCCCCACTGTTTTTTCCAGCAGCTCCATTTTGAGGTTCCCTGAGGTGGAAAACCATATTCTATTAGTTTGCTCCAACTGATCCATGAACTACTACTTGCAGTGTGCTCCCATGATAGTTCTCTTACAGCTAGCACAGGTTCCTTTACCTCTAACACATCCTGTGGCCTTCCAGGTTCAGATGCCTTTTGTGTTCTTGCCAGAGCAAACTCTGAATGGTAGAGTTGCAACTATTACCCCTTGTTGTGCTTCCACCATTTGGGAAAGAGCAGGAAAAGTGGACTGGGATGGGAAAAAATTTGATGTGAACAGGGGACTCCCTGCGGTCAGCAATACCGGGCTGAAGGGGCTCACCTCAAGTATAGGCATGCAAATAAGAGACAGCCTACAGGACATGGTCCTGGGCAAAGCTCTCACAACTTTTCTGGATGGTTCTCTGAAACACCTGAACAGCAGGATGCACTAGAGGTCTGTGTGAAGTTACAGGACTACTGCCTCATTTAGATGATATGGGCAGGGCGGTACAGCTCACACAGCACGATGATGGGCAGCTAGAGGCTCTGGGAAGTGTGGCTGGGAAGGTAGAGAGAGTGAGCTGCCTTTTATGGGAGCTACAGGAATGCATAAAGCTCTGCCTAGACACCAATAATGAGCAGCCATGAACTGGGCCAAGAGCAAGCTGACAAATATTGGTGATTTTGTGGTGGGTGTCTGCTACACACCACCTGATCTGGATGTAATAGAAGATGAAGTCTTCTTTGGGCAAGTGGGAGCCCCCTTATTTTTGCCAGATCTGGTCCTCATGGGCAACCTAAACCATCCTAATATCTGCTGGAGGGGCAACACAGGTTTGGGTACAGTAGTGAAAAATTGCTAACACAGATGATCAAGGAGTCCACAAGGAGTGGACACTCTGACAGGTCAGATTGATCCAAGAACTGATCAGGGATGTGAGGGTCTGCAGCAGCCTTGACTGCAGGGAACATGAGATGGTGAAGTTCACGATACTCAGAAGAGAAAGCGAGGCTAAAAGCACAGTATCATCCCTGGTCTTCACGAAGGCAGAGTTTAGCACTTTCAGGAGCCTACTTTAAAAAATCAGATGTAATACAATCCAGGCAAAAAAAAACCAAAACAAAAGCAGACTTCAGGAAGGCTGGTTGACTTTCAAAAGTTGCAGGAGGCCTTCATGGATGAACCAGGATCTCCTAACTAGGCTCAAATGTTAAAAGGAAGTAGATAAAAGATGGGGGCAGCATTGGACAATCCAGAAAGAACATAGAAATACTGTCCAAGTATGTGGGGATAGTATTATGAAAGCCAAAATCCACTTGAATTTACAACTGGCAAGGGATATAAAGAGAGACTTCTGTAGACCCAGTGCCAGCAGAGTTAAGAGCCTTTTCTCCCTTTTTCCTTCACTCTCACTTACCTCAACCCTCCTAAACATTATTGTTGCTCTCAACAGCAGGCTCTTCTTCTAATTTACTTTACTCCAGCCACCACCATGCAAGATGCACAGTTTTTTCAATATCATGTCTTTTCCTATTTGCCATCTGAGTTGTATTGTTTTCTATAATTCTCATCTCTGCTTCTCATTTCTTTCATGGTCCTGTCTTTTTCTCTTGATTATCAAGACACTTTCTAGAGGAAGTGATAGTCCACCACCTCCCAGACAAACACATAATTAAGGCAACTTAAGTTGCCAGCTTTTGTCTCTGATTCATAAGCTGAGAATGGAGGTACAGAAGCAAAGCCTTTTAGATGCTGTACTTTTGTTTCTGAAAAACTTCCTGCTGCTATTCCCATGCCCTCCATTGCTCTTACACAGCTTCCTTCTGTGTTTCATGCTTCCTGGTGCATGTCCATGTCCCATCCTGTCAGAGTATTTCCATTGTCCATTTGCCATTCACTGAACAGTAACCAAAGTCTTTCATCCTTCAGTCATGATTCTGTAAGTTTCCCCGAAAGACTTTTAAATTTCATTATGTTTTTGTCTGTCTGCTTAATAATTAGAAAATCTTATGAATTCCTTTAACTTCAGATGTGACTTTCCTACTCCTGCATTCATCTTAGCTATGATTCTGCAAATCTTTTTTAGAATTACTCGCTCATCACAGGTTCCTTTCATCAAGACTTAATCTTTACTCCAAATGTTGCGTTGCAATTGCTTTCCAGTCCTAAAAGGGAGAAAGTTAATGTTGGAAAGCTTCCAAGTGCATCAAAGTGAGGAAAGGGTGCTAAACAGTAATGAATCTGTGAGCAGATGGTGTGGCTGTGTGATTGCTATGGAAAATATTTAGATTTTAATAAACATACAAATATTAGGAGAGAAAAAAAATAATTTCAATTCTGCTAGTATTTTTATTTAAACATATTTTTCCTGGAAATGTGGTAATATGAAAACCATGTTTTTACAAGACTGTCATTAAATGCCATCAAGAGTATCACTGCAGATGAAGTTGTTTTTCAAATCACATAATTGCATGCTTATTAGAATAATTTTATGGCATATAAACATCATTTACATATGAATTGTAGTAGTATCCTATTATCTTTCTTGCTGAAATAACTTTTCTCACAAGAATTTTAGGTTTCTGGATTAAAAGGAACAAAAATATTTTGCACACTGAGAGATGAATTAATTTACTACAAATTTAATTCAATCTAACTTGATGGTTGCAAAAAGCCCTTTATCTGTTGGACTACAGATGAACAGAAAATGCCCTTTTATTGGGCCAAGCAGGAGAAAATGTGGATGGAAAATGTGACTATTGTTTTCTGGAGAAGCCAGAATATAACACAACAACAGCATCATTTTTTATTAACAGTTATTGTCCTTTTTGGCATGAAATGTTTAAGATTTTAAAATATTTAATATTTCAAAAATTACCTTCAAAAATAATGTGATGAAATCTGATCTGTGTTCCTTGTTTAAATAGATCATCTACAATTGGATGAGAGTTTTTAATCTTTTGAACAAGCAAATTAATTTATACTCCATTAATTTGCCATTCTTACATTACTTTGTTTTTTCAGTAAAAATACTGTCTTACAGCCAAAATATTTGCTGTCAGAAAACAAAACGGATTTTAGCATGAACCCCCAAAACTCAATAGTTTTGAAACATTTTGCTGTAAATATCAAAAGGACACATTCAAAATATTTTGTCTGCCCCTTTGGAAAAATGAGTTACCCCTCCTGTTTCCCTTCCACCACCCAAAGCTGACATAAGTTGCTTTATTATAGGTAAGAGTGTCAATACTTAGCATTCTTTGATTCAGAAACATCCCAGCATCCTCCTCTGGCTCAGACCAGAATAAAACCTGCTCTAAGAGGAAGCGTCTTACACAAAGGAAGATTTTATTTATGTACTAAAAAAGCACAAAATGTGACAGTATTTGGAAATTTCCAATTTAGAAATTTCAGAATTTAGAAGACGGAATTTAGAAATTTCCAAATTCTAGTATTTGGAAGCAAATTTATTTATCAGATATAAAACCATTTAAACTACTTAACTACTTCATGAGCATTGATATATCAGTAATATTCCACATCTCCACCAGAGATTTTACTTGATTCAATTCTGTAATGTTGTTGGAGCTCCCATTTTCATCCATGTTCTTATCCTTTGATTTAGTCTTACCATTGATGAGAAGAAAAATGCTCTCTACCTTAGTGGAAGTTCAATATTTATTAGAAACAACATTCTTTAAAATTTTGGAAGTCTTATATTTCCTCCTTATGACTTTTCTTTGCCATAATATTGCTGAAACATTTTGCAGTTTTTCAGACAAGATGTTATTTTAAGAATTTTTGTTCGTGTTAAATAACAAATTTTAAAAAGACCAATTTTGTAATTTTGTGCTTTTACATAATCAGGGAGAATTACTGTTGTTACTCAGGGGAAATTATTGTTGTTATCCATCCTTGACTGGTATTGCTTTGCAAGGAACTGAAACTTTAAATTAGTTTTTGATTGGTTTGGTTTTTTTTTTTTTTAATACTACAGATTATTTCCTTTAACCACTTTCTTATAATTTTTGATGAAGCAAAATATCCTTATCTACTGTATAACTTCTGACATGAGATGAATTATTAATAATGGCAAACTAGCTACCTTAGCAAGTTGTGCCTCTTGTGCTTTTGAAAGTAGGACTCTTCACACAGGTAGAATAAATGTTTTCTAATTTTTTTTTCATTTATCTAGAAGGAAAAAGTGGTTGGAGGGCAGGGGTCTAGGTCAAATAAGACACTGAGTTTTGCATACACCTAGGAAAAAAGTATGTATTTGAAAATCCCTAAACTTTGTTTTTCCTTATCAGAATGTAATTGCCTATTAGGGTTTCTTTGGAGAAAATGTATGGCTAAAACCTAGGTAAGAGAATACCACATTTCAGAAGCACTGAAGAGTATCAGCACTTTTATTTTCATTCTAAAAACTAATTACAATGCGAAAGTTAATTTTTAATTAGATGCAACTCATTTAATGATGATATAAAATTACTTCCCAGCTATAATAATGTAGTTAGATAAGGTATATTTTAATTAGTTCAGATATCTTAAATTGGAAGTACGGGAAGGCATCGATTTGGACAAATGCACAGTTAGATGCATTCCAAGTAGGAGGACTGCAATTTATTCACATGACCAAACACAAAGGTAAAAGCCTTTTCAGGACTATTAATAACCAACTGAAGAACCTGGTTCTAAAAATCCTGAAGGAAGCATATGGTAAGGAATTTATTACAGTAATTATAGTGGCATCAATTAAATCCTTACTCCACTAGAATAATAGTTATACAGAATATTTTGAACCAGAGGAAAGTATATGCTTATATCTCTATCAACTGTATTTTAAATTGAGCTTTCTCAATGGCAATGTGGGAATTTCAAGGCTTGTTCCCACTTTCTTTTTCAGTTTAACTCTCTGCAAGGAGATTGTTGCAATTTCAGATCAAGAGGTAAAATGTCAGAGGAGATTTACAGCAGGTTGACCAGACTTCAGTGAGATTTAGAAGATTTTACAGGAATTTCATTATTAGATACATATCCAAAGCCAGTGGGATTCTTTGTGATGCTGATGAATTGCTTCAGTGTGGCAGGACTAGAAAGCCTGTAACGAGTTTATGCCATCTGCAGGGAGGAAACACGAGAGCTTTTATGAAGCTGATGTGACCAAAAGTGACCAAATATAGTCCAGAATTTCCCATCTCAGGACAAGCTGGTAATAGAAATTCCTTTCAAACAAAGAAATGAAGTTCCACAGAAATGAAGGCAAATGATAGAAGCCCTTCTTTCTGTTTATGTGTTTTCCTTTGCCATAAAAATGCACAAGGATGTCTCTGGTTACCTCTCAGTTTAAAGTTGAGTCATTTGCACTGGAACAGCTTGATTTGTCAAAGCAAAAATTCAACTGGTCTGGCAGACAATCATTTGTTTCTGAGCAATCATGGGTCTTCACAGGAGGTGGGGACGGCTTTCCTCAGCCCTGCCATGGCTGCAGCCCTTTGGCTGCTTGGCATCTCTGTGAAAGACAGTTCTGAGTGATTCCCAGCTGACCCAGCTTCAGTGTTCCATGGAAATCCAGAGCTCACTGATGCAGCACATGCTAATCACATCCTGTGCAAAGTTCAGCAGGGGTGTCCTCACCACTGGAAGGACATGCAGCCTAAATGACTGAGCTGCTGTATTGAGGTGGCAAAGAGCACATAAAATCTTCTCTGCCCACTAAAAATTCAGGGCAGTAAATCTATTCTAACAACTTGACACTGATTCTTGTCAAAGTGTGTGGGACAAGAATTTTTATTCTCAGTAGTTTTTTGTGCAATTTTATGCTGTCTCATGCTCTGTGCCTTTCTAGCTCCCCCTCCTTGTCCTCCTGCCCACACCATCAGGCACAATTACACAAACCTATCTGATAATTCATATCAAAGAGCAAACCTGCACATCATCCTTCACAATTCTCTCTGGCAACACAAGAAATATCAAAATACAACTCCTCACAGTTAATAATTTATAAAATCAACACTCCTTGTCATTCTAAAGGCAAAATATTTAAAATGTTTTTAAATTAACTTGTCTTTAATCTAGAGACTGTATATTTTTTAAAACATTATACTTTTTCCATTTATAACACACACATTTGTGTGGACATAAGTGTATGTACACATAAAAGAAATGCTTTCTTTCCAGAAATGCTCTGGTCTCCAAGTCAATTTTAAAGATACAGCAAAGACATGGGATAAAAGCAGAGATTTTGAGATTTTTGCATCTAAGGATTGAAAAATGCAGCATGATGAAAAAATTAATTTTATATTATTCCAAAAATCTGGAAATGAATACATTAACAAATTAAATTTCAAGGGAGACATAATTTGCTGTCTGAGTTCACAGTCAGATCAATGAAAGAATTATGCAAAGAGTGATAGGACTAAACAATTTCAAATTATATCATTTATGTCGGTGGCATATGCAAAAGTTTGCATCTAGAAGTTTTAATAGACATTGTTAGGGGTTAGTATTACAGAAATTAAAAAGTTTTCACCAATATATATATATATATGTGTGTGTGTGTGTGTGTGTGTGTGTGTGTATTTATGGTGGGAAAGTATCTAAAGGGATTTTTTACTTGAATCTGGAAAGAAAATTGAAACTTCCGTCAGGACAGCTGATTTTGTCATTTGTGGGTTGGTTTTTTCTGTTTTTAATTTATTTTTAAGGAAAAGAGAAAGGACTGGACTCTCATTTGTCATTGCAGAAACTCTCTCTCCAGCCTCAAAAGTTGCAATCTTGCTTTCAAAGTCTTCAAAATTCTCTTGCACTGAGCATCTTCCCAACTCTGCAAATTTTCTGCCCTTCTCCTTACATTATTTTCTATAACATCAAACACCAGCTACTTATTTTTACATAAGTGTCTTACAGCCTGTCCTTCCTTTGGTTATATCTCTATATATCTACCTTATTATAAACAGATAAACTCACATGATTTACTGTGGTTTGAACATAAAGTTCTTAGGTATTTTTTGACTTTCCTTGTCTTTAGTCTTTTCTAGTGACAATTTTTTTCCCTTCAAAATGCATGTAGTTATTTAATTCTTCTTTTTCAAGTCCACAAGACTCTATCAATAATTTGTTTTTTTCTAACAAGCTTATTCTTTCTATTTTTCATAAACATGGGATTACAACCTGATCTGTTTAATGCAGACCCTGCCCATGGCAGAGGGGTTGGAACTAATGATCTTGAAGGTCTCTTCCAACCTTATCCTTTTTATGATTCTATGACTTTTAGTAAAATTATATTGGGTTTTTATTCGTTACCCATGATATTGTCAGCTACAATCTGTGCCCTGCTGCATTGTATCTGACAGAAATATATTCCTCATCTACATTTTATCATTCAACATCTGTTTGTCATTCCTTCCTTCAGGTGGATTAAGGTATTATCTCTGGATTGGGAGAACTCACATTGTGAGACTTTTCCCATTTCAATCTACATGACTGTCTTTCCTATTAAATTGAGGGGAAATTTCTTCTGATTCCACAAAAAATCCCACTGAGAAGTTTCATTTTTCTTTAAGAACAGTATTTCCAAAGGATTTTAAGCAGAATTCATGTTTATGTTTCTCAAACTTGTTTTTCTTTCAGGATATTTATTGTAAGAAATCCATAAACTTCACTGTTATACATAATGTACATGACATTTTTATCATTTTTTTTCTTTAGATGAGAAAATAGAACCTAGATTAAGCAGGGAACTGGTTCAATTGTTTGTGCTTAGGTAAGGCACTGTTTGTGCAAAAGGTTTTCTCATGTGCTTTCTTAGCAGTCAGAAGTTATTTCATGGTCACTTTCTGATTTATAAAAGAAGGGCTTTAAGTTCTTGCAGGAAGACTGAACTCAGAAGGTACCAGTTGCCATCCCAGCCACTTCTGCTCTGGTCTGAACATCCATAAACTACCAAGAGAAGTCAGAACTTTATATTAACAACCAATTAATTGGTTGTTAAACCAATTCAACAAAGGTACACTACAGCTAGGAAATGATTAACTATTTATTCTGCTTTCCATGCTGGTTAGTTTCAATACAGTCAATCCACATGAAGAAGTGCTTTGCTCATGAGAAAAGAAGTAGCTGCTCTACCTTTCTGCTTCCAGCTCAGTTCCTTTAAAAAATGTACTTAAGTGCTAAGACTCCACACATCATTATCCATTTGCACAAGAGAGAAAGATTTTTGTGTGTTACAACTCCAATAAAAAGTAGTAGGGGGTAAACAAGAAGCCTTACTGCTTACCAAACACCTATTTATGGCTTTCTGCATGTCCAGCTTTGCAAAGTCACTCACACAATTCAAACTGCCTGGGAAGATGCTCAACTCAAAGTCAAAAATACCTGATTGAAGGGGAAAATTGTCACTTGGCTTAGAATAAGTGCTGTCTGTCAATCTACAAGAATGCAAACCTGCTTTCTTTTTTTACTTTCTCCTTTTCTTAATCTCTGACAGGGAGCGAGGAAAAATATGCTGATTGTGAGGAAGTAAGGCAATTTTGTTTAGAATTATTCAGTGTACAGAAGGACCAGTTCTGCTGACTTTAGGTGACCCTCTAGGTCTGTTTCTTCCCATAGGCTTTTCCTGAGGGAAAACACAAACTCTTAAAAGAAGTTTGGTACAGCTGGTAGCTATGTCAAGAAAAGTTCAGGCTTCAGAAAAAGCCTGCTTGTTGGCTGCCAAATCTAATTATTGTTGCTTTATTGGATGTGCATATGTCTGGAACAAGGAATACACACATTTTTATTAATAAGTTCAAAAATTGAAATGACAGCTAAATCATTAAGTTGTATATTTAAGTTGTGTATTTCAACTTCAATTTTGTGTTTGGCAAGTACTCCTTTATATTAATGGCCATTATTCATTTTACTTTGAAAAAATTATAAATATTCATTGTTGCTTGGTTTATAACACTAATTGAAAATGCTTAACATAGACACATAAACAGTCTGGTGTATGTTAAAGCACTTACACCAAACCTGCTGGTTCTCCTGAGCCTTCTTTGCAATAAAGTAGCAGAGGCACTTTTTCAAAAAACAAAACAAAACAAAACCTCAAAAAGCCAACCAAAGGTTTTTTAAAAAACCTTTGAGTGTTTTGTAATAATTTTGGATTATATTCTTTTTTTCTGAAAGCACTGAAAATTTCTACGTTTCTAAAAACTTAGAAATATACGCATTAATATATACCTGATTAATAAACATCTTAATATACACATGTTTATAATACACTTCTTAGATAGTCTTTTCACCTTAGATAGTCTTTTCAACTTAAAAATAACATTATTACATTTTCAATTGACTACTGTAGTCTTTGTCATTAGAATTCTAGCGTTAACTTTTGTACCAATTTCTGAGATCACAACAAATGTTAAGTTTCATTTTGGGCTTTGATTTTTTTTATTTTGTTGGAGTTTGTTGTTGTTTTGGGTTGAGCTTTACATGTTGACCATCCACATGAACTTAAACCCACTAGTAAGCACTCATTACAGTACCTTGTTTTAAGAGTATCTTTGATTTTTTTATTAGCAATAATCTCACTGAAAGAGTGAAATCCCAAACAGAATATATATATCAATATAAATATATGTGTGTATCTATATATATATATGTGTATGTCTATCTATCTATCTATCTATCTATCTATCTATCTATCTATCTGTGTGTATATATATCTATATATATATCTGTGTGTGTATATATATATAGATATAGATATATAGATATAAATTTATAGATGTGAACTGCTCACAAAGCCTGGATGATAAGTGGATTGAAAGCCATATGCATTTTAGTTTTATCAACCTTAAGAATTCCTATGTAAACGTGTATATTCTATGCTGCTGGATCAGCATATCTGACTGCCACAAATTACACCTGAAGTTACTCTCCATCAGGAATGTTTCAGATTTGTGCTCTGAGGCTGTGGAAATCACTTGTTTGGATGAGGTGGTGGGCCCAGAGAGCACAGGCATGTTCTCTGTGGGACTGTATTTATACTGCGGTAGAAAAGAGCTCAAAAGGTTTTTCATTTGACTTTTTATTTTGAATAGATATAGCTGTGCTGGATTTAGAGCAGCAAGAAACTCCTGGGTTTGGTAATGAAAATAAAAGTATAGATTTAATCTACCAAGAGGTGAAAGCTTTGAGCCCACACAAATTATTTTTATTTTGGCCATAATCACTGTCCCTGTCCAGCAGGTGTGTAATATCCTCTGTCTAGAATGGAAACCCTAAGAAATGTCATTGTACTCCAGTGCTTGTACCCTTTCTAATAATAGTTCAGAAACAGGCGTAAATTCATGGGTTGCACTGCATGGGGTTTTCTAATTATCATTATCCATAGCTTTTTTAGCCATAGAAAGGATGTTTTCCACTTTGTAAAACTGTACTTTCTGGTTTGTTTCTGTGGTACTGCAACATCATAGATGGTAAAGCATGGCTGAACTATTTTGTTGGATCTTGGAAAACCCTAACAGCCCAGACCAGGAATTAAAATGTTTTAGAAGTTTAAATGGACATCTCTGTTGCACTGCTTTCCAGACATCAGAGGAGTATAAAGATTTTTAACTATGTTAAGAAATTTTTTTTCAGGGAAGAAAACCAGAAATACAACAAAACAATTAGGTGATGTGAAATTATAGTAATTTTTTATGTAACAAAGCTCTTAATTTACAGAAATCAGATGAAAATAAAGATCACCATGGATTTTTATACTATGCAATGTGACCTACCTCTTTTTAAAAATAAAAAATTATTTTCTTGTATGAAAAATCTGGATTGCTTTGTATTATAGCTATGACATAAATTCATTTAAAAATATATCAGACTAAACATTTATGGAAGAAAAACATATTCACTTGAAGCTCAGCTCAGGAAACTTAGTAGCTGTGGGATAAATTGAAACACACCTTTCTCAAATAGTTGGGCATCTTATTATTCCTGAATGTGGAGGGCCTCCATTATTTTGGGGAAAATGCAGAAATGGAAAAAAATCTTAACTAAAATTTTACAAGTTTTTCCCAAATCTCCTTACACAGTTCTTAAGTTCTTGGGTATCATGAAATTAGGAGCTGAGTATTGCCTTGAAAATACTGAAAAGCTGTGATTCTTCATCTCTATGCATGCACCTTATCGGGCTTCCCAAATTTAAAATTACACTGAATTACTGTCATGGAAGACCCCAGGAAACACATGGAGAACAAGAAGTCGCACGTCTTTCTGAAGAGATGAATTATACCATAAAATTATACCATATTTGGCTTTCATAGCATACACTTACATTCATGCCTGGGGGAGGAGGGGCCGTGGGGGGCAAGGCTTAGATCCACTTTGTAAGAGCAGGAATACCAAACACAATCATTAAATTCACCCTACACCAGTACCTGTTTCCTGGCCCACAGGCTGTTTCCAGGCAACTCATACATTCTTCCCTCTTTCCCATTATTCATACACTGCAAACTTTCCAGAGCATTAACCTGCAATCTTTCATCTCTCTGTAACACCTGCCTCACAGTCCTTGCATGCTTGCTGCAATCCAGAGTGCTTTCCCCAGCACACATGTGTCAAAAAATCATCCTTCTAGGACTTTAGTTATATTGTCTAGCTCATGCTTCTTTTAATTAGTTTATCACTTGCAATATTCAAGCACACTTTCCTGCCATATAGCTACTAGTCAAAAGGCTGTCTTAATTATGTTAATCAGACTTTCCCAGCTAATACAATTAGCTATAATTAGCTGATCCCTTTTATCCTACACTTTGTTCCCCCAGGGGCATTAGAAGTTGTTAGACTGGATGAATACTCAATCCCTCTTGCATGACTATCCTCCAGAAGAGCCCGAGGGCCAAAATGCAGGAGCTGCACTGCCCATGCTTTGCCTGACCCCGCCTGAATGAGCAGTAGAAGAAGCTTGAAGAGGCTTTGACTGAAAATGTGCCTTCCATTATAATCACTTTACAGGGAGGATGGAAGTCATGGCAAGGCATTCTGCTTAATCATTAAAGTGTATTTTAAATCTGCTGTGGACTTCCCTGCAGTACTAAGCTAGTGATTGTCACCAGCTCTGCTGCAGAGGCACAGGCTGCAGATGCACACACTGCAGTTTCTGCTGCACAGCTCTTGCTTTTCTTAATCTGCAGACAAAGCTCCCTTACAGGTACAGAGCTGATTGTCAACTGCCTGGCATGCAGAGTGGTCCTGTACTGTTAGATGAGTCACAAAGCTGCATTTACAGTGAATGAGTTGCAAAGGAATCATGTCCCATCTGGCATTGTTGTTCTGTCACTGTTTTGCCACGAGTGACCACCACACTGCTAAAGCAATCTCCAGAGATCTCACATGATATTTCTCTATAAGTACTGTTACCACCTGTTGTAGCCATGACACTTTCTGAAAAATCCTTTCCTTAGGATTTTTTTCTCCTGAGAAGCTGAGAGGCCTCAGGAACACAATGTAAACATTGATTATCTGCTGCTGTGGAATGCAACAGGTGCATCTGTGATTGGTCTCATGTGGTTGTTTCTAATTAATGGCCAATCACAGCCAGCTGGCTTGGACTCTCTGTCCAGGACACAAGCCTTTGTTATTGATTCTTTTTTTTTCTATTCTTAGCTAGCCTTCTGATGAAATCCTTTCTTCTATTCTTTTAGTATAGTTTTAATATAACATACATCATAAAATAATAAATCAAGGCTTCTGAAACATGGAGTCAACATTCTTGTCTCTTCCCTCATCCTCGGACCCCTGTGAATGCTGTCACAACCTGTTGCAAAGGCACATTGCTCACAAGCTGGAGGTTCCAAATTCTTTTACAGGCTTATGATGCAGAAGGCATATGTAAGATCTACAAAGGATGCAAATACATTAAAAAAAAAAAAAATTGAAGAGGTAATTTGGCTACTCTGGATGACCTGAAAATACATGATCCAACAACACAATAAAGCTTTTGAAAGCCTGGTATAATGGAATAGAGAAAGGAAGTGAGCATTTCTCAAAAGCATGCTTATCACCACAAAACAGAAGTACCTGCAACTTACTGACAAATAGAAAAAAATCAGGGAAATTACTATTAGAAAAGGGAAATATAAATGAGTAAAAGTAAAATAAATGTGTGCCAGGAGCAGTCCTCAATTAGCAGGGATAATGGTAGATGACAGAATAACCTATTGAAGCCCAAACTCAGCCTTTTACTGACACCATTCATCTCTTCCTGCCTTTTATATGCTCAGTGTGCATACAAATGATCACATAATGACAGAGTGACACAGACAGCAAGATTTGAAAGGGTATATCTGCTAGCATCATCCTGAGTCACATTCTTTGCATATGTTATAATTCCAATAATTTTTACCATTGTGACTGTAAGTTCAGGCTGCTGACAGTGAAATTGTAAATGGCCACGCTCCAGGGACAGAGAGCCTTCTCATACATCTCAGCCTCAGGGAGGAATTTCAAACTGAAACCACAAACTGATTTGAATACCTACTGCCATCCTTCATTTGTGTATTTAATGACAATAAAGTGATGCCTGTGACCTCTGTGAAAATGACAGTTTTAGGTTTAGAATCTACATGTTCCAAGGCACGTGTATTGCAAATAGAAATGCTTCTTTTCATGGACAGCTTTGCAGTATTGCAGGGGGAGGATTGAAGGAAAGTGTGTCAAATGAGACTGCAGCAAGGAAGAGAAAAGATCAGCAGATCTTGCAGTGGGAGGGATGAGTTAAACACAGTTATACCTTGAGATTGTCTAGAGATTAAGAAAGGGCCTAGAATATTTGCTGAAAGTATGTCTCTCTGTAAATTTCTGTGTTGTATTCAAGATCTTGTTTCTTGGCAAAGTGAAAGACACTTTATATATGAAGCAAATAATTTATTGTTGATAAAACTGATACTTTTACAATGTAATCCAGGAATCATTAATAGTCCAGACATATTTATTATGTAAAAAGAAAGAACCTTCTATATGAAAGAGTCAATGATACAGTTAAAATTGCTATACATACACTTAGTTTCTATCCCTTGGTGCAGTGCTTACCCTTCCCCTGGTTCTCTGGGCCCTGATGTTGGTGGTTTCACTCTTGTGGTGATGGTGGGATATTTTCAGGGGGTTGTTGGCACCTGGAGTCCTCTGCTAGTAGGAACTTGATGATCACCATGGTGGTTTCTTCTTCCTCACATTAGAGATCCATATGTGGTCATATGTACGCGTTTCTATTTATTTTAAGGGAATATGCTTTTACATCTTCCTCTTTCTTATTTGCCTCGGTATCCACATTATATTCATTATTTATTATATGGTGCATTTTACTTATGGCTTTAAAGATGTTGATTGTTGCTTTTATAGTATGTGTATAGATATATGTAAGCCTTTAGTTTATGAATCTCTCTCTTTCTGCATTCATATACAGAAATTAACACTGTTTTCTACATTGCATTTTTGCAGACTTGCAAGTGAATACTTTTGGAAGATTGAGAGACACAAAGTTTTACATTCACTATTTTTAACATGGTTTCTGTGTGGCAAGCATATCCCAGAAAATAATTCCTTCCACTTTTGTCTGGGAAATGACTCTGTGCTCCAAATTCTTCACGTGTAAGTTATAACTGCTGGGGTTTCATTAGATATTGGTTGAATTGTCACAAGCAGATCTAATGGAATCCAAATTAGCATTAATGGATTTTAGCTCTTCACATGTGATACACACTTCTGAATTAGGCTAAAAGAATTTTAATCTGATCTGTAAACTTAATTTATCCTGAAGGACAGATTACATTAAATTTAACCTAGTGGGAAAACATACATACACAGATGAACTTTAGAAATAGTTTTCTAGTATACATCTTATCTGCCTCATATCTGTGTGAGAAATGAATCTATTGCAAGGGGCTGTGTAGTTTCAATACAACTTACTTTTCCATTCAGAGCCAGAAACACTGGGACACAATGAAAACAGAGTTTGGCAGTAAAGTGCAGCCTTGTTATAGAGCAGGGCACCCTGGAAGTGTCAAAGCCTTTGAGTGTCACCATGATTAGTGATAAAGAGTGGAACAGTAACAAGATGTGTCATAAAGGGGACACCTGTGAGATGGTGGAAGTGACTTACAGACTGAAGCACAGCAGACACAGCAGGAAAAAAGAAATACTACTGTGAAAGAAAAGTAAAAACAGTTTAATTTAAAAAAGTAAATCTGGAAGCAGGGGGAGTCAATACCAAACAGAACTGAGAGAGGAGCCTGGGAGAAATTGCAATAGATGTGCCAGAACAGAAGGAGCATGTGGGGGAGGCACCTCTTCTCTAAAACAAGGTTACAGACAAATCTTTTACCTTTCCATTTGTCCCCTGTAAGGAAATAACTTTGCTCTCAGGTTTGTTTGCGGTGATGTGAACACTTCTAAACCTTATTTCAGATGGAAGGAGCCAGCTTAGCAAAGAGTACTCATTAAAATGTCTAAAGCTTATCTGACTTCTTTGAATTGAAATACATTATAAACCTATATTCATAGGTATATATTCTATATTCATTTATAGCAGTGGAGGCACCTGATTGAAGAGGGAAAAGGCAACCAGCAATAGGCTGAGGAGCTGCTAGAAGCATCATAGACAGCGCCAGAAGAGAATGCATTTGTCTATTACTGTCTTGCAGAAAGTTTCCCTGGTACCCAGGGCAGAACAGGCTTCTCAAGTGCAGTGAGTCCTCTTGGTAGCTAACTGCATGTCCACCCCTGGATGACAAGAACTGTACAAAAATCAATGTTTAATAAAAGTAAGTGGTAGAAAGCAAGAAGAGAGAAACAAAAAAAAATCCCCTGCCCAACCAAACTGAAACAAAAAGCCCAAACTGAAACAAAACCCCAAAGAAACCAGCAGAGAGATACAAAGTGTGCTGGAAGGAAGGGGTTAAAAGTGAAGGATTTGGTGAGGAGGACAATAGGTTTGCTCAAGTGACCTTGTAGCTGGGAATGCCAAGGCTTGGAGAATATGGAAAACCCTCTCCTTTGCCTACTGCTGTTTATCCTTTGTCTGCTTTGAAAAGTAGAATTTCTGTGCAGAGATGACATAGGTGTTTACAGAGACCTGGACACCCTCTCCCAGATGTGCTTGACCTCCCTGTCTTGGGAGAGAGATCAAATCAGAGATCATAAAAGCAGAGAGGAAAAGCACAACCATGGGAAAGATTGCACACGTGCCAGGCCTTTTGGATATGTGAGGCTGGCAGAGGCCTGGGACTTTTTGGAATAAACTTGGCAATGTGTGTGTCTGCTTTACCCAGAGTGGTTATGGAATAAATCTACTCTCTCACTTCAGCTGTGGATTTTGGCCATCTTCCTTACCTGCTGATACTGGGTTCACACCGTGTACCAGCAATTCTGCTCTGTACAGAAATCTGACCAGCAGCAGGAGGTTTGGAAAATCCTGCTCTGTGCATTAGGCGTGTACATGACTATGCTAGTGGAAATGGAATATTTTATTAACAATGAAATAGGCATGGCTGCAATGGATTATAATGCGGATTTCCTGTCCTACAGAAAGTTTTAAGTGTAGGCTGCAGCTTTTCCATCATACAGGTGTTTGTATGACTCCACCTCTTTTTTCAATTTTATTTGAAATTAGAGAGCAAAGGGGAAAAACCCACTAAAGAACATGCTGTAATCCTCTGTAAAGGCTTGCATTCACTGAAAGAATTAGAGTATGACAGCAGTATGAATATTTATGGATAGTGAGCATGAGTATAGCAAATGTATGTTTATAGTTACAAGTAAAGATATATGCATATGTACATATATGAATATCTAAAAATCATATATAAATAAATTTTTATTAATAATTCTTACTCTTTGCCTCTTCTTTGGGATTCTAGAGACATATCTTTCTATTTAGCTTGCTTTCTGCTATGTAGTTTGTAAATAAAATTTGTAAGAATCTATGACTTGTAACATTTTTTAAGGCAGATGTGAGTATTGTATCTAATACCAGAGTATTACAGCTAATATGAATCTTTTATTTTTCTGTATTTTGTTTCTTGATGGCTGAGTTAGTATAATGTTAATTCAGTGTATTAGACCAGTTTTGTATTTTTTTTCAGCTCAAAAAAACAATCAACGTGGCAATCCCAACTCATATAAGTAAACATTTTTTTGGCCTTCTGCTAATCTAAGAAATTCTCTTCTCCTACACATTATTAGGACAGAGGACAAGATTGTGTATTTAGAAATATCTTCCAGGTGGAAGCATTTGCAGCTGGAGACGAAATAGGGACTGTGGACTATTTACCCCTTAAAATTATCTCTCCGTTTGCAGGAGATAGTGACAGTGTCTCTCATTCAACAGGACTCAGTTCAAGCTTTTTAAAATTGAGTCTCCAGTTTTGGTTTGAGCAGGGAATAATTTTAACTGGTCTCACTTTTATTTGTATTACCTAGTGACATTCTGCTTTATCCTAACCACTAATAATATTATCCCTTCTATTTTATTGTGGCAGCTGACTCCAGGCAAACAAATTAATGTCAAATTGAGCATGAATTTATTACATATAGTCATTACTTTAGTACATAATTCCATAATTAATAATGGTAATTACAAACAGTAATTTAAAATCCCAAATAATGTATGGCAAATTCTTTGCATTTCAACTCCTATTGAAAACTTTCTTCATCATTTCTGTTTGTAAATTCATCATCAAGCTGAAACTTTAGCACTCAGCTTCCTGAGTAGCAGGTTTTGAGCATGCTCAGCCCTCTCTTTTCTCTTTCCTCTTTTGCATCCATAGACATGGAATAGGATCTCATCAAAGAAATATAAGAAGACCATGTGAAAAAACCTTGCATATAGTTAAATTTACTGGAATACTCAAAGTTGCTTCATGGTGAAATTCAAGCCTGGCCATCACTTGAAAAAGAAGTGCCTTGGTGCTGCCACCTAATAATTCCCTGTCTAATTTGGGCATTTGTCTAATTTGGGGATTGGTTTCAAGTGTCAGAAATCTGATATTATTGCTAAAATTCATTAAAAAATAAACAGATGGTAATGGTCTTGACAGCAGAGACAGGTAGTATATTCTCCTATTCTTTATAGTGGTTTGGAATACTGGTGCAGCATATGTGTTCTGGAAATTAGATATAGAACTGTATTTAAGGTCAATTGAAGAATCATATACTGTTAATCCTTTCATTATTGTTTTGATGAAGAAACAGTAATGCAGGCTGATTTGCACAAGTAAGGTTAGAAGCTGACTGGAGAAGAATTTATAAGCATCAATATATTTAATTAAATTTCATGTGTAAGTGAACTTCTGTACTTGTAAGTTTGTATGTAACCCATACTTGTAAGTTTGGATTATTGATCCAGTACAATATTACTTGAAAAGCAAAAATGCTCTGGCACTGGCTATCTGAATTATTTTCATACACATTTAGTTGTACAGAATCAAACCAGGTCTCAGAATCTGCATAGCACATGTGTCCAAATTATTTGAACCAGGCTCTTTAGTGGTCCTAGAGAGTGGAGGAAGAGCTTTATGCATTAAAACAACTCAAGTAGCTTTGTCCTAGCAGTGATTTCAGTAATCAAAACAAATATTTTTCTTGCTGTACTGTTGAAGTTTCAGGTGAGTCAGCAGCCATGCACTAATTAGAATTCACCATCAAGGACTGCAAAGGTCATGGCTGGAGCAGCACCAGCCCTCACTCTATCTCCATTATCGAACTTTCCTATACAGGTAAATGTGTCCTTTGCATCTTTGCTTAAAAAAAAATTGGTCATATACTGCAGAAACTAAAAAAGGGTTCAGTGAGCTGTTCTGGGAGAAGAGCTGAAGTAGATTGCACCAGAATGACTTCTCAGAAATGTCTGAAATTCACATATTCAAAATAAATATTTTAAAATACTTAAAATAACCAAGTAGCAATACTTACTCTAAAAATATATATTAAAGAGAATGTTCTGTTTACAGCCCTGTCCTATTTACTAATCAATGTCAGAATCTGTACATGGCAAAATTTTCCTTGATCCTGGGTATGTAAACAGCCTGCAAAATAATGAATATTTGACTAGTCTGTGTTCTTCTTTTGATTTCCTAATATTAAAACATATTGCATATTAAATCTTAAGTTTACTCTTTCTTCAGTTATGAAACAGATGCTGTACAATTAATTCCATAGAATTTCTTAAAATTTAGCCTTTGAAGTCTCTTAGATTCCTCCCACAGGTTGGATCCTGAATGCAGCAGGACATTGACCGGGTCTGTAAAAGCCTTGCTGCCCTGGGCAGCTCTGCACGGGGAGGGCACCCAGGAGCAGAGAGTGACAACATCACAGGCACAGCAGCAAGGACTGACATCTTGCAGGGCCTGAGCAAGACAAAGCCCAGGGATGGCAACCAGAGCCAGTCAAGAGTTCACTGATTGACAAGCAAGTCCATGGTGAGGACGAGCCAGAAAGTCACATCAGCAGATCAAGATCCTGATCACCAAGAACAAGCAAAGTTGCAAAATAAGTCAGATAATGAACTATGAACAAGGACAACTGGACTGTTAAATCGTACAAATACTTATGACTCACTCTCACTGTATATTTTTAATTCCGGAAAATGCTGAAGCAGAAAATAATATAATTAATAATATAAAATAATTAATTTTTGTTTTATTTCTAATATAATAGTAGAAATAAAGTAATAGAGAAACAAGGCTCCCCAAACTGGGAATTCCACATGATTTTCAAAGTAATTTGCTATATTCAACTTTATTGTTATTTAGGAAAACTGATCTCAAGTTTTGGTTCCAGTATTTTTACTACTCACATGTAGAATTGTATAGTGATTTTAATTTCTCGTACCCATGAACCACCGCTTATGAAAACAAGTTTTAAAGCCTGTGGTTCCTTTTGGCATTTCTTGTAGTTTTCTCCAAGAAGTTCAATTTCTGAGAATTCATAATTCAAAGCCTTATGACTGGCATATTTTTATTTCTGTAACCATGCTCTAGTCTGATGACCTAATTAGATAAATTTGACAAACCAATATGCCAACAGTCATGCAAAGCATATAATTTTTGTATTTTGATGATTATCTTCTTTCCAAGATGATGTAAAAAAAATTGTTTTAGAGATAACCGTAGAAAGCAAAAAATAAAAATCAAAAATTTTTTAAGAAAATGTGTGCTATATGAGTTGATGTTTTTAGTCCTTTTTCTTGGCCTTCCTTTTCTCCTTCATGTAAAGACAAAATGGCTTGATTGTGTCATTCTTATTAACACATATTGGTGTAATTTTAGTTCTCATTATACTCGGTGTACCTGATTTCTGTGGCCAAACAAAAATTTCTACACACTTTATTGGTGTAGCTGGACTACTTCTGCAGCCTGAAGTGTTGATGTTTCTACTGCTAATTGGTTTTCATGTTTACTTCCCCTGAAGTACTTAAGAACGGATTTGTATCATCCATCTCTAAGTAGAGAGGAAATGTTTCAGCATTAAGCTTTATTACATTTCTAGCTCCTTCCTTAATACTTCCTCCTTACCACCTGCTTGGCTTCATACTGTTTGTTCTCTTTGCCTCTTAATTTAAGCTTGCTAATCATCTGTTAATGCAGTTTCAACGAAACATCCCTTGCATGAAACCCCATCAGCTGCCTCATTACCAGATCTTATTGAAGTCTCTCCACCTATTACCACCTGGCCAAACTTCCATTATGTTTTGTCATTGAGAGTGTGGGCAAGGAGAGATTCAGTTACGTGAGCACTAATAGGAAATTAAAAAAAAATTAATTTGACTTAACCTTGGTACAATGAATAAATGTTTCACCACTGGAAAAAATAGAGTCCAGCTTAAATTACACTTCCAGGCATCTGTTTGCTTGCCAATTTAGCTGGATATGACATTCAGGTATAAATGCATGCAAAAGCCAAATCAAGTACATGTAATGAAGTATTCAGAAAGACTAGCCATTCCAAATAATCTCTGGCATTAGGGGATACAAGGCAAACATGCAATTTAGTAGTATTACCACTTATTTGCATTTTAGTTCTTGAGTTAATAATTATTTGTTCTTCTCATCTTACACTGAGACAAGAAATAAACAGGCTATAAAAAACTCACAGATTATGATGTCAACATATAAAAGTGTCAGTTTTGCAAAATTCTATAATTTTCTTTGTACAAATCTGTCTTTTCCTTTAGGTATAGCTAAGTAATGTTCTTAGAACAGCTGTGAGATTATTATTAAAGATAAACTTTGCACTGCAGATGCTAAAAAGTAGTCCAATGAAAGTTTCATAGGCTTTGTAATATTTTAAAGAGATCAATTTTTGCCTTCTCAAAGTTATTAATTAGAAGATTTAAGTTACTGTGTCATACTCACATGGACAAACTCTACAAGAAATGCTACAGCAACACTAAGCAAAAAGGGTGGTTATGTGAGTGCAAGAATTTAGTCTTTACAATTTAACCCATGTATTGCAGGAGACAGCTATAGTTCTCATAAGATTTAATCTCTAAATAACATATTGCTCATGAAGACTGTCAATTGCTTGCTGTGGTGGGTGGACCTATTTGTTTGATCCCTCTGCAGAAACTGAGTAAATGTTTTGCCTTGCCAGTATATTTTTCACACTCCAGATATGGGAACAATTCAATTTCCGTGGTGGCAGCAGTTTTGGTCCTTTCTTTGAATGATACTGACAAGTGTAAAATCTCTGTGAGGTTGTAATATCAGAATAGAAATTCAGTGAATTTCTCAAAATGCCAGTAAAAGAAACAAATATTAATTCAGATATCTGATGAGATAAGGAAGATTTTCTCAGAGAATGAAGAGTGTGGAAAATTTTCACAAATGACAAGCAGTGAAATATCTCATATTCCAAACTAAATTTCAAAGTATTTGTTTATCTTATGTATCAGAATTGAACTTCAAGTTATTCTAATCTGGTGTCATATATAATTCAGACTGTACAATGTTTTTATTATTCATATATGATATCTAGCATCCTCTAAGTGCAAAGCCTCTAACTTTACATGTTCATATGTTCATAGATTTCATATAAAATAATAATTTCTATGAGTTCTGCATAAGAATGATTTGTAAACTTATTGTCATGAGGTCTACATAGTTATTATGCATATCTTTAAGGGGGGTCTGCAATATCATCTTCCATCAAGACAAATAGTCTTGATGTGCAAGTCAGAGAATTTTTCTCTTCTTTCTAGTTAGTTCTGGTGACTAATTACACTCTCAATTAAAAAAAAAATCCCTAATTTGAATATATCTTTCAGCCAGTAATTTTTTAATGGTCTTCTTTGCTAGATCAACAAATTCTTTGGGAGAAAAAAATTCATATGGTGAAGAAGACTTGATCCATTATGTGCAGACCTTCCAGCCAAATTAATAGAGTCTCTAAAAGCTATCTTAAAATAAGATTTTTTACTAGCCCTTCCATTTTCTGGTCTCTTCTTATTATTGTCCATCACTTTTTAAATATGATTCTCATAACTGAATTTCATTCTTTATTTATGTACCATCTCTTTTAGGTTTGTTTTTAATTAAAGACATATTTCCCTTCTTTATCATGGTTCTGTTAATACTTCAGAATTCCATATATCCTTGACAGGTTTGTGTTCTTGCTGTCCAGTGTCCACTTCACAGATCAGTATTGTCTTCCTTTATGAATTAGATCTGAGGGAATTTTTAAAATTTAATTTTTCATCAGTAGTTCAGAATTTAAAATCATGTCAAAATTAATGTTAATACTTAAAGAAGCTGTTTAGATAGATCCAGTCTATTGATTCTTACATAAAACTCCTTGCTGTCTTCCAGTTGGTCAGTTCTTAATCCCGTTTTTCAAGGGATTGCGAATACTGTCTGCTAAATATTTAAGTCCATACAACTGTAAATCTTGCTTTTGTAACATGTAAGTATATTACATCTGTGGTTGCCTCTGTCAGTCCAACTTGTAATCTCATAAAAAAATTAAATTAATTTTATTTTATAAGACCTGTCCTCCATCATGTGTTATTGATTGCATTTATATTCCTCTTAATTTAATTATGTATTGATTGAATTATGTCAGCTTTCCGTTCTTCTGCTCAAGGATGACAACCTGGTAATCATATATAAATATATATACTTAAGCTGGGTCAACCTACTGTCTCCACTGGGACATCATTAATCTTTTATCTCGAGAAATTACACTTCTATTCTACTATTGGTGTCATTTTCTATTACTCACTACCCATAAATAATAAATAGAAGGAAGCTGGACAGAAGCCCTGCTGAATGTTTACAAGCCTTGGGTTCGTTTATGTAATTTGGACCTGCTAATTTAAGAGGTCTTAAAGAAGAAAAGAAACAAACATGAAGAGTGACATTCATATGATTGGTGTTTATTTGCTTAAACATCATATTTGGGACTTTGGTCAGGATCCTCTGTCTCAAAGAAAACATCTGATTTATGAACAAAGTGTCATCACAAGATTTTTGTTACCTTGAGCACAGCAGACATACAACAATTATTCAGAGATTGTTGGCATTATTTTCCAGCTGGTCTCAGATCTCCCTCCTACTTTCCTGTGAGTGATAGGGAATGCCTCTCTACAGTGAGTGTTTTCTGTTTCTGTTGTGTAGAAATGCACTTGAACTCCATAGAGTGTTCTGAACTCTCTTATTGGCAACATTAATTATTTTCTCTTGCTCTTCCTCAGGTTGTCCCATAACCAGGGCTTTGAATGGGGCTCCCAGTGCTCTGGCCAACAGCCTCCAAGGCACAGAAAACTTCCTCCTTCAGGCTGGTGTGGAAGGTTCCCATCCTCCCAGCTGCTCCTGATCTGCCGTCACGGACGCAGAGACAGAAAGGGAAATGGAGACAGAGCTGGGTGGGTGCAGCTGATTCAGCCTGGAAGAGCTTTGATCTGCTTTCTTACAAACTCTGCTCCCTCTGTGATCCTGCCTACCAGGGCACTTAATATTCCTAATTAATTCCTTCTATCACTGCAATCACCTCCGCAATAAAAAGCTTTACTGGTAATAGAAGAAATTTTGTGTCCTGAAGGAAGCCCAGTGTGAGGGACAAAGGCTCAGATATCAACAGAACAGACACAATTATCTGTATGTACTTTACCTGACACTTTAAAAAATAGGTGCTTATGTACAAATCAGTATGCACCTATTCAACTATCTAAATCCATTAGAAATGGATCTATTAACCACTTATTTTTCTGTTTGTCACTATAAGGAGTGCTACTTCTATTACAGGAATGACAATATATCACTTTTCCATCTGAAGAGATTTATAGCAGACCACCTCTCAGCCAGACTGAGAAAAAAGTATTTAAAGTTACTAGTGAAATTACTCATAGTTTCTATGCAGTGAGCAGGCAAAAGGAGTGCCCTAAACCAGGGGTAATGGATGATCAAAAGTTTTGATTGCATAGTGATAGTGTTGAACTACCTGATTTCCACTTATCATAAAAACAAAATACAGAATTTTCTTCGTGAAATTAATAGAAACAAACAAACAAAAAATTTGGACATGAAATTAATAGCAGAAAGTTAGTTGTTTGAAGATTCACTGGAAATACATACATCAGTATTCTTCTAATTAAATTTTTACTGCGTTGTCACAATGGTGTGGTGGTTTAGATTTTCAAATCAGTAAGGGTAATATTGTATTTACTGCTTAGTGTTTGTACCCATCAGAGCACAAATTCATAGTACTCATCCATTTAGCCTTTTCATTGCTAACACTAAGAGAAAAAGAACCACTGAAACATGCAGTTCTTCTCACAACCGATGTATTTTATCCTTAGGGGTATCCACACTTTTAAAGTTCCATCATTGCATTAATCCTTCATTTCTACAACACATTAAAAATATTCATTTCATATCTGTTTTTATAACCAGTTGGTGTAAAGTTTATAAAAAATTGGTGTAAAGTTTAAATACATGCCCCCAAATCATTGAGTACCTCCTAAATCTTGTTATTCTAGAAGGATGTGCATGTATCACTTGAAAAAAATACTAAAAATGTAAAGTACAACTCTAGTTATGATGGTTAGTTTTCTATATTAAAAGGAAAATGTGAGCCACTAAAATCAATACTTCCATTGGAATTATTATTTCTTCCACAGCTCTGAATACAAATAGACATGAGATCATTAAGCTTTTACCATTTATGGTCCTTAAAAATCTATATCCTAATCTCGGAACCCAGTGTGTAATAGTACAGAACAAAACTACTCAATGAGAAACATGCTGAGCTGGGGACAGCCTTCAGAGAGCAGAAAAAGTAAGTCAGCCCAAATTTCTGACAATGGAAGACTAATAAAAATAAGAGTTCTCTTGTGAGATCGGAAAGAACTACACTGAGTCACTTCCAGAGGCATTCTGATGAGTAAGGTGACTTTTGTCAATGATTTACTTGCATTTTTTACATTTACTTGCACAGAGTGGTCTAGATTGGCTGGATGTGATCCTGCTGTGCCCTTCCCAGAAGTGACTGCTCCTGGCTCCCGGCTCCCATTAAATGCATAACTCAGAGGAAACCCCTCCTAGAGAATTTTGCCATGGGAGGAGCTCAAGACTCCTCTTGCATGGGAGCTCTGTGGGAACTGGGAGCTTCCAGGCCATGAAGATGCCATTGGCCACAGTCCTTGTGTTTTGGAATCACAGCTTACAGATCCCTTGCGGGCAAAGCAAAGTTTTAATTTACACACTGAGTGATAGTAAAGCAAAGCTGACACATCTTAAATTAGAATAATACAAATAATCATATCTCCAAAAGTAAACTCATGAGAAGATGATTACCTTCAACATCCACTTGTTTTCTGATTGAAATACGTTTTTGTCACATTATCAGCATCTCTCTTAAATTACCTTTCATTTTTGGAGTATCCTTTTCATTTTAATTACAGGTTATATATTGGATTACAGGTTATATATTTGTCATCCTTATTAATCATTATGCAAATTTTTGTTAGATATTTTGAATAATATGTATTTCCTCTAAAAGGTGAATAAAAGTTAACTATAGTTATTAACAGGTTAGCTGCATTCAATAATGAGGTAGTTCCATCTGCTTCAGGTTTGGGTGGACTTATGATTGTCATCTGTGACAACTCAATTCTGTGGGCTGATTTCTTTATAATTTTGGAGCGATGTAGTTTCATCCTTCTATTTTCTTTAAAAAGGTGGATGGAATTTGTAATAACTGATGGTGTCTGCCTTCTTTATAATGTGCTGAGCTCATACATAATCTAAAAATAAAGAGAAACATGAAATTATAAACACTATTCTCATATGGAGATTAGTATATTTGTTTAATTTCTTTTACCTCTTTAAATCTGCAAGGATTCTGCCTCTTCTATGAATTAATGTTTTGAAATGGATGACCTGTGAATGTGTGAGGGACAGCCTTTAACCTGACAGAAATAAAGCTGCTGTAATTAGACTGACAAGGGAAAAGAAAGGAAATTTGAATGAAACTCTCATTTTCTAATAGACATGGTTCAGGCAGGTTGTATCCTGTGGATTCCCACTGTCTGTGATTTGACGAGCTGTGGCCCTTGTTGAAGAGACCTCTTCAAAGGAAGCAGCAAATTTCTCATCTTCAGGTGCAGAAGCAACATAAAACCAATTCTAGAACAAGAGGAAAAAATGTCAGATACAGAAATGAGGTCACTGAGCTGGTTCCAGCATCTCTTTACACCGCAGCAATGTGGCCACAGAAGATTAAGCACCAAATCATACTGCATAATTCTTTACCAGTGTCACCTTATCATTCTATTAATTCATAGTATGAGAGATAATTTTAAACGAATTTCTGTTTCAGCTTTTGTGCAAATGCCAAAGAAAAATAAAAGATGACCTTGAAACTCATTGAAAGTCATGGTTAGGAACTCAGGCCCAGTTAGAAAAAGTGCTTTCTCAGTACTTTTTCCCTGAGACCTTATACACTGGGAATTATAGATTATTTTTGGAAAAAAATAGGTGTCAGAGGTTTATGTTATGTTTAGCTTTGATACACACATATTCTCTGGGCAGAATATATTTACTATTCAGTTTCAAATTAACCACAACTTAGTTAAGGAATTCCACAGGAAACTGAAATACATTATAGATTATTCAGCTACTTTACTTTTTTTTTTTTTTTTTTTTTTTTTTTTTTTTTTTTTTGAGGGCAGCCAAAAGGGGATTTTCCTGAATACTTAGAGCTTTTTCTATACAAATAAATTTTTTTCCTAGAAGAATTTTCAGTTTAGTTGTACTTTTCTTATTACTTTAAGTGTATGGGCAAAGACACAATGTATCATATAAAATTATCCTGGATAAGAAAATAGAAACTCTCTGACAGGATTAACTCCTTCATGAAATGCCCATGGTGAAAATTTTAATCAATATGCATTTTCAAACTTGATCACTGCATTTATTCCTAACCTCACTTGAATTTCCGGAAAATTTCCTACCTCAATACAGAATTTTAGCACATGCTCTACCAATTCTTAGTACCTTTATGCCTCCATTTATTCTAGTAGTGTTAACACTCCCCATAATTTCTAATATATTTATTATGCTACATCTCCCCAGTAATCTGTAGAGCTCTTTGACTTCACAGGGACAGGAGCTGATCTTCTAGCAGGACCAAAAACATTTGCTTCTGTTCAAGATGTCCTTTTCTTAAAAGGCATCTTTGTGACATTTTTTTACTGCAAGAAGGAGTTTCATTCTTACTCATCACCAGAAAGGCAACATGGCAGCTACATTTAATCTTCAGCACTGACAAATACTTAAAATAGAAATGTCTTACATCAAAGTGTAGAACATATCAGTGTAAAATCCTGAACATTCTCAATGAGAAGAAGTCAGCTCAAGTTAAATTAATTAAGCTCTCAATTTATTGTCTTTATCACATGTTTGTTTCTGTGTATACTCAAGGGCTTTATCTAAAAGAGAATATTGTTTTGATGCTTTTTTAAATTAAGTAAAGATTATACTAATTAAATCTGTCTGAAAACTGGGGTGGATGTTTATTAATGCTTTGTGATCATGTCATCTAGATTTTCTATGAAAAAGAATTTTTGATTTTTGATCAAAACAAATTTAAAAGTTAAATCTAATAACAATAGTAAAGAAGAAGTGTTAAAAACACTCATGGAATTTGAGATTTTCCTTGTGATACAATTTTCAAATGAATATTTGCAATTTTTCAATTAATAATCTCCTCAGACAGATACTAAAGTGACACACATGACAAGAGAAAAGCAGTTTTCTTGTCCATGGCACATGCAGCTATAGAGTTAGTGTAATATTCTCATCGCACCAATAAAATTACTGTCTGTTAGTAGGGGAGGTTGCCAACAGCTGATAGAACATCTGAGACAGATTAATTTGTTGCTTTCTCTTTCTGCTAAGACTAGCAGATAAGGTGACAATTAGTGTCATTTAAGTTTCTCTTTCTGTTGGTACAGATGTTTATGACTGTATTTAAATAGTCATTTACACCCTATTTTGAAGCTGCATTTCCAGCTGTATATTTATATTAGGCCAGGTGAATCCACTGAAGGGTGAATTGTGATGACAAGAAGAAAATAAAATGTTCATTTACTTCCATACCTAGACAGGGCTACAGTTATATGTGTGCATTATAATTTGTAGCTCCTTAGGCATGTCATAGCATAATTTTTCACCTTTTTTTTGAATACACTTAGAAGATATTATACAAACATATAGAATTTCAATTGAGGGAAGGGCATTAAGTGACAAAAGCAATAACACACAGTGCCTGTATGCAAAATGCACTGCTATGCTGTGAGTTCTTTGTTGTTACAAGGTTGTGTCAAAAAACGTCGGAAAAATACAATCTTTTCTTGTATTTGCAGGGTTCCCAGACAAAGGAAGGAACAATGAATCTGACTCCATGTTCTTAGAAGGCTAATTTATTATTTTAAGATACTGTATTATATTAAAGAATACTATACTAAACTATATTAAAGAATACAGAAAGGATACTTACAGAAGGTTAGAAAGATAATAACGAGAACTCGTGACTCCTTCCAATGTCTTGACACAGCTTGACCCTGATTGGCCAATAAGTCAAAACAATTCACATGAAACCAATGAAACAATCATCTGTTGGATAAACAATCTCCAAACACATTCCGCATGTGAGCACAACACAGGAGAAGCAAATGAGATAAGAATTTGTTCTCCTTTTTCTCTGAGGCTTCTCAGCTTCTCAGGAGAAAATCCTGGGCCAAGGGATTTTTCAGAAAATATGACTTACACAATCTTGTCCTCTGAGAATCTTGATGGTTTTGGCTGGGATTGAGCTAATTTTCCTCAGAGTGTCTGGCATGGCGCTATGTTTGGATTGTGTCACCCAAGCAGTGTTGATAAGACAGGGATTTTTAGCCATGGCTGAGCAGTGCCCTATCAGTGTCAATTAAGGTCTTTTCCTCCTGCTGTACGGCCAGGGAGGATCTTGAGGCATGTGCCATAGGTTAGGAGGGGACATGACCAGGCAGATGACTAGAGCTAACCAAAGAGATATTTCACACCACAAAGAAAAATGAGCATGTCTGGAGTTATGGCATTTCTATTTCAAAGTCCCCATCATGCCTGATGGCCTGGCTTTCCTGGGGATGGCTCCAAGAAGCTGCATAGCCATGGGAGGCAGTGAATCAACTTCTTTTACTTTGCCTGCATGTGTAGCTTTGGCTTTACCTACCAAATTGCCTTTATCCCGTCCCATGAGTTGTGTTGCTTTACCCTCCTTGCTCTCTCCCCCAGGAGCTGCAGGGAGCAGCACATCCTGCAGTGATAAGGGCTGTGTGGGGCAGAGATACACATTGGGGTTAAATCACAACAGGAGCGAACATGCAGGGCTTTCCCAAAGTGCTAATCCTCAGAGATGAGTGCTCAGCCTGTGTTGAGCCTGTTGAAGGGATTTTTCTCTCCATACCTGCAGATGGCTCTGTGATCAGAAGGATGGAAGGAAGAAGCCACAGTTAACACAAAGGATATCATTATTGCTGCTGTCCTCAGTGTGCTGTCTGAGTTCGCACTTCAGAAACGGCACCACATTTTTAAAAGTAGTTTGAATGCTGCTAATATGAAATTAATATTGACTAATATTGTCAAAACTGTGCAACTCCTGCACTCTGACACCTTTTGCCTGTGTTGGGGCAGAAGTGAAGAGTCTCCCCCACCAATTTCCTGTTGTCTTAATAGTTTATGATGTTTTAACCTCCACTTCTCTCAATTTTTCTGCCTTTCCCTAACTCAATCACTCTACATAGTGAAAAGTCCATGTATTAAAAAGGCATGTTGAGGCTTTCTAGCCAAATCTCCACTCAGACTAACCAGACTTTCAATTCTATTATGTACAAAAGAGAATATTGATTTACCCACTGTCAGTAAGACTTTATTATACGACATGAGGATGAAACAGATTGTATCATTGAGAGCTGCATATTATAAATGAAATTGCTGTGAACAGTGAGAAAAACTAGAAGAAGAATTGGAAATCTCTTTGCCTTATTTTGGTTACCTAAACTGTGTCAATTTATTATATTTAGTAGTCAGAGAGCTTGTTAAAAACCATCAATTAATATTCACAAGAATTCCAATTATACTTAGCGTAAAGACAGAAATCTAAGTATCTTGCAAGGACTGCTTTGGACACTGTGGCATATGCTACTATGATTTTGTTTTTCAAAAACATTATTTACCTGCCCCTGTCCTGCACATGCCCTAAAAGTAAATTTCCATGAGTCTTTCTCAATGAACAAGTCGATTATCCTTCAACAATCAAATTATATTCCTGCTTGACTCAAAACTAGAGAGATTTTTTTCTTCTTTCATCCACCTATGAATATTTATTACTCTGCTAGGCGAGTCTAATAAGAGTCTGATTTAAAACCCATTCAACTCAAAGGAGGCTTTCAGATTATTTTAATGGGATTTGATGCTGAAACTAAGACTTTGTGTCAGTAGACATTGCTGGAGCTGTAAGCATCCTGAAGAGATAGGGAATGAACACAAAGGAGCAGAGACGGGGTTGCATGTATAAAAAACTGGATGTTTCAGTTTTCACTAAGAGGTTTTTGTTTGGCTGCTATATCAGCTGAAGCTGACTTTGGTATCTTACTCACAGGATGTCAGAAGTCTGCTTATTTCTGTGTATTTTATTTACCTACATTCTCTTTGATACCCACAAGAAAAATGAGATTGTACTGTGCTGCAAACAACAGAGGGATATAGGCTGGAGTATCTGTCTAAGTTGTGGTTTGAAGATTCTTCCACAAAATAATGGGAGACTATACCTAGCAGAAGTTTCAAAAAGAACTCTAGAAAAATATCTCTTGAACCAAAGTATTTATTTTTAAATACACGCATATATGTATACAAGATGAAAAGCAACCCTTAAGTTTATTATTCATATATGAACAAATAAAATAATATATAGGCATTTAAATATTCTCAATGTCCAAATGGAAACCATTAATGAATATTACATCAGGTCCAAATGAGGGCCATGGAGACGGGCAGAGGTCTGAAATATTTCTCCTGCTAAGAAGTTGATGTTTAGTCTGTAAAAGGGAAAGCTCCAGAAAGATTTTATTGTGGCCTTTCAGTACTTAAAGGGGCTTATAAGAAACATCAATAAATACCTTTTCCCGGGGCTTGTAGAATTCTGTGTATTCTTTATAATATTCCCTGAACTATGGCTCTGTATATATGAGAAAGCATGAATATAAGTAAAAGTGGATTTTAAAAAATATTTTAAGATGCAAATCTTGCATTTGTTCCTCGGCACAATTTAAAGCAAAAAACATAATTAGACTGGAATTAAGGATTGTCAAAGTTTGTTGTTAAATTTATGTTTACACTAATTATTTTTATAATATTTAAGAATATTTTTAAACAGAATTAGAAAGTTTGTCAAAATAAATTGAAGTATGATCAGCAAATATATAAAATTAACACAAATTATTTCTGTTCTGCATTTTGCATTTATTATTTCCTGTTGAATTTGAGATGCTTTAAATGAAATATGTCTTCCTTCTATTGCCACTGAAAGATGGAGCTAAAACGGCTTATGCGGTATAAATATTATATCAAATGACAATATGGTGTACTTCCACTAATAAGTAATTAAAGACCTGAACAAAAATTTACTAAAAAAAGTGTTAAAATTTACAAAAAAAAGTGTTAAAAAAAAGTGTTATGATGTCTGCTCATATTACACAAAATCTCTGTAATATGAGTAGACATCGAATTGCAGTGTGGACGTCTCCTCCATCATGATACTCCATGGGATAAAAGGAGGCAGCTCAGTCAGGTTCAAGTGTCCTCAATCCAGCAGTGAAAGGACTCTGCAGGGGTATTGGGGTGGCCTTTGAAGCTCCACATTCTAGGGCCTAAGGATGAATAACCACATTAAATAAAAGTGCAGGTTTAAAATTTCCTGTTTCAATGTTCATTTCACAGTCTGCTTTTACACCAATTAGAGCAACATGTGGTCCATGACATGTCTTGGTCTCCAAGTGTTTTAGGCCATTGAACAGTAATTTCCATTTTATAGTAAAGACAGTGAAAGAGACTGAACACATGGTTTCCATGAATGAGTCTTGAATTTCAAGGTAGAGTTTAAGAAAAAAAAAATCATTATCTTCTTCATACTCATGAGGATGATTTCAAACTCCTAATAAGAGTGTGTCAACTGGCTTTGAATTCTACACTCAGAAATATGAAGTTCTGCAGGATGTTGCAGTCATATTTTTAAGCTGTTTTCATATATAGGTAATAGATGCTAGAAATATTTTCTATATTAAAATAGAGTATGAAAAAGGTTCAAAGACACTATTTTTCAAATTTTTATTATGCATATGTATGTGTGTGTTTTCGTACTCAGAATGTGAACCTCTATCATAAAGATGGTAATTATTTTGCTTGGTAGGGCTATTATTGCTCTACCATTTTATATCTTTGGAAAGGTATCAAATTTTGTTCTATTTCTAGGCCTTAAATAGTCTACTATTCTTAATTAAATATTCTCTTGTTAACTGCATAAGGACAGTAACATATCCTTTAGCTTCAGCTAAATTCCTTGGGTTTTTTTTTTAAAGCTAAAGGTGGTGAGTTTATTTGAGTTATGTTTACTTTGAGGTTCTGTTTCATTACTAGAAAAAATAAATACATACTTGGGTCATTATTTAAGCTACTGTATATGCTGTTTTCCCTCCTGCATCTGACTCTATCACTTAAAGAAGCTGAATATTCTACTGAACAACACAGCAAGTCACTTTGTGTACGACTAAAATATTTAATTTCTGACCAGATTTCCTTCTTTCACCAAAGGTATACATTAGGACTTTAATGATGCATGAAGACAAATTCCAGTTGCAAATGCACAAGCTTTCTTAATATTTTAGGGAACCAATAATTAGCATTTTGGAATTGTGTGTGTGCATCTCACAAGCAATCTGGTTCTCCTCCTCCTTCTTCCTGTTTTTTAGTCAGTAGCTGGTGTTACACCAGCCATCTGCAGTTCTGCAGGCAGGTGCAGGGTCAGCATCACAGCTCCAAGAATGGGGTTCAGAGAGAGATGAAAAAATTGCTAAGCAACTAAGAAGAATTTCCAGCATAATTAAAAACCTCCACCAGCATTCATTTCTAAAAATATGCATGTTTTTATTTGGGTTTTTTTTCTAACATTTCTCTGGACATGGTTTGCTCAGAAGAAACAACACATGGACTTGCTTGCAAATTTCAACTGTGTAGGAATAATGGGAAATATATAAAGCTAGCCATAAAACAAAGGGGAAAAATCCACATGGTTTGTTGAAGGCTTGTGCCTTGGAGTTAAAAGACCATTCCACAGTATTGATTGCCTTGGGAGCATGATGCTGCTCTCTAAGAGCAGTAGGCACCAACCAAAATGCTGAGGTGGAGCAACTGTCAGAGAAGCACAGCACAGGAGATCAGGCTAGGGAACTCTCCAATCTTTACACATTGTTGCACCTGCTCAAATTTCAGGTTTTTTTTTTTTTCTTTTTTTCCACCTTACTGTTGCTTTAGTGGACTGAACACTTCCTACAAACTCCTCCACTTTCTGCACATTTCCTCTCCCTTTAATTTGGACCTACCAGTGGGGTTTTAGGCAAAGAGGATTAAAATAGCACCATCCTCTATGTAAATAATTATAAACGTAACGAGTACACCTTGCATGAAATAAATTCTGCTCCCACACCTGTCCAAAAAGCAAGGGGTTCAGTGAAGTATACAAGTGGAGATTTTATATGCATTGAAAAGCACTTCCTCCTTGTCAGGCAAATAGAATTTTCTTTCAACATCTTCTGAAAATACTGCTATTGGGTGAAATTTTGGTAGTAGGTAGGAAAAGATTTTTTCCCCCTTTTTTTTATACACAAAGTGATTTCAGGATCACTAAGTCTAGCTAGCATTCACTGGTGAAATTTTCATATGTAAAATATATTCTAGTTGAAATTATTTATGTATCTAATGATGAAAACTTTTGGTATTACTGCCTAGTGGTAGCCCTAATAATTTTTCTTTGGTTTTGATATCATATCAGGGCTTTAGTCACCCCCTAAATTATAAGAGGTTTTAGCATATAAAAATATCAACTTTGATTACTTTAAGTTTCACTAGTAAAATCTCAAATGTGAATGATGTTATTAATGAAACGTAGATCAATAAAATTGAGAAAAGTATAAATTTCTTCAAAATATTATGATTTAGATGAAATGGAAATCCTGGGGTATTTTTAGACTAAAGCCAAGAAATCTCACTTAAAGATCATTAAATTTGTATATGCACATAATTAAATCATAGGTGGCATTTCAATTTAGCAATTAGAAAGGTTAGGCAAGGCATCAATGTCTTTTCAGTGAAAATCCTTGCTAAATGATACTATTAGCAAAAAAAGAAATTATGTTCTTTAATTGTGTACCAAACTTATCTTAACCTCAAAACGTGAACTGATTGTATAAATTTGTAATTATCTAGCCCTGATGTTTT
Organism: Melospiza georgiana; assembly: GCF_028018845.1. NCBI lineage: Eukaryota > Metazoa > Chordata > Aves > Passeriformes > Passerellidae > Melospiza > Melospiza georgiana. The sequence goes on from NC_080431.1 coordinate 107,743,107, forward strand.
TGGTTTTGTTAGTTTGATTGGTTTTTTCTTCAATAAAGTTACTTGCTGAGATGCTTCTACTGCTATAACATAAGCAAAGCATAAAATAAATCTTATTTTCAAATGTAGGGCATACATTTAGTATATTGACATTACTTCTTCATTTTCTCCTGTGCATTATCTAATGCATTTGCATTGTTTGATTTCCATTTATATGCTGATATTTCAGAAGAATGTTCATCCATTCCAGAAATTTAGATGCCTAGTCATACACAAATTTTGATCTGCTTCTCCTTTTGCCTACAAAAACATCACTTTCCTATTCTAAATCTAATTTACAAATGAAAATATCATTTTAAAATGAGTATATGAAGGTCTTTTGAGAAGATGTACTGTTTAATAATTCATTTCCTATGTGCTCTCATGCTGAGCAGCAAGTGTTAAAAATGATTAATCCAGTCTGGCTACCAAAAGGTCCTTTCTTAACTTATTCCAGCGGGCAAACATAAGTGAAATTCTTGTGAAGAGTGAGCTCAATAAATGTAAACAGGCACATGTGAGGGCATGGCCTGGGGTTTAACCAACTAAACTGGACGTGAGGTGCTGCTGGACATGGCAAGAGAAATTGCTGGGTACGACAGATAACAGAGGTGAAGCTGACAAGTGTTATGGGTGCACTGTGAATAATGGCCAGATTTTGCACACAGTTACTCACCAGTGAGGGGAGAGATGGCCAAAGCTCATAAATAATTGAAGGATCAGCTGGGGATCTTTCAGAAGTGAGGTATAGCAAGGTCAGCAAGCCCTCAGCAACCACAATCTGAGATACCAAACTGGAGTAAAAAAGGCAAGTGCAGTAGGGAAAGTGTAATTAACAACAGGGTGTATAATTGGGATGAAACACAGGTGGAGAAAGGGAGGGATGAAGATGGATGGGGAAAACAGGCAAGGGAAATGCAGGGGAGCTGGAACAAGAGAGGCTGATTGAGGGCAAGTAATGTGTTCTCCACGTCACTGCTGATGGGACACGGCCACAGGGAGCCTCTGCATCCATGAGTCCTGGATGAAATTATTAACTTTTTTTTTTTTTTTTTTAAGGTCTGAGAGGGATAAATGTCCTCTCTACATTCCAGGAAGAATTCCATTCTCATGGAATTCCCTGAGTCACAAAGTCTGCCAGGTCTGGCTGCCTTCTACTATAGCTTTCACACGTTAATCAGGATGAACACTATGTTGTCCTCTAGTCTCTAATTCATCCTTAAAAGAGCCATCAGCAGAAAAATTGATTTTTTTCATGAGAAAAACAATTCATACTTGAGGTAATGACTTTTACTACTTGTGTTAAGGCCCCTAAAATCATAGCAAATTAACTAGGAACAAATGATACAAAATATACCCATCTTATTTTTCTAATAAATCTAAGCTTAAAAGTCAAATCTCTGCCAGGAAAAAAGCTAGGTTATGTATTTTAGTATTTAAACAGGCTTATTTCTAAATCTTATTATATTTTGCTGCTGGTTTCTGCTTCAAGCCAGAAATTAAGTGTGTGAACTGTCTTAGGAGGCTGCAAAGTCTGACAGGAAACATTAATACTTTTTTTTTTGTAATATGCAAGTATTTTGACAAATATATTTGAAATTATATGTCATAAAATTTATATGTATTTATTACTCCTTGAAGGACAATTATTTTTGTATCATTTTAGCAGAAAATTTATCAGCGCTGGTTTTATTTCCCTGATTGTGTAAACCAATTTCCAAGCACATTTACCTTCTATCCTGCACCATTACCAGCAGTATGAAGTAATTTGTAGATAAGTCATTAATCATTTCCTTTTATGTTTCATGCAATAATATTAATCATGAGCAAACAAATTGAGTAATCACATAGCTCTAATATGTGATTCCCTCAGGACCCCAGTTGTAATTTACTAATTACAACCATGACACAATATTGTAGGCTCAATCAAAAGGTGCAGTTTACTGCTTTAATAATCTTTTAATTCCCAAGCTGCAGCAGCAATACCTGGCCATGAACACGCCCCCTACTTCAATGGACCCTGCAAGGTTCACAGTGCCAGGAAAAAAGAGACAAAGAGGTTGCAGAAATGATCAAACCACTAGTAACTTTAGTGTGGATCTTTTCCTGAAGAATTAATGAAATTATCAACTTTTTCAGATAATTATTTATTTAGCAGGAAAAAAAAAAATCTAGTTCCTGCTTATGATCTGATGCGCAATAACTATAATGCTGACTAAACCCAGAGAAAATAAAGCAGAGAGGCTATCATAATCTATGTCACTCTGATAACATGGTTTCTTAAAAGTTTTACATCTACTTTTCATTTTTCATTCATCTGTTATGATATTATCAAAAATGTGAACACAATGAGGAAGGGTAACCAAAGTGAGCAGTCAATGCTGTAAAAGGAGTACAATGTGATATGCACTTAGGTGTACAGTCAAAAAATCACATTTTTTTTTTACATGACCTTAAGCAAAGATATTTTTTCCTTGTACTTAGTTGTTGTAGAGTTGTGCTAACCTTTGTATTTCAGCAGGGGTCCACAGGGCCTTATACAATGTTTCAGAGGGGCTGTTTTAACAAAAAAAAAAAGGTTCACAGTTCTTTGTGTGCAAATATACTAATGTAGGTTGAACACGGCAAACATTGCTAAGCATCTATTCTAAACATTTTCTGCAGTCACTTGTTGGAACAAATGCTCTGCATCTGTGAGGAGTTACCTACATGTCATTGTAGAAGCATTAATAATATATATTTTGATGTTTCATTTCTTGGCAGTCTTTAAATCCTCTGTGCCTTTTTAAATTCTTCTGTCATACAATCATAAAACTACCAAAAGACACTTGTTTTTCTTCAAAGCATTCATGGCTCATGGACATTTTCATTAAGCTTTATTCAGCATCTGATTATTCCCTCCTAATCCAGAAACTCATCAGAAGTTCCTACCAGCAAGTATTGAAACAAATTTCTACATCTCTCAAACAAAATTCTCAAACAAATTTCTGCATCTCTCAGTAGTGATGAAATGTTTGGGAAGGCTTTGATTGGAAATGTTTCTGTGCTATGATGTGTTGTCAGTTCTGAAAGGGGTTTCTTTTGTTTGTTTGTTTGGGGTTTTGTAATCAGCTGCCTTTATTATAAAAGGTATACATTTTAGTTTAAAAACCTTCCTTAAAGACAATGAAAAATAGAAGACCTTATCAAGTAGACTCTGAATATTTTGCTATTTCACATGTTATTCTAGCTTCATCATAATCCTACTGGAAACCCTTTCTTGGTTTAATGTTTGCATTATCTCTTCTTCAGTCAGTGTTTTCTTCCAGAAGTCTTAAGGGCAAAATATTATCTACTACTCTTATTCTATTGGTGAAAAGATATTTTATTTAATATAATACTTTCAGTTATGAAGTCATTAAAATAGTAGTATTTCAAAGAATTCTCCATGGGATAAGGGTTAATGTGTTATCTCTTAAGAGAAAAACTTGTGTGCTGAAAGAATATTACAGAGGTGAATTTCATCTGAATGCCTGACTTAACTATGGGCCCCTACATGATTATGGCATCTCCAGCATGTTCTGAGTGGGAAGAAATTTGAACAGCCCAAATCTATTCCTCTGCTGTGTTACCCTGCAGCAGAAGCTTTGTCACTGAGATCAGCAATATCACTGACAAGCAGGACGTTGACATCTGACCATTGACTTCCTGAGGCTTTGTTGTTATGTTAAATTAAGATTAAAATTCATCATATACAGAGACTTGATGAACCATAGGAGATTCATATAAACTGACCTCTTTTTGCATTGTCAGTGATGCTTAGGCCCCTTGAAAATGCTGGGGGTTTTTGTTAGGCGCTTCTTTTTTTTTTTTTTTTTTTTTTTTTTTTTTTTTTTTTTTGTGGTAGAAATCAATCAGTCTTTTGTTTTTACCCCATTTTTCACAATTCATTTTCATAAATATATTTTTAAACAGTGACTAGGGATGAATAGATGATATAACAACACTGAAGCAAGAATTTGGTGAGTTCTTCCTGCTGTGTGTGCTATTGCACTTTGGTATTTATCCCAGAAGAATTTGGAGGAGACAAAAGTATAAAACTAAGGAATTAAGAGCAGAAAGTAGGGCAGTAGTCACAAAACATTGAATTTAGTGCATAATGGGTACAGTGCACTGACAGCAATCTGTCAGCTGCACTCTTAGCTGGGCACTTGATAAATACTACCAGTAATTCTTAGTGGAGTAAGAGATGGGAAATGTGACTACAAAGAGGAACAGTGAATTCACTCAGGAGAGTGACATGATTTGGTGGTGCTTCCTTAAGCCTAAAGGTCTTCTAGACCCCTAGAGCTGGTGGGAGTCACCTGCACTCCCCAACAGATAAAAGAGACAGCCTGTGCAAGCTGGAGAGCTGCCTCAGTCTTTGAGTGTTAATCTTATATAAAGGTTACAAAATTCTTGCAATGTGGTTAGCTTTTGTTTAATCTGCATAAAAACAAGAACCAATAGTTTCTCATGGAATCCCAGAATGGTTTGAATTGGAAGGCTCCTGAAGGATCATCTGCTTCCAACAATCCCTGCTATGGGCAAGAGCACTCCAGTAGACCGGGTTGCTCAGAGCCCCATTCAGCCTGGTCTTGAACACCACCAGGAACAAGGCACCCACAGCTTCTCTGGGCAATCTGCTCCAGTGTCTCACCACCCTCAGAGTTATGCTTTTTCCTTACATCTAATCTAAATCTGCTCTCTTTTAGTTTAAAGCCAGTGTCCCTTGTCCTATCACTACATACTCTTACACATAGTCCCTCTTCAACTCAGTAGTAGGCTGCTAGAAGGTATCCCCAGAGCTTTCTCTTCTCCAGGATGAACTACTCTCAGCCCATACTCATGGCAAAGCTGCTCCAGCCCTCTGATGATCTCCTTCTTATGCCCCTCTTCCTTGCAGGACTTTATCCCACAGTCTGCTCTCCTGATGTACAGTGAGCTTGTTTGTGAACCCTCCTCACATCCCTAAGGATGTTGAATTCCACTGCTCCGTGGTCACTGCAGCCCAGGCTGCAGCCCAGGATGCTCCTTCACATTTCCCAGCACAACCCCTCAGTGTGGGTGAGAACAAGGTCCTGCACAGCCCCTCTCCGTGTTGTGTCCTGTGTCATCTGGAGAAGGAAGTTATCATCAGTGCATCCCAGGAGCCTCTGGATCGCCTGTGCCCTGCTGTGCCCTCCATCCTGTATCGGCGTGGTTAAAGCTCCCCATGAGGACCACAGCTTGTGAATATGAGGCTGCTCCTATCTGTATGCAGAAGCATCATCTGCTCAGTTGTCCTGGTCAGGCAGCCTGCAGCAGATCCCCACTGTAATGTCTCCTGTCCCTGCTGTCCCTTTGGTCCTTACCCATAAACTCTAGGTCAGCTTCCCACCCATCCTCAGGCAGAGCTTCGTGCACACCACATGGACAATCTGGAGACTGCAACTTCTTTTTCAGAAGGGTATGTATATTTGACAAGATTTTTTTCCAGAGAAAAATAAAAGCTATTGCCTCTACCAGCTGCTCTGAAACTCTTGACTATGGTATGACGAGTGATAATACTCTTTCCCTTATGACAGTGTAGAAATGGTAAAATAGTCCCATGTTCAACATAGGAATAATTCAGGCCCTTTAAAATTTGGATCTAAATCCTTGATGCAAAAATGGTTGCAAGAAAGTACTTGTTTGACTCATTGACAATTTGCTAAATGTAGCAAAGAAAATTAAACATATGCATTAGATTTGCTAGGTGAGTTTCCTTTTTACAGGTAAGGAAGAACTATTTAATTTTTTTCTGGTCATTGATCTCACCTATTATTTTTCATTCAAGAATACACAAAGTGGGAGTGACTGATTGCATGGGTAGGTGGTTTTTAGTGAAAGTTAATCTACCACAGATATTGAACAGCCTTTCTTATTTTAAAGAAATTACTGATTTTACATGCTTAATTTCATTAATCCTATTCTGCTTTTATGTAAACACCTCACTGTTATGTGAGTGTTTGTAAATAAAGGTTCAGAAATAATCTGTGTACAACACTTTGGAGAAAAGCAACACCACAATTTTTATTTCAATAGTTACATTTAGTGGATGAAATGTGCATTAATCTGGAGATATAGATATGCAGAATTGGTTTTATATATACAGTGTATTTAGGCCAGCCATCCACAAACAGAATCTTTTCTGATCTGTAAGACTGTTAATGAAAATTGAGGTGGAATATTAGCAAGAGAAACTAGGAAAATAAAAATATTTGTTCAGGGTCCTCCAAGGAAACTGTTCAATTTTCTCATATTGAGAAGGGTAAAGCTTTGAAGTATCAAGCACAGGATTCCATTTGATCTCAATTCTCTGAGTATACCATGAAAAAGGAAACATCCCTTTGGGAAAACAGAATGGAAACATTGTTGTAGAAAGTTAATAACAAGTTTTATTTGCCCAAACTAATAACAATCATAATAATTAGGATTAAAGCATAAAGGTCTGGTAAAAAGCCTATATCTTCAACATTAATAATCAGCAGCAATTAGGTTGTTTTCCCACCAAGTACTTCTATTTGCTCCTCAATGCAATTTTTAAAATGGTTTACCAAAGGAGAAGAAAACCCAAAACTGATTAGCTAAAAATATAGATGCCAAATGCAGAAGATAGTCTGAGAAAATAACATGAATAAAATGCATCCTTGTCAAAATGTGCTGCTTGCTGCAGAACAGCAGCACAGCTAATGTGGAGAGCTGTCTCATTGCTGTGTAAAACTTTCAGAGCCTTAATTAAAAGTGAGAAGAAACAAATTGTCTTTTTTCTGTTCTGTCAGCCACAAACTGCAGCATTCTTGTTGAGCATTCCAGCTTGAGACACATATGGAGAACTATCTATTATTTGATATCCCAAATTTCAACAGAGGCTTCAAAACAATTGTCAGTATCTGTAACTTACTGATACATCTGACTTTATTTTCATCAGCAGGTATTTTTTTCTCACTCTGAGATGAGTTGATAATTGCAAGTTTAAGGGCTTCTGGACATGTTAGCTCTATGCACAATTTGTTTAAAACTCTTTTGCCTATTGGGTGTTCCAGTAGGCAGCAAGGAAGAAATAGGCTGCCTTGAGTCCTTAAGAAATGAGAAGGAGAGAGGCATATTTTTCAAATGTACCAGAGATAATTTCTTCTTAATCATTCAAAGAAATTCCTCAGCTACATGCACAAATGCACCTCATCAAGTGAAAAAGCATTCTATCTTTTCAGGTTAAATGTAGAAATGAGTTTTCTATTCCTCTCAAGTGCACACACAAAAATGAAGGGTCACAGAACTGTCTCCTTGGCAAAGAAGTAGCACATTGAAACTCTGAGCCCTAAATTTAAATGAAGAAAATGAAAAATCTGAGTTATCTTTTGTAGAATTTCAAAGAATTTCTGTTCTGTGAAAGCCTTAAGAAAATCCTCCAATAGCTTGGTATTTCCAGAATTACTGTGATAGTGGGAGATTCCCAAATGTCCTGCTAGAAATTTTAAAAGATATTTCAGTTTGATGGACTCAAGTAAATGAGAAATCTGATCTCTGAGCAGATCAGCTGAGGGCTCATATAACTTTACTTACTGAGCTCTGATCCCACAAAATGGAGATACAGAAAGGTATAAATGAACTTAGAGAGCTAAGTGCCTTATAAAGCTCAGAAGGAGCTGGAACAAAGCTTACCTTCAGTATCGGATAACAATTTGTCTCACAACTGCCTGCATCCATCTCCAAATCTGTGATGAAAATGTTGTCATGAAAAGGCTGCTGTCATGGCAGGAGAATTTCACTGTTGGTATGAATAAAAATATAGATGTATTCATTCCTGCTGTCAGTATTCTGTGTCATTTTCCTAAATACTGTTTTATTTCTCAGTGAGTGAGGCAGATATTGCTACTTTCAACATGACTTAACTAGTTTGTTCCCATTTGAGGCAATGGGCTCTTTCATAAATAACTTAGATAACTCATGGTTCATGATGGTTTTCTAAGCTGTAAGTAGCATCTAAATTATTAGTTAACTGCTCCTGATCTTAAGAGATATAAACTAAACCAGAAATCATAAAATTGAGCTTAATGACTGATACAGAGTCAGAAAGAAATATATATGTGTATTTATTCTTTAAAAATGCTGATTTCCACATTATTATAAAACTGATAAGAACAATGTATTCAGTATTTATGTCAGCTTTGGCAGTCACAGACATATTTTCATTATAATTAGATATGTTTTATTAACTATAAAACCCTTATTTCTTATGCTAAAGCATTCAACCTACTGATCATGTATACAGCAGATCTGGATTGTCCCATTGTGGATATTAGAATTTTTTAAAACAAATAATGAGTTTAGTGGTTTGATATCTTAATCATAGCATCTTTTTGGTTTTTTAAGTGAGGGCAACACAAGAAGTTTTGTTCACTTTGATGCCTTTAAATGCTCTTAAGATAAAATGACTTTTGTGATTAGAAATATACCTTGCCTATTCCTATTGAAACTGTTGCTTCTTGAAGCATTGCAGAACTGGTTAAATTCAGGCTACTCTATTTTGCACTCTTTATGGAAAGTTGTTTTATCACATTTAAATAGTTCCGTAATCTGTAGCCTAACTGATGTTTTTTGAGTGGAGCCCAAAATGCCAATGTAAGTTGCTTATCAAAGCTTTTCTGGCTAAAACCCTTTCTGCCTCTTGTGGAGACTAACAGGAATTCTTCAACTAGAAAACTTTTGATTCCCTATGAATCAAACATGCTATATGGTTGCATATTGAGAATTTCAGTGCATGCTTTCATTTTACTTCAAGAGGGAGAATGCTCATGATATTGGTTTTGTTCTCTGTCTCTCCTACCATGAAGCACATCAACTATTAGAGAAAGGTTTGTCCAAAACCCTTGCTTACCATTACACCAGGATAAAATTATTTCAGAATAGATATAATTCTCTCCTACAAAGGGCCATAACTTTAAATGAATAGTCCCAGTGGTTTGAGCAGGCTTCCTAAGTGTTCAGAGCTATGTGTAGCCTCCTTACATCTATGTAAGGAGGCTTTGTAATTAGTATAATTGATAAGTACAGCTAAAACTGTTACTTGATTAACACAATGCTGCTTGAATCAGCAGGTATTTGTGCTTTCAACATCTTTTTAGTCTGGATCCAAAATGTGTTGGGAAGCTGTCAAGGGAAAACTCTGAATCAGACAAAAGTATTGTGTAGAGTAAAACACAAATCATCAGGGACATGAAATTCTCTTAGTAAAAATTTATGCAAATCCCATGTATTGCTTAGATTACTTACAGAGCTGCCACTCTCATTGATTAAGTTAAAACTCATTCACTTTTCAGCACCTCAGGATGGTTCTTAAAAGAAAAAGTTGTCATATTTTGATGTCTCTATGAACTCCTCAAATATGTATTTCTATGTCTTCATTCTGATGCACTGTTGCTCTGGTTTCAATAGGCATGTTAAATAAAAAATTAATTCAAGAGCCTCAGTAATGGATTAAAACTAAAGAGAGGGCAATAGCCTCTAAAATAGTAAACACAGTTTTCTTAATCTTTGAAAATGAAGAATTGTAATGTTGCAAATTCGCTTTTCACAGTAATTTGAAAGTTTCAATTACATTCAAAGATGGAAAAAATCTTGTCACAGATACTTCAGATTAAAATACCTTGCTGGGTCCTTGTCCAAGTTTCCAATGAACTTTACTGAGAGCCAAAAAAAATTCAGCTTTAGAAATCTTGGTTCTAAAGCACAGGTGCTAATGCAGGATGCAAGCAAGCCTATGAATTAGTGTTTCAAAGCAAACCGGAGCAAATGTGGCATATAATTGTTCATGACGATCTCCCCATATTAAATTGGAGATCAAAGCTTCTAGTTGCATCCTCAGGTCCCAGAGGTTATGAAATTTTACTGTCTATGAAAATATTATTCATTATTTCCTTTACAAAGGGAAAAAACTGGAACACAACTTTCGTATCTGCATAGTTTGTGGCTGTTTAACTGTCACAAACTGGCAGTTTATCTTTAACTCATTTTAAGCTGTTGCCACATTCATGATTACACCACATGTGTTGTTTTGATTAATCAACTCCTTTTCATTACCCAGCATTAGCAACAACTGACATCTTCTCTGAATCACAAAACGCTGTGCTTAATATTTTTACAGAAGAGCAAGGTAATGTTTAAAAAGAGGGATGGCATCATGGGAAGGGCAAAAGAATTATACCATTCCCAAGAACACCAGCATCTTCTGTCAATCTGTGTGCGCAGAGCAAGGGGAAGGTATAAGTGAGGTAACTCAAGGCTTGCTGGGACTGAATTGCCTCTTGTGCTTTTAATCCTCGGGGACCAATAGCAGGTGCCAAAAGAGGAGGTAACGAGCTGTGAACCAACCTCAACCTGGCTGATTTTGCCATGCCCAGTGGAAAAAGACGCGCAAGACTTGCACTAGACAAACTCAACAGTCAAATGGCATTTGAAGAGGTACCTCCTCCATGCATGAACTAAATCAAGGGACTCCCTCTCTGCTTGTTCCTCTGACAGGGCAGTGCCTCTCACCTAACCAAACCACACATTTTGATAATTCATGAAACCTAGAAATGTAGGCGACAATGGGAAAGCACAGCAAACGAGAAAGTTTTCCGTCAGAACAAGATGTAAAGTAGGATGCCTTAGAGTCACTATGTATTTGAACTTCTGAAAATACCTATTAAGTCTGGATGTCGTAATTTGCTTTCATACGTCAAAAAATAAAAATGGAACATATTAGTATAAATATTATGTATTTAATTACATTAATAAAGGTAATTTAATTAAAAATGAAAACCGTATTTTTATCAAACTGAGTGATATTTAATAGTCTATCTACTCACAATACCACTGAACAAAATTGAAATTAAGGTAGTAATTTTATACTGGTGAACAAAAAAGAAACTGTTAAAAGAGCATTTTGATTTAATCTCTATTTTCCTTTGTCTACCACAAAAGTACAATGTATAAAAGTGTAAATCACTTTACTGTTCTTGGGAAATGCAAGTTATTTTAGTTCAAGGAGTACAAGCTTTAAGTTAAATAGTATTTGAATGTTTCCTCAGGATACAGTGATATTCATCTTTTTCTCAGTACAAAATTGATTGAAGAAGTAATCATCATTGGCATGTAATTCCTATTCCATTATTAAATGTTATTACCTACCCTGCACTGTTGATATAAGGGTTGAGATAATCTACCAAGTAGATCAAAACAATGAAGTGATCCTGATTAAAATAATTTACAAATATTTTATTTCTATTAAAATCATCCATCATAAAGATTTGCTTCTATGAATGCATTGATTGTTTTTGCTAGTTAGTAATATTTCACAAATTTGCTTCCCATAATGAACCATTCTGAAACCTTTTCATTTTGTATATGGCATGAGTCACCTAAATCAAGTCAATGGTTTCTAAATCTTATCAAGATGATTAAAATTGGAGATAGGGACATTTTTCAGATAAATGTAGAATATTGAGTACTCCTCAATATATATCTGCACTGGCATATCTTGACAGCTGTTTTGATCTCTAGAAAATAACATAAATGTGCATAAAAATGAGCAAGAGAGAGCTAAAGCTCTCAGAATTTTCTGTCCTGGCATAATTGTGCTGTAGTTTTAAAAGCAATTATAAAGTTTCTCTAGATCAGCACTAAAATCATAATGAATACACCCACAAACTGGTTCAAAGAGAAAGAGACAATGTAGCTGCACATACACATCCTCTCTTACTGCAATTAAATGGTTCCTTTTGAAACATTGAAAAATACACACCTTATTTTTTCTCATAATTCTGCATAAAATTTCCCAAGGTCTTTTAAAACTTAAAATATTAGATTGTTATTTGAGTAAATTGCATGGAATTAATTTGATTTTAATTACCTAATAAAATAAAAACTATTTTTTTTAATAAACAGGAGGAAGATTGTCCTGGGTTCAAGTCAGTTTTGAAAAGGGCTTGTGGGTTTATTTTGTTTTGTTTTGTTTTAAGTATTTCTTTGTGGTGCCTTAAATTTATGGATTCTTTTGTGGCCCTTGTAACTCATGCTATTTATATTCAGACAAAACTGTGGTTGCTTCCCATTAAATCAATAAACCCAAAGTTATTAAAATTCTCTTAGACTAGACTTCATCGCTAGCAAACATGTATTGGGGAAAACAACTCAGTGTGTTTTTAACATTACACATATCCCTAAACACCATTGAGTTCAATGGGCTTTATGGACACACCTTAAAATTATCATATGCCTAATTTATTTTGTGCATAAGGAATGTCAAACAGGAGCTTAGTTAATTCCAGAAACCTATTGACATTCTGCAGCAGAACTATCCATAGTTATGATCCACCAGAGTAAATAAATATTTTCTTTAACTGTTGAAAAATATTTTAACTTTAGAATTCACATCCATACCTCAATCAAAAATATCTAATATTTTAAGTATTTTTCATCTAAATAGAATTTTATTAAGCAGTTAGTATTTGATCTGTATCATTTGGTTTGTATCATTTACATGCTCTGGGTCATAATTTTCTTCATTTATTACATGGCTGCATTTGTAATTATGTCTTGAAAACTCTTCCGCTGGGAGATAAGAATTCAGTTCCAAAACACTCCATGTCAATTCTGTCTGCACAGAAACTGGTACCAGGCTTAATAGAGTGGATTTACACAGCTGCAGCAGCTCTGCCTTAGGATTCATCTTGTTGAAGACTAAGAATATTAAACACACTTTTCTTAATCAAACAAGAAAACAGAGACTGTTTATTTTCATCCACAAAAAATAGAATTTCATAAAAACAGTCATCTTTCATTTAAATCAGAGAGAAGTTTTCTAGGTACTCCATTTAAAACTGAATTAGGTCTCAAAATATCCTGCACACACACCAAGCAGCTCCTGAAAGCTGCCTCAGAGCCAGGCTCACATGCTGACAGCTTTGTGACACACTTGAACAACTCCTATTTGCTGGTGCTGCCTGAAAGGACTTGAAGAGGTTGTTTCTGAATGTTATTGTGGGAGCTCAAATCTCATTATTCTCCCAGCCAAACGTAAGGTGATTTCTGAATAGAATAAAAATGAGTTGCTGTTGTAATTTGCTGATATCAAAAGCTGCATTTATTAATTCAGTAACATCATCTTAGATAAGTAGGCTTCAGAAGAGAAAAAATAAAAAAAAATGATGATTTCATGCTCCTGCATTCCCTGTGTATGTTGTGGTGTTTGCATTTAAGATGTGTTACTACTAGTTCAGAAAGGGCTATTTCACTCTCATCTTTCAGTCTATTAGCTGCTAACATTTTCCCTTTTTGGTCTTTGCTCAGTAAGTAGAAAATATTCCACTGCTTCTGTTCATTAAAATTTAAATGTATCATTTTCCTTACCTTCTTGAATTAGCAACAAATTTCAATGCTTCATAAAATGTTTAATTTCTAAAATTCCAAACTATAAAGTAATTTTTCAGAGTTTTTTGTTAATATTAAATTTTAAGTGTTTCCTGGGAACGAGGAATATCTCTAAAATCCAATGATATTTTGATCAGAATCTGAATTAAAAAAAAATATATTAAATACATAGAAAGCCTGCATCAAAAAATGCTCATTTAGTCAGAAGCACAGGTCTAGAATCTTTTATTCTCTGACATCAGACTCATACCCTAGTAGTACATTTTCAACCTTATTTTCTAGAAAATAGAAGAAATAATAGTTAGCCAAATAGTTGCTTCATCCCATTTTCTTTTACACATGATTTTTTAGAAATCCTACGTGTCAAAAATATTTTACATATTTATAAAAAAATCCAAAAGCAGTAGAAAGGTTTTCCTTCCTGAACTACTGAAAGTGTTTTAATCACAGTCCTAAATTTTGCATCTGTGATCCTCAAGTATCTCAGGTTGAAAAGGACACCTTGGGAGATCTTTGGTTCAACCTCCTGATCAAAGGCCTGATCAAGGCTGAATACAGTAGAGTTTTGAAAACTGCTAAAGACAGCTGTACAAACTCTTGGAGTAGACTGTGCCAATGCTTAGTTATCCTCAGTGGTGGTCTGGATTTTGGATTTCGTCTTTTTTTACATTTGTTTTTAGTTCAAATACTTATGTTTCATGAAAAAATAAAAAACTATGTAAAAATGATCTGTGGTAACCAGGGTGATTTTACTGCACCATTCTTGTGGCTTGATACATCCTTTCATACTTTTTCAGATAATACAATTTATTTAACTTGGTTGACATAGAATAGCACAGCTTCTCAGCAGGGGCTCAGCCACAGGAGGTGTGCAGTATTAAAGATGTCTTTTTTTGCGTGTTGAGAAAATTCTTCTCAAAAGTCAGACCAAATATTAGTAATCTGATTTTATCAGTAGATTAATAAAAGGCATGTGCTGCCTGCAGTTTGGTGGGTGACAGAATGTTAGCAGGGAAGCTGCAAATAAGTTTTATATTTGATGGTTTCCAGTAATTGCACCCTACACTGATATTTGACAGTGACCAGAAATGTGTTATTATATGTCACCATTAAATCCACGGCCCCAAGGCATGTATCGTGGTACCAACCCTTTGCTATGTAAAACATGACAGACAAAAGCCTTTGAAAATCCTGGTGTTTGGCAGTGCTCTTCTGTAGAAAAACATGTAACTTTAATATATAGATAGGAAACCTTACTGTCAACAGTCAGTATTTTAAAAATCATCCAGTGAGGGAACTGATGTTGGCCTGTCTTGTATCATCATCATAAATATTACTCTGGATAACATTAAATGTTTCTGGTCATGAAATATTTTCCCAGTTGATCCACATGCCAGTCTCTTCTGTCGTCTTTTAGAAAGTGATATAGCTATCATATAGAAAAGTTGAGGCTAATTTATCACACAGCAAACAGTAGCTGCTATACATCAAGTGGGGAATATTTTGCAGATATTAGTAAGACTTAATATTCATATGTATTTATAGCAATGCATGAAAATGATCTGCATATTTTTATAGATTTTGTTACCTCAGCCTCTTTTAACTTCTGTTTTATCTTCTGGACTCATTGATAAACTTATAATGAATTGTTGCACTAGGTGTTAGTCAGCTGTCTAAAAGAGATTGTGAGTGATATAGGAAACAAAATTTATTTATGAGATCTTCCCTTCTGGACTCTAGACAAAAAGCTTTTGCTTCCTAAGAATATTTCAAAGGACATTGAGGGGATGGACTTTGTACAGAGAAGGGCAACAAAGCTGATGAAGATCTAGAAATCTCAATCTAGAAAAACATGTCTAGAAAACATCCTGTAAGAAGAGGCTGAGGCAACTGGGGTTGTTTGCTCTGGAGAAAAAGAGGGATTTCATTGTTCTCTACAACTACCCTAAAGGAGATTGTTGGTATCTTCTGCCATGTCTCAAGTGAAAGGGCAAGAGGAAATGGCCTCAAATTGTGTCCAGGGAGGCTCAGAGTAGATATGAGAAATTTTATTTTTCTTTGAAAGAGTGATCAGGCACTGGGGCAGGTGTCCAGGGAGGTGCTGGGATATTGTCCCTGGAAGTGTTCAGGAGATATCTGGGTGTGGCATTGGGGGCAAGGTTTGGGGGTGATTATGGTAGTGCTAAGTTGAAGAGTGGACTGGATGATTTTCAATTTCCAACTATGATGGTTCTGTGATTATAACACAGTTATGGCCAATGAAGTGGCAGTGCAGCACCTGTATGTTTGTCTCTCTTACTGAAAGAAAGCACCTTCCTCCGTGCTGAGTACACTGCAGAGGCTCATATGAGATGACTGCAGAATCTGGACCCTACACAACTTTCCTTTCCTTTGGTCAATGGCTGTAGAAAATTAAACAAAACTCTGCTAGCTTGGCCATTTCACACACCAGTAATTTACAGCTACTTCTGGGGAGCATCATGCACAGCCACAAGGATTTCAAGCACAGGGTCTGGGTGACTGAAACCACACTATGCATAGGAAATAAATATATGTATGTATTATGCATGTGGCCAGGAGCATGTGCTGCTCCTGAATAGATTTAAAGAGTCTGTTGGCCACAATACATAGAGTGGTCTAAAAAGTGGTGGCAAGGAATGAAAAATGCAATTGATTCTTCTGTAGTGCCTATCAGCTGCAAAAAGCTCATTGTTCCTTCCCCAAATGTTTATTTAGGGAGAGGAATGAGGATGGTGATGATATTTTAGAACCTTGGAAGACTTAATTAAGAATGTGCATCTTAAGAATATGTACTTCTTTAGCCTGAGTCTTAAAATTATTTGTATTCCAGTGTTTATATGAGATTTTCTGTTGTCAGCTATTCTAGCTATGTTAAATTTGAGTCTAAGTGGCATCAGAGGTTCATTTTATAATTCTCTCCTAGAATATTTAAAACATTAGTTAACTAACATTCTGTTAATTTCAAAGAACTGCAAGTCTGGGTTTCTTTTTATTTTGTTTTTTAAGACGACAAATGCAATCCCTAAATAAAGAAGAAAAAAAAGCGTGTGCTTGTTTGTTTTTGTAGAAGTCTCAGGTAGTAAACTGCACTGTTACAAATGTTTAAACGGCTGAAGACCTGAGTGGAAAATTTTCAATGTTTTGTTGTTTATTGCATTTGTCTGTGATGCATGTTTTTGGATTTGCTGATTTATCCAGCTAAGGCCCGAACCTCATGGAAATCCTGGTGAAATATGAGAAGGCAACCTGCTGGTTGTGTCAGAGCTGGGGCACGACAAGTCCCGTAAAGAGGATGGAACCCTTGCCTCCTTAAGGCTCAGAAGTGAGGAGAAAGGGTGAACTGAGCTCCTGTTCCTCACAAATGGCACAAAGATCCTTCTGTAGAAAGGCACCTGCTGCTGGCTCACACCCCTTGCTAAATTCAACAACATTCCAGCTCCATAGCTGGGAAGGGCCCTAAGCAAGTCCTTTCCTATTCCAGGCACTAAAAATGCTTATTACTGCTCTTGATAATAATAGCATTTAATTCAGGAAATAAGAATATAAAGTTCCTATTTCAAGTAGCCAGAAAAAAAGAAAGTTGGAATACTGGTGTGGACATTAAGAGGGGGTTGTACTCTGTGTGAGTTGATGTAAAGAAAGAAATCTTTAACACCTGCTGCCATAGACAGAGTGATAACAAGGGACATTCCTTTCTGGGAATCTCAAATCTGACCATTCACCTACAAAACACATCTAGCAGGCCACGTGCAGGAGAGAAGGTGTCCTGCCCCTTCCCAACCATGCAGGAGTCTCACAGGCCAATTGTCATTTTGTCCCAGATTTTATAGTCTGGAGGTGATCATCCAGCAGAATGGCTCAGTGCCAACTACTTTAACAGATAAATAGGCAAGCTGAGTTTGTAGCTGGAAGAATTTATTTCTCAGGGGCTCAGTAATGGCCTCCTATAAATGTGAATCTTGATCCAGACTTGTGTCACATTCAAGAGCAGTCAAGTAACCCGGGGAGTGAGAATCAGCCATTACACGGTTGAATGTAGTGCCCCAACAACAGAAATTAGTGTGGTTTGATTAGATTTGCCTAACAGCTTACCTAAAAAGAGGAAATTGAATGCTCCTGAAGAAATTGGATTGCCTTTTAAATGGAAAACGAAACTTTTTTTTTTTTACTGTACATAATTGTAGGGTTTTCCTAACCTTTACAGAGAAGAGAAGAGAAGAGAAGAGAAGAGAAGAGAAGAGAAGAGAAGAGAAGAGAAGAGAAGAGAAGAGAAGAGAAGGAAGAGAAGAGAAGAGAAGAGAAGAGAAGAGAAGAGAAGAGAAGAGAAGAGAAGAGAAGAGGAGAAAAGAGAGTTTGTTATTTTCAGGATCTTGTTGTTCAGGTGCTACTCTCTTTATGAGAAAAAACAAAAACAAGAAGGAAGAAAAAAGAGACAAATGAGAATGACATAAAAAATTATATGTTTTTTACACTTTAAAAAATATTATTAAAGATATTTTGCAGTCTAAGAGAATGATAATTCTTAGAAAAATCACAATATTTTCAAATTTACAGTAGAAATTATTTTCTTTTGCTTTCACATCAATTATACCTAAGAAGGTTTTTTCAACTTTAAAATTAAAATAAAGAATTGATTGAGATATTATTTTCTATTTCACATAATCTCATACATTATTCTGATTCTTACTAGGATTCTTTCAGTTTGAGAAAAAAAATTGATGAAATATCTAATTTGAGTCGCTTTGACAGGATGGAAGCAGTGATTCATTAGGACCTTTACCTGTCTGTTTTGAAAACTAAAATTGAGCAATTTTGTGTCTAAAGAGTTGCAAATTATGAAATTAATATTATTTAGCCTCCCCCCCTTTTTTTTTAACTTGTTGTCTTTCTACAACCAAAACTCGCTCAGAAACATCAGAGATACTTAATATAGTACCCCACATGCTCTATGTGATACTTGTTAATATCTTTGAGTGTGACCTAGAACAGATTATTCAGGGAGGTTCTGAAGTCTCCATCATTGGGGATATTCAAACTCTGTCCGGACATGGCCCTGAACAACCAGCTGTAGGTGAAGCTGAACTGGTGAAGTTGGACCAGGTGATGACCAGAGGTGCCTTCCAACCTCAGCTCTTCTGTGATTATGAAAATACAGATCAGAACAAATGGAAATAAAAGGATAACAATCCTTGTCCCACTCAGATCCACCTTCTCCTCACCCTCACATTTCTATCTATGCAAGCAGTTAATCAAATAAGACAGAATAAAAAACGTACATTCAAAATTTAGTCTGTTTTGGGAAAGGAGAAATAGTGCTCTGTTTTAAACCAAGCTCTCATTTAGGGGAAAGTCTGTGCTTACTGATATCCTACTGTGATTAGCCCTCATACATCACTGTGACTCCACTGAAAGGAGTGGAATTAAAAGGGAGGAAAAGTGATACAACGCACTGATAAATAAGGCCTGTTTGTTTGTAAGAGGAAGTTTATTCAGAGCTTATGCCTTTCATAATAGATCATTAATGACAAAAAACTGGAAATGCTGTGGAGGGAATATGTTCCTCTGGCTTTAACTATGTTGGATTTTCTCTGTAACTAACAGATTTGAACTCCATTGTCTTTTTCTTCATTCCCCATTTATTACTGTTTTAGTTGCATTTGCCAGTTCTGCAGTACTGTTTGTTAGGGAACTCTTATCCTTAGTGTAGTACTCTTACTGTATCCTACAGTATCTAAAACATCTCTGAAGGACTTATTGCTTTCCATGGATCTACGGATAATTTAGCAGAATTATTTTTCTTTTGATTGTGGATATATATTATGCAGTTCTAAGTTTCATCTGTTCAGAGTAGTGTTTTCTACAGTAGATGAGTAAATGTGTCATATTATTTCACAGCTTTGTACAGTTGTAATACTCAACTTTTCCATGAGATACACTAGGGGGAAGGGACATGACTTTAAATAATATAAATGTCTGAATGCATAAATAAATGCTTAAGGGTATCAACACTTTTATAGAATGAAGGAAGTAGAAAAGCTACAAATTATATTGAAAAGTTTTAATGACTTCAAGGAAAGCTCTCATATTTATGAATATCAGAGTACTTTCCAAAAATACTTGAGGCAAAATAACAGCTACCAGGAAACTTGAAACTTGTTTTTTTCTCTGTGTATTGGCGTGTTGTGTCAATCCTTTTCACCTGTGTTCCCACAGCCTATAGGCTCTTAATGATTTCATTTGACATACCTTCATAGAAAAGCAGGCTTTGATTCTTATGAATTCCTTCCTGAAAATATGTATAGTGCTCACTCATTGATTTATATTTTAGTAAAAGAGTATGTACACATATACAATAAAGGCATCAAATTAATTTTTAATTTTGTGAAAATTAATTATCCTTTATTGTCTGGAACTTCTGTCTCTATGAATAAATGAGCAAATTATATTTCATGTAAGCTAATACAGGACACTTTATTTTGGCTGATCCAACCAGCCAGCACAGAACATTTCTTCCAGAGCTGAAGATACAACATATGTCAACTCTACAAGCCTTAGAAAGGGTTATCAAGCACTAAATCCAAGGGTCTCTGATCCCTAGAAAGTTTACAACCTGAGTGGCAAATTGGGTCTTACGAGTTAAATAAAGGGTGATAGAAATTGATATCTGTACAGCAGCTTTATAGTACACCCGTAGGAGAAAAAGACACTATTTATTTTAACATGTTACATCAATTTTGATAGGAATCACCAAAACTGTGCAACACTGAGATTTACTAATCTTAAACTTAATTTAGTTTTTTTTTTTCCAAATAAATGTGGGTGATACAACAAGAAAAGTTGTACCACCCACTCTTGATATTAAAACCTATTATTGAATTTTATTAGAATGTAAGCTGAAGTATTTAAGAGTGTTCAAAGTGTTTTTTTCTTTCATCATATCAAAATTAATGGTGAAACAGCAGACTTATCCATAGTGGCAACAGGCACACAGCAGTCACCCCTAAGCATAAGTGATGCTTGTCCCTTTCAGTAATCAGTGTCAGACCTGGCTGAACCAAGGCAATGATGTGCAAAGAGTTACTGAGCATCCTTCCTGAGGGGGTGCATCCTCACACCAAGCTTTTAAAGCAGATGATGATGCTGATTTGCTGCTGTCACAGAGTGGTAAGAAAATTAAGGGGTTTTTTTCACTCTTAAGTTTTAATCACTAAGGTTCTAAATTCTCTACTTTCTGCTGCCAGTAGAGGCGAAATAGGGCAGCAGAATCTGTCCTCTCTTTGCACCAAAGCAAACTTTGGGGTCTAGTGGCTTCTGAAATCTGTGCTTCTGGGTTTTTGTGAGAGTGAAAAAGCTTTCTGGAAGGATGAACTAGCTGTACACTGCTCCTGGACCACAGAGCAAATATATACAAATATGTACAAAATGTATTTTGCGTAGAAAGTACTCAGGCATTATATCTCCAAAGATCACCACTTGGAAAATCAGGTTGCAGATTTCCTTATATAGCTGAATTAATTTATTTGAAAAAAAACCCAAAATAACAAGAACAATAGCAAAACCAAAAAACAGGTATCAGAAGAGAACATCTTTTTAACTGAAGTGTTAAAAAGGACCCAAGAACCTTAATTTTCCTTTTGCTTCTATATATGTGGGAGTATGGTTTGTTCATATAGAGGAAGATCAAAATGTTTTGAACTACCAGAGAGGAGAGACTGAAGATGAATCAGTTACCTCAATCCATATCTGCAGGAGTCATTTCAGAGGAGAGCAATCATATGACCATTATTTTGCCTAACACAAGGTGTGGACAACACTGAGATGTCAGGTCTCTGAAGCTCAGATCTGCCAAATAAATTTTCAGTTATAGGAAATTTGAGGAAAAAACCCAAAGTTATTTCTCCTCTCTTATGTTATCTTGGAACAATTTTCACATGAAGCTTGGTAAATAATTTTGTTCAATATAGTTTTTCCGGAATTTTCTATTTAGGAAATAACTCAAAATTGCTCTAGAGAAGGAAGCTGCATCCATTTTTTATTTACTGGATAATGCTTTAATGGGCATGGGGGATAGGTTTCATTTTCTCATTTACCTGAAGGCGTCTGAGCTCACTTTTCTCATCTGACATTTTCAGCCATCACAGGACTCAGAGCCCCATCTCTAACAGCTGTAAAATTGCAGACAATTTAAGCAGATCAATTTGATCCTGCAATACATAATTTGCCTAATCAAGTGATAATCTAGATTAATCAATAATTGCAAACAAGTATAATTACAATAGTGTAAGTGTTCAGTGTGGAAAAAACACAAAAAGAGGAACGTGGCATATAAAATATTGTCTGAACACCTAAATTTCACATAGAATTCTGCAGGAGTTAGAGACAACTGCCTTTGATAATGAGATCACAGAAATGCAGACAGAAGACATCTAAATTACAGGGTGCAGCTGTGTACTTCATTTATTATCTATTCTAGATCTGAGAGGGAGGTGAGAATCCCCAAAATACCAAAGACTGTAATCACCATGATCATTATTAATCTTTTCTCACCAGCTGCACACCAGCAGACAAACACAAAGCTTTGCTTTTGGCATCTGGTTAAACCCTCGTGCATGTCCTGTTTTTACAGGAATTGGAGAGAAGGCTTATAAGCAAATAGAATAATTTCAGTTCTTTTTAATATCGAGAATTTTGATTTACCTTAAGGTGAAAACCAGACTTAATAGTTAGGGGGTTATTTTTATACAGTGGAAAATTTACTGGATATTCTATCATACTGAAGGTATGACCAAAATTTAACATTTATTCATTATATATTTTTTATATTTTAAAATATACCTGCTTCAAGGTCAAAGTAAAAATCTTAGTGAAATATTGTTAACTGCAGGGAAATTATTTTTAGAAAATTTTAAGATTGCTCCAAAGAGGAAATTTATGAGGTCTATGCAGAACAGCTAGAAAACAAGAAGAAGTTAGTGTGCATTTGCTACCAAGTAAAAAGAAAATTCAGTTTATAAAACTGCTAAATATAAGCAACTCTAAATTTTATTTGCATATCCAAACAGAAAAGAAAGCTTCTAATAATGTACAGAAATTCATACTTTTCTGTGTAGGTAATTAGAAGGATAAAGAAGCATCAAAATCCTGCATAGGAAAAATGAGATTGAGAAAGAAAGTTTATCTGCCCTTAGCTGCTTGACCTAGGTCTGCACAAACCTTATTTGCCTGGTGAAATGTAAAAATGTAAAACAAACTTGCAATTGGCACAAGAAAGAAAATTCAAATCTTCTCTTTTTGTCTCCCTTAAATGAAATAAATGAGTAAGCACTCATGGAAGAACCTTAGTTATTGTTTTTCATTTAGAATTTTTATTGATCTGTGGAAAGAGGAGGCAATGATTTTTCTCTCTCTAGGACAGCAGGTCCTTCCTTCCAAGGACACCAAACATGGATGCTGAACTTTGGTTGTTTCCATCTGAAGCAGTGAGTTTATTTAGTGAAAAGGAAGTCTGATGCAAAATTATCTCTGGAGTACAACATGAATACTGTGAGCAGTACAGTCTATAGCAACAGACAAAAGTGGAGCAGCTGCTGAGGTTTTGTTCAGCAGTCATGCATTTTAGGTAGTTTAGTAGGGATTTATGAACTTATAGTGACAAAAATGATATTCTATTGATTTAAACTACTCAAATACCTCATTGTAATACCTGTGGAAATCAGTAAGATCCTGACCTAGGCAGCTGAAAATTTTGGCTGGTCAGGGATCTCTGTCTGATTTATCTTTGTTTCTTGGAAGGGTTGAGGGGTTTACCTGTAAAATGGGGGGCATGGAAGAGGGAATTCCATTTTCCAATATTATGCTGCCTACCGGAATGAAACATAGGTGCTTGAGGTGAAACTCCATCAATACAAAAAAATAAATGAAATGGAATTGGAGCCTGAGCCTCTTTGATAAGCTATTCAATGACTGGGATGCAGGAGCACAGGCTGGGAAATGTATAATTTGATTTAAGTGTCCTCTGCAAGGTTTACCAGGTCCATGGCTGAGCCAGCACTCCTTTGATTATGTGACTGTTCAGCAATGTGTTAGGACTGGGGAGAAGGCACTCGGGTGATGCTGAGCGGGTTTGGTGTAGGAGAATAAGGTGGAGAGTTGATTCATGGAACTATGATATTGATCTAGTTAGCATTCTTTAATTATTCTTACATATTTCTATAATTATTACCTTTTGTGATAGAAGTGCAGGCTGCTCCAGAGAGCTTGGCTTTGGTTCATTCTGCTGTGGTTACTTCTCACCTTTGGATGGCTTTCACTGGCCCCTTGTTCTTCTCCAGCTCTGGGAGTTATTTCTCTTTTTGAACCTCCACTGTGTTGCTGTGCTTAGCTTTTTGTTCTCTCTGAGCACGACAAATCCTTCCTATGTTATCTTGATTTCCTCTAAATTTATGACAAATTTCATCATCTTAGAAAGCCAAAAATTTTCATATTATGCAAAGAGTGAAAGGAACAGTCTACTTCTCTACTGACCATAACAGAGTTTGATTTGTGGGCAGAGTAATAATGCCATCATTGCTATAATTTATTTACTTCAGGGTAGAAAACATAGATTCTAACTGAATTTCTTCCAAGGAATAGCCAAGACACTGACAGGAAATGAGGTTAAAATCTTCCATGAGAAGTGATCAGATATTTTAACCAAGGCATTTTTAGGGGTAAATGCTGCTAGTTTTTAGCCACTATTTGGTATATTTGTAAGAATATGCCCCTTTCAATGACTAGGAGTTTATCTCATAATGGAATATCCTGGCCAAAATGAGAGAGAACATCCCACAGCTCAAAGCACAGAATAGCCAACAGCTTAGTAGGGGTGGTCTTCCAAAAGACAAATTAGCTAAATTCTTGCTGGATACTGACTTGAAAAGAAGCCTCACCACCCAAATCAGTGTCCTGTAAGCTATCCAGGTGTGTCTGCATAAGGAAGAGAAAAGATACCCACCTTTCCCGAATCTAATGGGAGTTCAGAGGGACACTCAGTGCATCTTTAGTGCAGTGTCCCAGCTCCTTCCTGCTTACTACCACACTCCTTGCAAAGACAGTATCAGGAACAGTGTGGCCAGCAGGAGCAGGGAGGTCATTCTGCCCCTGTACTCGGCACTGATGAGGCCTCACCTGGAGTATTGCATCCGGTTCTGGGCCCCTCACTTTAGGAGGGACGTTGAGATGCTTGAGCGTGTCCTAAGGAGAGCAACGAGGCTGGTTAGGGGCTTGGAACACAAGCCATATGAAGAACGACTGAGGGAGCTGGGGTTGTTCAGCCTGGAGAAAAGGAGACTCAGGGGTGACCTTATCACTCTCTTCAGCTTCCTGAAGGGTGGCTGTGGTGAGCTGGGGGTCAGTCTCTTTCTCCGGGCAACAACAGACAGAACAAGAGGACACAGTCTCAAGCTGCACCAAGGGAGATACAGGCTAGAATTAGGGAGGAAGTATTTTACAGAAAGAGTGGTCAAATATTGGAATCATCTACCAAATACTGGAATCATCTACCAAGGGAGGTGGTAGAGTCACCATCCCTCGAAGAGTTTAAAAAAAGACTGGATGTGGCACTTGGTGCCATGATCTAGTTGAGGTGTTAGAACATGGGTTGGACTCGATGATCTTAAAGGCCTCTTCCAACCTAGAATTTCTGTGATTCTGTGATTCTGTGACAATTGGCAACTTCCTTGACAAAAAATGTATCTTTCTATAACTGACAATTTATGACTTGATGTGCAATGAAAAATCTGCAGTTTAGTGGTATAACATTCTGTATATTCTTGGAAGCCCAACTACCTGTATGGTGAGAGACATTCAAGGAATTTGCCATTGGAAAATGACTTTGTAGTGTCTAGATGTGTGGTATAAGAGCTTATGTGTTAAGAATATATAGAGTAATTTTTATCACTTAAAGCATCTAAGGGGAAAATTTTTAAATATATTATTTACAATAAAGGAAAATATTTATGAAACATATTTTCTATCATTAAATCTATATGAGCTGTTCTTTTCTATCTTAAGGCTGAAAAAGCATAATTTGCCTTTTAAAAAACATTCTCTTGCAGCTTCTTCTTGGTCTGTGTGACATCCCACACTGAAACAATGTTCAGATAATTTTCTCTGTTCCTAAATTTCTTGAAAAATATTTCTATTTTGTACCTTAATTAGCAAATTCCTTGCTTAAGACCTTAGCATACTTCCCCCATTTGAAAGAATTAAAGGGTTTCTTTTTAAACAGACTTTACAGAGAGTTTACTATGAAGTCTAAGCACACCAGAAAACTGATTTGAGGATTGGTTGCCAATAATCCTCAAGACCTGTTTCGTTATTATTAGAGAAACCACAAAAAGACAAACCACAAAAATTTTTTTGTCTTTCACTGTTCAAACTACACAGAAACAGGGTGGCATTTAGCCCTTCAACCTTATAAATAAAAGAAAGAAAGAGAAAGTATCACAGAAAACATCTTTGCTAGCTACTCTCAAAATCCATCCTCTTCCTATGACTATCATGACCAAACATTTCTGTCCTACAGCCTCCCTTTTCCAGACCTTCAAGCAGTTTTTTATTGCAAAATCTTGATCATTATTTACCCAAGCTGTATTTTCTGAGGTACTGCATTTTGTTTTCAGCAGGTTCATTCTTTAGCATCACAGAGATCAATGCTGGATGAAAGACAGCAGGCTACCTCTCCATGGATAACAAAATAATTCAGGGATTATACAGTACCTTGTCATCACAGCACTGCACAGGTCATCTCTATCACTTATCACCAGCAAAGGCAGGCACCCAGCAGCAGAATCACCAGTGCTCTCATTTGTTTTGGTAGTGGGTATCACCTTTGACTGTGCAGCCGAATTTCAAACTATCATTAAAAAATCATTACAACCCCAAATGGGAAATTGTGAAGCTATGCTTCATCCAGAGCAGTTTTCTTGAGCTCTCACAAAGATGAGAGCAGCAATATCAGTAATGTAAATAAATTGCTGTGCTGTACCATCGACATTTTTATTGTGGGTTTCTTTAACCAAGCACTTCTTTTAAGCCTCTCTGAAGCACAAAGTGAACTCCTTTTTACACATTGAGAGACTGGGGATACTATGTAAAGCTGCACCAAAGATGCTTCTTTATGCAGATCATTATTGGTGCCATACTATTAATTTTCCATAAGGCACTTCATTTTGAAATGCCTTGATGCCCTGAACCTTAATGGTTCCTTTGAGAGCTCTAGTACCTGTAAAATCCATGAGCCAGTCTTTGTGTAAATGCTTTATATCACTCTTCAGTTGCATACACACTTTTAACTAAAAATAGTTAACTTAAAACAGGCTAAACCTGATTTAATGGATAGCCAGTAAGAGATGTTATTGACATCACAAACTTCTTTGGGACACGTATTATGTATTTTACAAGAAAGAAACAATTTTCTTCTTTGAGTCTGAAACTTCTCATTTCCTGACCAGACACAGCTCTTAGCCTCTTTTGCAGCCAACTTCTTCTAAATGGCCCAATGTCAATCAGAGTAAAAAAATAATGGTCTTTCTTTACAGAAAACCTGAGATTTATGTGTGTGTATCAAGTAGACAAAGCTACTCAATGCATTGACATGTTTCTTACTTAAAGCACACAGAGCAGCATCACCCAAAGAAACTGTTTCATTACATTTGCTTAGCAAAGTCTAACTCCTTTCTTATGAAAGTATGCTGATAGGATTGAAGTAAGAAACCTAAAATTTGTATCATATTTCAATCCAGGTAAAGGCCCTACCCGTATAATCTAAGGAATTAATGCAGTTTTTCTGTCTTTCAACATACTTGCTTGAAGAGGAAAAGTTCTGCAGAGCCTTTTTAGAAATTAATGATTTTAGTTTTCCGAGAAAAATAAAATATTCAATTACAAACCATGAATAAAAATTTCTTTGGGGAAGATCTATCTGCATGGAAACTGCAGCTTCTTATAGCTGTGAACCCAGCCTCATGAATTTAATGTTCAAATTCATAATCAAAGGTCATGTAAGGATTCTGGCTGGGGAGTGCCTACTCATTTAATTCTCTGAGCTTCCTGGAGACAAAATCATTACCAGGATATAAAATAGGCCAGACTCTGGTGCTTACCAGCTTTATCTACAACATCTGATCACACATTTGTGATGGAAGGAGGATCCTCCATAGGACTGATCCCTATGGATGACAAACAAACGTACAGCTCTTGCTGACATGTAGGATCACTCCTCCCAAGGCTGACACAACCCTGCAGTGTGGCACAGCAGCTTCTTAGGAAGGGCAAGTTTTCTATTCCTTCCTCAAGGGGGGACTCCTCATTATGCACTGTTCTTCACAGAGACTGTAAGGAATGTTCATTGTGCACTGTTCCTCATGGAGACTGTAAGGAATGTATCTCCCACTCCTCTCTGGTCCCTCTGCAGAATGTTCCTCTGGTGTGTGCTCCCACTGACCCCAGAGAATGAGAACATTCAGCAGAATGAGGTGATGAGGGCAGCAAAGGACTTCATGAGGCTCTTCTGGAGAGATCCTAGGATATTTGTTTACATGGCTCCTGAAAATGACACTGCACTTTCTGGATTTGGAAAAACTGTGCCTAACCTTTGTGGAAAGTTCTGTCTTTTTATTCATTCTCTGTGTAGGATTTGATGAAATTCCTGTGTGTTTTCAGCTGTAACTATTTCCTCTTACTTTTGACTTCCAAAGTGTCTGCAAAACTTTTTTAGTCAAAACCAGCACAGGAAAATACTCGAGTGAGAAGAGGATTAGAAGCAGAAATGAGGTAAATATTGTTTCACTTCATTGAAGGTGGTAATAGATAAAACACAGGAAAAACAAGTATTGTAATCTGGAAGTTTGAAAAAGTAGTATGAAAAGCAAGTTACCTTTTAAAGGAGAAAAACAAGTGTTTTCTAGCTTGCTATTTTCTGGTTATGCAAAACGCTGAGAGAGATTTAAAAAGAGAGAGTTTATTTACAATTCTGATGGAGGAGTGGGTGTTGTAAACACTGTGTGAGTACAAGCATGACGTGTTCTGGGCTGCTGGAGACTGTCTGGTGTACTGTGCAAGGAAACTGCAGAGTTCACCAAGCTCTGCAGAGCTCAGCTCTGCCCTGCCTGGCACTGATCAACCCCTGTGATGTGCTCTGGGCTCTGGCTTCTGCCTTGGCAAAGCTCAGCTGTCCTGCTTGAAGAATACAATTAATATTTCTATCCCATTCTGCAAAGGAGGGAGAAAAGGATGAGAACACATAAGTATTTATTTCCACCTTATTGAGAAAAAAAGATAAAGGAGGAAGGGTTTTGCTGTGGGTAAAGTGCATCTACAATGCAGCAGGTGTACTGAGGGACCTTAAATGAGATCAGATGCTTCTAATGCAATTGGAAAAATGACATAAACTCTCTCCTGTTATGGTACTTGTGTCACTCATGGCACTGCAGCAAAAGGAAGAAACCCAGGAACTGCATGGAGCCTCCAGTCCCAGCCTCTGCCAGATAAAAATGTGCTCATTTATCTGAGGGCAGGATTTTAACTGCCTGTCATGTAATCTATGATAAAGGTTCTGGACACTTAAGACTAAGTGCTTTAGACAAAGTTAATAAATGCATTGTGAATGACCAGAGCTCCCAATCTGATAAAAAATTCACAAGCAAGAGACTATTTTAAAATCTTTGAAACATTTTCACTTTACCTTTGTTTGCACTGTATTTCGTGGTTGTTTCCAAGAGCTGAGAATTATATTTTTCTAAAGAAGACTTAAGATGGAGATTTTTGTTTCCTGTTTGTCACTACTCCAACTGCACTGGAACCCAAGAATATTCTGCATTTTTCCAAACAAATAAAGACAACTTGCATCAAAATAATCAGTGTAAATTTACACATACATTTCAATATATATGTAAATAATTTTGAAAACTTGCTCCTGTTTTGTGGGTATTTACTGTAGGACTGATAAGGATTTGCAAATGAGGTGTCATTACAGGAGCTGTGCAATTCAATGAAGCATTAAAAAAAAGAGATTAATTGCCCATTTTACTTCTTAAACTCTATTCTCTTCTCTGCCCCCTTGCTCAGTTGAGTGCTTGCTATTTTTCACTGAAAACTCTAGGAAAAAAAAAATCTACTTAATTTAAATAGAGAGCTCAGGTATTTTTACTGATATCTATAACCCCTGAAAGCAATATTGCTTCTGGAGTCAGCTGAAAGGATGCATGATATTACTATAAAACATATATTTATTAGGAGCTTCCCATCAGGTAATCATGAGAATAAAATATTATATTAGACTTATTCTCTTGAAAATATTTATATACTAAAAACAGCGGGCTCAAGGAACTCACATAAATAACTTTAATGTTACTTCAGTGGCCAAATCCAAGCACAGCTGCAAAATCAGCCACCTTAGAGAGAATGTTTCAGATTTGATTTACAATTCATCTCAAATCCCAGAAAAGCCATCTACATCTGGTTTTACCAGTGCTTGTTTTCCTCCAATGCTCGAGTACTCTTGACATAAATGTTAGATAAAGATTTTAGCAAAAGATCAGATTTATCATATATGCATTTATTTCAGGGACATTATTGCTTTTAAATGTCTAATTTGCATAGAGTTTTTGTGAATTACTAAGGTAAATCTTTTTTGGTTCGTTTCTATTTTATTTTCAACAATAATATTAAGTGGATTAAACTGATCCTTTCTGTAACTCTACAGATGTCACTGGAGTGACATTAGGGACATATTAAACCTGTGTGTCTCATCAAGCATCAGGAAAATATGCTTGGAAAATTCTTGGAATTCAATGTCATTTGATGCCATCTAAATATAAAATATAAATTCCTGCAAAGATTTTCCAGTCCAGCATGGTTCAGAATTTCATTTCAGTAGATGATATGAAACCAAAAACCTTAAAAGATGGCAACAAAGGCAGAAATATTCTATAAAATAAAAGAATGAATTATTAATTGTTTGAAAACAGTCTTGTGAGTTACTGTAATTTTGAGGAATTTTTCTTCCTTTGATCCCATCCCAAAGTATTGTATTTAAATTTTTAAAGAAGCATTAAAAAGACAGTAAGCACAGAACGAAACACATGAGGCTCTTTTTGAATATCAGGAAACATTTTTGCATTGTTTGGGTGACAGAGCACTGACACAAGTTGCCCAGGGTTGTTGTCTCCATCCTTGAGGATATTGAAAAGTTGTCAGGAATAACTCTAGGAGACTCTTCTTGAGCAGGGTAGTTAACACCAGATGATCCCCAGAGATACAAACCCATCTCAACCATTTTGTCATTCCGTTACTGGAGCCAAAGATGATCCTACAGGAAGGACTTTTGCACAAATCTCTCTTGCCTTAATCTTTCCTTTCCAAGAAAAGTGAAAAGGGCCTTGCTACACAGCTATGCTTTAATAGTGGATTACAAGGTCAAGGCTAATTGGAAAAAAATTATCCATTATTCCTTGAATTTACATTTTTTCTTTTTCTGAGAACTGTTAGATTCATAGCTCCCTTAATATTCAGTATTAACTGATTGTTCTGTCTTTGATTTTGTACAGCAAATTTACACTGAACCACATTATTTAGACACTTTCATTAACCATTGAGACTTCCATTGTTTCAAAACTGGCAATAAAAACCATGTTCCTTGAAATCAGCTTTGTAACCTGACAGCACTGGAAATAAACCCTGCAGTCCTTTACTTTAAAATGCTGTCTCAAATCCAGCTTATGCATCTCTGCATTTTCTGTTCAATAGTTTTTGTCATAAGACACAGCAAAAGATTTTTTTGTGTCATTATCTCACACATTTCTCCTATGGGTGCTGCATATGAACTGCATATATTTAAGAAAACAAGGTCCATTTTCCCAAAAAAGTGACAATTTTTTTTTTCAAAATACAAATTTATCCTGAAACTCTTTAGTCATGATCCATTTTTTCTCTACTTTTTCCCCAACTCTTCTCTCCTTGCTGAGGCTACACAGTCTCAGGTTCTGCTCTGCCTTTGATGAATTGGAGTCCTGAAGGTGATCTCTGGTGATGAGAAAAGGAAAGCTCTATTTCAGTAGCTTTTTCATTGAAGATATTTGTGGTGTTGTGAGGTCCCCAGGATGAGGTGAGAGATGAGAATTTGACTACAAGTTCTCAGAAGGCTGATTTATTATTTTATGATATTCTATTCTATTAAAAGAAATTATGTACTAACACTATACTAAAGAAAGAGAAAGGATACAGACAGAAAGCTAGAAAAGAATGAATAAAAAGCCCGTGACTCCTCAGAGTCTCGACACAACTGGACCATGATTGGTCATTAAATTAAAACAATTCACGTGGTGGAGAAACAATCTCCAGATCATGTTCCAGAGCAGCAAAACATGGAGAAGTTGAAGCTTCCCAGCTTCCCAGGAAAAGAAATCCTGGTGAAGGGATTATTCAGAAAACATCATGGTGACAGATATTTCAACAGAAAATGAAATTGTATACAAATAGAATTAGGAGAATAGAAAATTTTCCTAACACAGAAATCTTCTGAAAAATTAGCATTTCTGCAATTGTTCTAGGAAAACAACATTAACTGGATAGGAACATGTTGAACACATTTTTGTTCATGTGGAGAAAAAGTCGGTTGTTGAACCACATTGTTACCACTGCCTGCACCTCTGTCTTATAAAAATTTAGAAAAGGGAGTCTCTGATTTTTCTTGGTTGACTGTGAACACAGCCAGACCAGGGACAGCTGAGTCCTTCTTACTTGCAAAGATTTTGCAACAATTTACCTGCCTTTGAAAAAAGATTATCTTGATTGGTCATTGCAAAAATTGTTAGACTATCCAGGTGTTTGTTCAAGTCATTTTCCTTACTTGGTGTATTTTTTGTCTATCCAAGAGCCCAGGAGAACTTCACAGACAATACGGCAGGGAATCCAATTTGGCACTCCAGGTCTAATTAGAACTCTCATGATCACAAAAGGTAAAATAGGGTGGTGTTGACATGATAAGTCTGGGCACATTTGCAGTCCCAGATGCACAATAGCATGAGTTCCACTATAAGCCTGGGCACATTCCTTAAGATTTCAGATTCATAAATATTGAAATTTATAGATTAGTGTGATAGGATTAGGTTCAGAAATCACCATTGATAAATCCACTGATATCAGAAAACATAAGCAATACTACTACTGCAGAATAAAGCTTATCCAAAAGGCATTCTTGTGGGGGAGGAGATGGGTACATCCTTTGGACCTCCAGTATACAGAAGTAGACTCTCCAACCTTCTTTTTCACTTGATTTACATTTATATTGTTTTCTTTAAGAGAGAAGAGAAAATTTCATCATTAGGTGAAGTTTAAGTGACTTTAGTAATTACATGTAAAGCATGTGCAGGTTTTTACTTTACTAACATATCTGGAGCATAAAAATTCAACTGTTTTGTTGAGTTGATAAAACATGGTTCAGCTTTTGGTTGCTGTTTAGGTCATTCCTTTGGCTTAATTCCCATTACCTGCATTGATTGAAACAGGACATGACCACTACCCCTCAGTGCCACTCCATCCTTTGTTTCCTCCTCTCCCAGGGCAGAACACCAAGTTCCCTCACAGTCCCTGCTCCTAAGGTTTGCAGAGAGTTTGTTTCTGGTGAACTATTGCCAACATGGCACTTCTCCTTGCTGAGTTTTGTCTTTTAGTATTTTTCCACAATCTCTCTCACTGAAATGTTCCTATTATCATTTGGTTTTTCTCCAGGAACCTAAAAGTTATTTCACTCAGATGAGAGAGGAAAACATAATACATGATAGCATTGCCATCGTAGCTCTTGCTTTTCTATTAAGAAAAACCAATAAAATCTCTATTTGTATCCTGGTTTTTGCTTTATTCCTGTCACCTCTTATCATTTTATGGTCACAGTTTGCTTCCACTTCAGTGGAGTCTGAATTAAGAAAATGCTTGAGACTCAAACATTGACATTTTTGCAGTTGTCCTACAGAGCAAGAGCAATGGTCTTGTGCAGGGCCAGGAGCTGAATTCAATGGTCCTTGCGAGTCCCTTCCAACTCAGCATTTTCTGTGATTCTGTGATTAAGGACAAGAACAGCTGTAGTTTCCTGAAGTGCAAAATAAAACATGCATATCACACAGCTGGAATACAGGTTACTATAAAATGCTATGATGTGTTAGAAAGCAGTACTTAAATGGAGACTTGATCAAGTATTTGGTTTCAGTTTGATAGTGTGAGCAGCAGCAGGAACTCTTTCTCTGGGTTTCCAGTCAAGAGAGGCTCAGGAGAAAAAAGCTGATGTACTTGTTTGGTGTAGTCTTATGTTTACAAGGTGTAAACATAAGGTCTGTAAACATATGTTTATATATGTTTACATTCAGGTGTTGGGATACTCTGCCCAAACCTAGTGTTTAAATCCCATCTTTTTAAAATGAATCTGATTGCCAATTTCCTGAATCTGTTCTTTGGCTCTTCTCAAATTTTGAAATTTATATTACCCTTTCAGATCAGGAGTTGTCTGTGCTTAGTTAAATATTCAGTGTAATCACACAAGGTCTAAGGTCTTTCCTACATATTTAAAGCCTTTTATGGATTTTCTTTTTCAAATAATTTTTGCTTTTAGATATATTAAATTTTGGGTGCATGAATTTCTTAGATTCACTGTGTTTTTTTCCTGCTTCACCTGTTGCCAAATCATAGCTGATCAGTTAAAAAAAAAAAAGAAAATATACTGTAAAGTTTTAAGTTATATATCAAATATTATCAGGCAGTCGAAAATCAACTTTTATCACATCTGCCTGTAATTTTGCCAAAATACAATGAGAATTAACATTTTACTGGCTGCTAAAAAAAACAAAAACAAAAAACAAACCAAAATCCAACAACCCCAGAAAAATAAGCACTGTAGAAACAGCGCTGGTGGCATTCATTTAAACATCAATGTAATGTAATATAATGCAGCGTAAACTTCAGATACTGCTCTCACCCTCTTTGGTGGCTGTGAAAACATTTGCTAATTGCCTGTACTCCCACGATCCTCCTCCCTTCTGCTGAGACTCTCCATCAGCAGCTGCATAATCATCAGTCTTTGAAGTCAGGAGCAGTCTGCTAACAGAGCAATTAGTTGAAGCACCATGAGCCAAAGGTGGGAGATGTGTTCCTTTTTTTTCTGTGACATATAAACAGCACTTACATGAACTTGAAAAGATTAATAACATACACATGGATTTGCTACATGCTTTTATTTTTTCCTGTTTGAACACGGTGAGTGAATGCCAGCTATTATTATTTGAAAAGAGGGTTGTCAGGCCACAGAAGCTGGTGTGTCAGATCCCAGGATCCTGACCCACAACACACATCATGGGGCATCAAGAATCCACATCTGAACAGCTAAAATGACATTCATCTGACTGAATGTAGTAATTTTATATTGTAATTTATATAAAATTTTAATTTTACCATGTATGGCAAGTTATTTAAAGAAAGTCTTAATTTTTGTAGCAATTAGTCTACACAAAACAAAACAGAAATCTCTTGCCTAATCAAAGGAACATGTACAATCACAGAGTAAAACACCCAAACATGGAAACAACAATCTCTCTGTTAAATTAGGCAGAGAGCTCCTCTGTCTCCAGTGTGGTTTTGGTAAGTGCAGTAACCCTACACTGACCTTGTCTCATACCTTCTGAGACTCTTGTTGTGGCTTATGCTCTTTTGGGAGTGTGACTTCTCTTTTTATCTGTGCATCAACAATTATGTGGAGATCTGAGAAATTTCTAGCTCATGAACAAAAATTACTGGGGGAAGCAGGAGGAGTAAGAAGGCTTTCAAAATTAAGGCAAGGACTAGAGCAGCAGCTTTCCCTTTTCCTGCCTGATGGAGGGAAGTCTGCCCTGTAATGTGGCACCCATCCAAACTGCAGCTGCACTCCTGCCCACCAAAGTTTTGCAAAGGACAGGGGGAAGACAAAACTGCCTCTGTCCAGTCAGGCTCTTAAAGATAAAACAGTTTAAGGTGTTTTCTAAGGAAAGGTATCTTCAAAAAACAAACTCGAATACCTATTTACCTTTCTCAAAGATGTTGTTACCTCCATAGGGAGAAACCTGTTTCTCAGAATAATTTCCAATCTTATTAATTCAGAAAAGGTTATCTCTAGGCTGAGTACTGATTAGCCTTTCAGGAAAGGTAGAAAATTCTGTAAATTACAAACATTTCTTCAGAAGGAAGAGGAAGGGAGAAGGAAGAGAAAAGGTGTCTCTGCATTAGGATACAGCGCATACCACAAGGAGTTAATGTATTGAGGGAAAGAGGTGAGGCTGAGGATCCACTACCAACACTGTTTTGTGGGCAGAACTGGTTACTACAAATTCTCTTGTCTAGTCTCATAACAAAAACCTTTTCTAATCAATGTAGTTTTCCTCCAGAACTTGATAAATTTGTTTATTTTTTTTAACGACTAGCATAATATTGTGTCTTGATTATTTAATGAATATTTGTTAAAGATCTTCCTGGTTTTACATAATGCTACGGATTGAAAAATATCCTGTCCTGTATATTCGAATTAATTTTCCTCATGTACAACTGGTAGTGATTTATTTTTATTTATGTGTCTACACTTTCAAAGATCCTTTTATTTGAGCCCTTATTTGCAGAGTAATCCTTGAGGAATTCCCTCCCACTTCCACTTAGCAACAGGTGTATATATATCTGGCATTGCAGCAAGTAGAACTTATCTTTTGAAACTCCATCTGCTTATGTGAGAAGAAACTAGAGCACATAAACATCTCTGTGAAGATATATTTATTTCAAAATGCAGTTCAGAATTTTTCTTAATGGTCTGAAGTATTGCTCTCATGTATTTAGCTCTCATGTATTTATATATGTTTTAGCAGACAAATTTATTGCCCAGTATTTGAAAAACTGAAAAAGTACCTATCTTACCAGTGTGCA
Organism: Melospiza georgiana; assembly: GCF_028018845.1. Lineage (NCBI taxonomy): Eukaryota > Metazoa > Chordata > Aves > Passeriformes > Passerellidae > Melospiza > Melospiza georgiana. Next base: position 107,779,572 of record NC_080431.1, read on the forward strand.
TCTATGGCTACTTTTACATCAAATAGTTTAGGAAAGGAATGCAGTTTCAAAAAAAAAAAAAACTCCATTACTTTTATTATATATATTTTTTTCTTATCACAGACCGGTATCAGAGCATACATAATGGATTCTTCTAGTGTAAAACTAAACCCAAATACTTGTTCCAAAAACTTTGTTAAGGCAAGTAATCATATGGAGAAGATTGTTTCTACATTTGTGTTTCCAACCTAATTTAAGAGATTTTCATCTTAAGACTGGAGAAGGTTTTCTGAAAGACAGGGATTTAGTGTTTGTAGTAGGGAGAGGACAAAATAATGTTCAGTAGAAACATAAGAGAAAGTCTTAATCCCCAAAGACATTGAACATAAGCTTTCCATGATTATATATATTTCATGAGTATATTTACTATTAGAATATTTTTAAGCAGGGAATTGGGAGACTAGTTCAGATTGCCTGAAAATCAATGTAATTTACAGAATTTTCTACCTTCCCTGAGAGGCTAATCAGTACCCAGCCTAGAGATAACCTTTACTGATCACAAGCATTTGCCAGCACCAGATCCATGCTCTGGCTGAGGAGTTCAAGGCCATCCAAATCCTCCAGCTCCAGCTCTTGCTGCCCACCAGGGCAGCCAGATTCCAGTGCCCTGTTGAAGTTTCACTTCGCACAAAATATCTAAATATCTTCTGGATAAGGAAGGAAATGGAAAGTGTATTCATGTAGGCAGCAGCACAGTGGAGAGACCATTGGGCTTCACAGACTGAATTTATATTTTATACCTAAATTGCCCTCATGTCCTAAAACAGAAATTGGAAGATTTAGGTTTATGCAATTTTGGCAGAATATTTATGTTTATGGAGGGAGGTATTTACATGAGATGAAAATGTTGGGCAGTAACTGGCATTCCAAGCTTCAAACCTGAGAAGTCTTTTTAACTTACAGACCTTAAAATGCTGATGGGCAGTTTGAAACAATAGGATAAAATTAATTTTTTCTAATCAAATTCTTGCCAAATCTTTTAAAAAATTATGATTGTACCAAAAAGAAAATAAAACAAACTGTCAGGAAAAAAGATGATATAATTTAATTGAACATTCACAAAGTCCTAGAAATACTTCTGGTGAGTTTATTCAATAAATTTAAGAAATGGAGAAGAAAATCAAAGTACAGCTATAAAACAAGGAAGAGAGAAAATAGAAAGCAAAGATAGATTATCTTCTTTAAACTGGTAAGTACTGACAGGAGGATGACAATCTTCATGACATCTACACGTGTTTGAGTTGTGATAAAGACTGTGAAGAGCTTGAAAAGCAGTAGAAGTATAGAAGGTTTAATTTGAAAAAACTCACATAGTGTTTTGGGTTCCCTTTTCAAATTTGTATTTATTTTAAAGAGAACTTTGCATTATGCCCATCAAAATTCCAATTGCTCATAGATGTAACTTCCACTACCTCTTTGTTGACATCAATGTAGATATTCTAGGAGTTCATGTGGCATGCTGGAGAACATCTCTTGTTTAAGAATCACTAGGAAGGACAGGCATGTCAGCAGATTGAAAATAGCCTGCAACTAACGTAAAGGATGCATTTATCAGCAATGAACTCTAGTTTTAGTCGCTCTCCCTACATTAAATGGCAAAAAAATGGAATGCTTTATTGGGCTTGCGAGTAAATGTACACAAAGTTGTCTTAGAGGTATGAAGGATTATGTGTTAAAAGCTACCATATGGCTGACATGACAGTGTTTATGTGCTTAATTTAGGACATGTATAGGCAGTTAATCATTTGGGTATGGAAATATTCATGTTTATTAAAAGAAAAGAAATTGACACCTGCAGTTTTTAAAGGTTCGGTTTACGACTCTTGTGCCAAAAACTCAAAGGCATTTTTCTGAGGCGCATGACTCTGATTTCCTATTTCTGAATCAGCACGACTCATATTTCATTACTATTTGGAGATGAAGGTCCCCAGTCAGTAATGTCTGAGGAACATACTGTCAATAACTTCCCTTGTGTATAGGCTGCCTGGAATAAATCACTGACTCCTGAGTGTCTACACTTGTGACAACCTGTCAGCCAGCCACAGAATACTCACAGGACTGCACCAGGGCTCTGCACATGGCTCACAACTTTACCAGCAAACCAAGGGCCTGGGTTGAATGCTGGCTCAGGAGTCCAGCTCACCACGAGGTGCAGCTGAAAGGCCAAAAATGACACAGGAGGGTGAGGAAGGGTAAAGACTCCCAGGGGATGCCCATGGGCTGCCATACCAGGCAAGGGATTTCTTTCATCCATACAGCAACTTCAGTTAAGAAAGAATACAGCAACAGGATCTAAGCCATTTCTCTTGCACTGTGAGAAGGGTCTCAGGATCTCTGTTGTGCATCCATTGTGTCATGTGCCTGAAATATTTATGGTAATTCCCCTGACCAATAACTAGGGATGCAGACTACGGACTTCAGCTAAGAAAGGAGGAACTCTGCTGGTGTAATTCTGTTTATGTGTATTTGTATATATTTCTTGCAAGCTGAGGAGCATGGGTGGAGTTTTGAGACATCTTCTGTGAACTCTAACTGGCTGTGAGCACTTTTTGGTACAGCACAACAGACATATTTTTGTCATTGACATGAGGGAATTCTGACTCCCTGACCCTTATTGAAAGGATTTAAAAAGATTGAATGTTCTTTAGTGGACAAATGTCAGTGCCATGTACTGTTTCATCTCCTTTCAGAGGTGAGAGGTAGTGTAACCTTCCATTTTTTCAAGTGTAGTGCATTTTTAGACAGTGACATGCAGACTACTTGACAGCATAAGCTTGAAAGAATTCACTGATCCCTTTTACTTCTGTTTTAATGAGATGTAACTTTGATATCTAAGTGTTTCCTAAATATTTTGCAGGTTTCAAGCATTAACAGAAGGAGTTCAAAAGGGCTCTGAAATGAGACACTGAATCCACCACACCAGTCTTGGTTACCGATCCCAAGCTTCAAAAACCAGTCAAGGTTCAGATTTACCTTAGAGATCTCTAGTTCCAGTTTCAGGAAAATTTATATCTGCATATGCTCATAGGAGAATACTTCCTCAGGATGCTTTCCATGGAGAATATTGCAGAAAATGCAGCATAAATATTTTTCTCCTAAATATTTTTTCTTTCAGAATGGTTCATACAGAAATTGTCAGATAAAATGTGTATACTAGTCTTAAACTGAATTCTGCAGTCCTAGCTGTACAATTTAAATACCTTTTCCACTTGACAGTTATGACTGTAAGGGCATCTAAATTCAAACACATTTAATGCAATGCAATTGACAAAGAATTATGATTAATAGTTTATGTCTTGGTGGAGTAGTGCTCCCAAACTCTCTGTGAGAGGTTAAAGTGCTTTGTCTCTCATGGTAAAGAAACTACATGGAACTTTTACCTAAACAATGAAATTTTCATCTCTGCTGTGAAGAGGTCAAAGAAAATGGCAAGAAATCAGATGTGCAGTGGATAATAATCAGAATTAGTAGAGGAGCTGGAAACAAAAATTATAGGTTAGTTGCCACTGTTAATTGTAGGTTTTGAACCTTTTGTTATAATTCCAGACATCTATGTAAGGAGCACCACTAATTAACCTCAATCAGTACCAAACCATGAACATGTGTATTACATGCTGGTTTTTGATAATAGGCCAGGCTGTGCTAAGAAAGGAACATGTTCCAGTAGAATGTCACTGAAAAGAAAGAAGGAATGGATACATAAAGCATGGCACTCTTATATGAGATGGCCTGAACTGTTACCTTCTTCTGCAAAGGCATGAACACTCTTTTGATATGTAGGTTGTAGTCCAATTAATGTATTGATCAATGCACAATTTGTGGCTCAATAGAAAATCATCATGATGTTTAAAGTTGTTTATTTCAGCCTTGCAAAACTGTCATTCCTCTAGCCAAAGAATTTTATTATTTTTTTTTTAATCTCTCAGACAAGAAACATTGTGAGAACTCTGTGCTTGTGCTGAGAGCAGCTGCTCCCAAGCTGAAGGGTGAAAGGCCTTTGGCAGCCACAGTCAGATGCTGTGAAATTGCATCCAGCTCTTCTCACGTTTTGCCATTGCCAGTAGGTAGGGATGATCTTTGCAAAGCAGCAGATTTCACTGCTGTGGTGGTAAAACAAGGCAGGTATGCAAGAAATAACCCCTGACTGCAGTGAAAGTAGGTGACAAGGCTCCCCATTGTGTGGACTCTCATTTGTTGAACTGCAGAAAATTACATATTTCTTTTGACTGCATGGTTTTATTTTACATTTCTGTGCAACAAAAAAAATGCTAAAGCATGTGCAGACCTAGATTTATGAAAGCCTTACATGTGCTCATGAAAACTTAAAAATTAGATTAAATTATTATTTAATTGCCTTGTACCTACTTATTAAATCTTAAGACTTCATATTATTGTTGTTCTGAAATTTATTATTATTATGTCAAGATTAAATATTATTAGGTAAAGCCTTAGCTAGTATGAACAAAAAATATTTTACATTAGAATTAATATGTAGTAAAACTCAGTTATTTAACTTCATTTTAGTTTAAACATATGCAGAAATTCTTATCTTTCTTGAGGTGTGTATAGGAAAGGACTGAAAATAGTATAATTTATCTGCTTCTAATAACAAAGCTTAAAAAGACATTTTGGCTTCTTACTCATGTTTTAATGCCTCATTGCTCACTGTTTATCGCAGGAATTTTAGGATAAGTTCTGAGAACTTTTGATGTGACCTTTTTATTTTGTGTCTATTTAAATGTAGATAAACTCTCCAGGATGTTCTACAGTTTCCTGTAGGTACCTCCAAAAGACAGAACAGTCCTCCCAGTATTCACTGTGCATGAATGAGAGAGACTCAGACGTATACAATTAAATCAATATGCCTAAAAACCATAAAATCATAGAGACAAATCACCAGCTCAAGTACTAGGGTGTGTTAGTGCAACTCTAACCAAACCAAATATAATTTTGGGGCTATTTTCATTTTAGGGCTAATTCTGAGCTCATTTACTTTAGATATGTGCTTACTTAATTTTATAGGCCTAAAAATGCTGTACTTAGATAATCCCATTTAGAGGTGTATCAAGGCAAGCATCAGAAATAGTATAAGGGAAAAATTTAATTCCTGTGTAGACAGCAAGCAACATGCACCCCTTTTGTCTTCTGCATCAGCAAATTAATCCCTGAACCATTTGAAGTTATCTGTTCCTGCTGCAAACGCTCTGGCTCATTTCAGTTGCTGACTTAGTGCCACTGAAGGTTCTGGTTGTGGGCTGTGATTGTACAAAAAGCGTGTACAATTTCATAGCAGGCACCTCCTCAGGAAATAAAGGGTGACGAATGAGATTCCTTTTGCGTGATCTGGTGAATGGGTTGGTGTACAGACTCTCTGGTTTTGTTCAGGACTAGACCAGTGGAATTTGAGGGAAACCAAGGGAGACTCTTTTACCCTGCACAAGCCACTGCTGGTGTTGCACAGTGCTTTGCTATGTAAAGCTTACATTTTTAAGTTTGCTGTCTTTCACTTCTAGGACTACAGTCTGCCTTTCATTTTGTATTCAACCTGACACACACACACAGCCCCAGACTGCTGTGGCAGTACCTTTTCTTTTTTTGTCCCAAAGTGCTGTTAGCCTCACAGCCTCATGCTGGAGGATTCAGGAAATATTATCTCACCTGTAAAGTTGGGATATGTAGGAAAAGATTGCCACTGAAATGTGAATTTTCCTTTTCCAGCTATTGCCTCAGAGTTTTTAGTTGATAACCTTATGCTAGGGAACACACAAATCTTAAAAGGTAACTCAAGTAGAAAATAGTGATATAGGTGGCCAGTAAGCATTTGCTGATAATGCACATGCAGAAAGGTAAACAGCCAATCAGTGAGTGCAACATCTGTGTCTGGTAAAAACACAGTCTCACACTGCAATGCAACAGTCCTGATGAAATCATATTGTTACTGCATCAAAAATACTCAGAGGAACATCTGCAATGGAGACTATGAACAGATGAGGATGAGCTGGGGCAATCCACACCAGTTATTTTATTGACCAGCAAATTAGTTTCCCTTTCCCTTTCCCTTTCCCTTTCCCTTTCCCTTTCCCTTTCCCTTTCCCTTTCCCTTTCCCTTTCCCTTTCCCTTTCCCTTTCCCTTTCCCTTTCCCTTTCCCTTTCCCTTGGCTTGTCACACAGCAATGTTTTTTGCTGAATACACTCATGACCCAGAAATAACTCCTTGTCCTTGTTTACTAAGTGTTTTTGAGGACACTCATTTTATCTCAGTTGGCTTTAAAGACTGTAAATACAATAAACTAAAAAATGTCCCATTAAAAAAAGAAATAAGTAAATATGTATTCCAATGCTAATAGGAAACACTGTTGTGACAAAATAGAGCAATTTAGGCATGCACCAATATAAAATGTCAGGATTCTCTATTAGTTTTTGTTTAACAGATAGTCAATATCAAGTGAGATGGCACAGCTGTATTTTCTTATAGATTCTTCCATAGATTGAACAATTAATTGTTATTTAACAGGACATATATAATTTGTAAATATCACTGAATATTATAGATCTTAAATTATATAAATTTATTTTTTTTACATCCCTGCGCACTAATTACAAGACCTTTTATGATTTATTTTTTTGCTGTCATTGTTGTTCTAAAATTGACCCTCCTGGTTTTACTTTTTCTCCTTTTCCTACTCTGAAAGAAAAAAACTACTCCTTGGTGCCAGGCAGCTGCCATTTTACTGAAAAAAATATCTGTGGTCCCTCTTAACCAACTATCTCCCCAGAAGAGGTTAAAATGAAAAATGAAAAATTAATCCAGTTAGGAATGGGAATTAATTTCATGACTGTAGTGATACCGAGGAAAAAAATAAGGAGAGAAATTTCCGTGATCTACCATAAATCCCCCTTTCCTCACTCCCTGTGTGCTGCACAGGGTGGGAGGAGTTGAGAGTGAAGGACTAAAAGTAAGCCTGGTAAGGAGGGATGGGGAAAGGCACTTTTTTAAGGTTTCTGTCTGTTTCTTACCACTCAAATCTATTTTAGCTTACAAAAAATAAATAATTTTTTCCTCAAACTGAGTATTGTTTTTCCCATGATGGCGACAGGAACATGACCTCTCTGTTTTTATGTTGACCAACAAGCTTTCTCATCACATTTTCTCCCCTGTCCTGCTGAGGAGGGTAAGAGAACACCTGTTGGCATTTTGACCCTTAACCAATACTCCCCCAAAACTGTTGTTTATGTGATGGAGAAGATCACTAACAGAAAGACACACAGAGGAGAAATAGCATCATTTTGACCTATAAAAATTATTGCATCTCCATGGTTGTTAGAAGGACAAATTATGTAGACTAAAATAAAGATGCTTCTGTACTGAAAAGTAAAATTATATGAGTTTGGTGAAATTTAGAATTACATTAACAGAAAATGCTGTGTCATTAATGTATTATATGAGGAGAGAATCAATGGGACAAGTTAGAATTATAAAAGTCAAATAGGACTCCAGATCTGGTGGTGCTGTCCACAGTGGTACAGAATGGAGCTGAGGGTTTCAGAACAAAAGGCCAAGCTGTGCTTTTTAGTCTCATTAAATTTTATTTGATGACTAATTATCCATGATGGGTTTCAGAGGAACAAGGAGAGGTTTCGGATAGGAGAGGTACTGATATAAATTTGTCTTGTACAAACAAAGGTTGAGGTTGAAAATATATTTGTGCAAAAAGTCACTCTAGCAAAACTTTTAGGGATCATATTCTAAATGAATTGTATTATATTTGAGTTTAAGAGATAAGTTAAAATTCAAAAGATTAACTCCTTATATTTGTCTCAGCATATCAATATTGGTATTATCAAAGTTTTCCTTCAAAGTTATAGGCTTCTGTTATTAAGTCAGATATCAGACTTTACATTATGTTTTTTCTGTCACTTTAATTTCTGATTAACTTTAGCAAATAATCAGATCCATCTTTCCAGGACAGTCACTTTATCTTTATTATTGCTATCTATATTACAAATGAATTAATTAGCATTCTCATCACAAAACCCAAGTTCATTATCTGATAAGAATAAAATTTCTTCAGATACATCCTGAGGTATTTGATTTGTCTTATTTATGTTCTCAGTAGGCAGCTTTTTTTCTCTTGGTAGAGATGGGTATAAGCAAATCATGATTCTGGTCATTACTTTCTCCTGACTGAGATTTTATTTCTGTCCTTTGTTACATGGAATCTTTATTTGTTTTCCTCTTCCTTTGTTTAATTGGTTTGTGACTCCTGAGATAGAATATATTTCCATTCTTGAGTATGAAAAACAAGTTCTAATTTTTTTAAATGTTGTTTATATTCAGCAATATATTAAATTGAGAAGCTCGTCTGAGTAATAATTAAACAAAAATTTAACTCATTTAAATTTTTTTTTGCTGAGATGTGTCTAGTACTGAAGTAATGATGGCCAAACTACTAAATATGCACAGACAGCTTAATTGGAGGGTGACAGTTTTTGCATTTAGCCTTAGCTTTTCCTCTAATAAAAGATGCACTTTTTCCTCTGTAATCTAAAAATTATTATCTCATCTCTATTCAATTTAGTACCACTCCATTCAGGTACATGCTGCAGCTTTTGCCAGACCCTCACTAATGTCCAAAGATATGCCTCCAAAAGGAAAACAGATTATATTTAGAGTATGGAGACTTTAGGTCATTAAAATTCCTCAATATCCATCTCTATTTTCTGAATCACTCTACAGTATTTCCTTAGTTAGCCTATGAAGTCTTTTCTTCAGAGTTAATAAATTTTTTTTGATTATTCTAATCAGAGATAGAAGTCCTCTAAAGGAACTCTTTGCCACCCCACAGGCAGGCCAATAAAATATGAAAAAGCATCAAGTGTTAAAGGAGTGAGCACATCACAATTATTCTCCACCTTATTTCCCCATTTTACTTACAGAGATCCATTCTTTATTCAGTTATTCCTATGAAAGTGTTCAGTGCAATTGTGAGACCCCGGAGAGTGCATGAAAGAACCTCAAGGGTCCGGTCCTGGCACAGGAAGCACAAATGCTACAGGAGGCCTGGGGTGATTTCCAAAGGCAGCTGTAGGCCAGGTAGACCTCCAAAAACATCCAGTGGTGCCATATTGCTCATTTAAAGGACGTGAGTTGAACCCAGGGTGTGATACAGCTTTATCTTTCAAGATCTGGAAGCAAAAATTGGAAACTCCAGGGACTCACTTAGAGATGCTCTAGATAAAAATATGTTCAGTTTATGGGACTAGACTAGAAGTGAGACAAATTAAAATCTAATGCCTATAGTGTGGACATCAGATCCTTGTGACCAGTTCTCCAGTTCTGCAGATCCATCCTTTCCATTTTGCACGGCTTTCTTTCTGTTTGGTATGGCCATGGCATCTCAGCTATTGTTGTAGTAATTGGAGATCCTGTGAAGAAAAATCATCCACACCCTAGTTCAACTGTCTGAGAGGAAAAAATGTGTTAGTTATTGGTTGACAGTATCATTCTATCCTTTGTTCACTATCAGTGTCCTGGTTTTGGATTGCTATCATTAGTGAAATCATTGTTCAGGGTACATAAAAGCACAACGAAGGATTGCATTCAGAAGGTGTCCGAAGGATGGAGCCAGATTTTCTCAGTGGTGGTCAGCAATAGGACAAGAGGCAATGGGCACAAAGTGGAACATGGGAAGTTCCATCTGAGCATGAGGAAGTTCTTTCCTGTGCTGGTGACTGTGGAGTGTCCCTCCGTGGAGGCATTCAAGAACCACCTGGGCACAGTCCTGTGCCATGTGCTCTGGGATGGCCCTGCTTGAGCAGGGAGGTTGGATGAGATGACCCCACTGTGGTCCCTTCCAACCTGACCAATTCTGTGATTCTGTGAATAACAAATTCTTAAAGGTCTTTCTGGAAGTTTCCTGATAAGTTATCTTATACTGACAAGATACAGCCAGTTTGATTTAATGGCAAGCACACAGCTTGCAGCAGTATAGCTAAATCCTTTTAAAATTGATTGCTGGAAAAAAAAAAAATCAAACTTTTGACAGTTTTTGTACTCTATACCTTGTTTATTGTTTTCTTTGCCTGTTAAATTTGAGCCATAAGTAACCCTTTCCTTTGAGGTGAATTCAATGCATGGAGAACTTAATGATTTATTACTTAACCTCTGCTTAGTGGGCTTCACTGTGACCTGGAATGCAGTTGTATAGAAAGAGTATTCCTAAATAATGTATTTACATTTATAAAAGTACAAAGTGAGATATTGCCAAACTGAAATGGGTACCCAACTGATACCTTAGCAGTCATGTAATTCTGAAACACATGTTTTTAGGAAAAATGGATGCATTGGCCAGAATTTATGAGTTTAAACCTAGAATGATAGCTAATGAAACGGTGAAAGAGTAAAAAGAAAAAGGCCATTGAGTCATTCAGCCAAAAGAATATTTAACACAGAAATGAGCATTTATCTAAAGAGATGAAATTTTCAGTCCAGCAGCTTCTTCATTGCATTTACAAGTCAACATTCCTCTTTCACAGTCACACCTAGGGCTCCTGGGGTCTTTGTTGCCCAGTAGGCATGCTGCTGACAGCTCTCACCGTGTGCTGGCCAGCTGATTCCTCCTTCCCCCAGACAGGGGGATTCCTCCCACTCCAACCTCTGCAACAAGGCTCACATCAGAAACAGGGCAGTGAGGGGGACAGAGAGGCTTCCAAGGCTTCAGCTTGTGCTGGGCTCTGCAGATGACCAGAATGCATATTCAGGTGATACCAACTGGGAAGTGATTAGAAATCCCAGAGTAGCAATATAACTAAGGGTTTGTTTGTAGTATTATTGTAACCCCCAAAGAGTAGATTTTGCAGAGATTAGCTCTCTTTGTGCAGGTAAGGTATTTTTTTTCATTTCAAGTGCAACCCACTTCAGATGGGTCAGACCAACTCCCTTTACCCAAGAGAAGAGGCTTAACTTTCCAGATCAGCTGAGTATTTCCTTCAAACAGAAATTGGGACCTAGAGTGTAAGTATTTCCTGTCAAGCTGCTAGAAAATCTGGCTAATTATGATTGTATTGGACTGGAGCTGAATAGTCCTAGAGTATCTTCAAGGAAGACGTAATGATCTTGATCTTCAGCTTTCTTCATCTTTTGATGATGAATGCAACATAGCTCTGGCCACATTTTCCCTGTATTTCCTTCAAGAGCTTCTTGACATTCATCAAGTCCTTTAACATTGTCAACTTAAGTGGCACTCAGGCTGTGTTTGATATGAGTGTTTTATTTACATAATGAACTGAATTTGTAGAGCAGAAAGAATAGCACTCCAAGTGAAAAAGAGGGGGAAAGTGAAAGTCAACCCCTAAATTTGCCTCTTCATTATTGAAGGGATGCCTCATTTCTATAGGCATGCAACAATTTGAGGAGGTCAGTAACTGAAAAGAGATCACAGGCAGGGGAAATGTTACTCTTTGCTTGTATTATAATGGCTTCAGAAGAGCTAAACAGCTGCTGTAAGCATAGTGCTTACCTATTTAAATCTCCATTAAGCAGCAGTATTGTTTTTCTTCTGCAACACTTAGATGATGATGAAAAAATGTTCTCTAGGTAATTATGACTATATGGCAGCATTCTCTATATCATAAGGTAAATTTGGAGATTGGTAAAATAATGATGGAGTTTCTATAGCAAAGAAATTGATGCTCTTACAGTCTCATTCAGATATACTTTTGTTCTGTCAAGATTTTCCTGTCCTACATTAAATGGACGAAAAGCAATATCTTGGCTTACAAGGAATTGAACTAAATCTGCTAGTTCTTTCCCTTGTCACGCTATATTGGTGTTTTGAGCAATAATCTACTGACCTCAATTATGCCTGGGAGATGACCTTCTCATTACTGCCATGTCTACAACTGCAAGATGGACAGAAATCTTAGCTGTGGATCCCTTAATACATATTCAGCAAATCACACGTTTCAGCACACATCCCATGTCTTTTAGTGACACTGCTGTTAAAGTAGATAATAACACAGCACCCAAAGTGCTCTTGCTTTGAGGGCCTGGGAGACAGTTTTAATAGGCAGCAATTTATTGGACTTATTCTTCAATGTACTCCCTTTTGCTTTTCTTTAAAAGTCCCACTTTCTGTGATGCATAAGCATACTTTTCTGCTCATCCCTCCTAATAAAGAATCACTGCTGAATTTCAGATATGGCTTTTTTTTTTTTTTCATTTCTCTAAACCTCCTCCTAATCCATTCTCTCATCTCAATTAGAGTCAAATCTGCATTCTATTTAAACGATAATAGGTTAGGAATCCAGCACAATTAATTATTAACAAGACTTGGTCATAGAAAATTAACTTGCTGGGTTTATTTGTCATTTGCACAGATTCTTCTTTCTCTCTTGGCTATGTGACAGATGGGACACCAACAATGAAAAGCTTCTATAAACAGCTCCTGAAATGCAAGTTATTTTTGTTTAAAAATATCCGGCAGCTAAGATATGAACATAATATGAAACAAAACAAATTCAAACTTCAATATAGCATATCATTTCCTAGCAGAAAATGTATGTGAGCAGCTTACCTATATCCACATCCTTTCAATATTAATTTTAAATAGTTCATCTTGGCAAGACAGGTCTTAAAGAATAAAAGAAAAGCAGAGTAAAGGAAATACAGTAAGTAATAACAATAATAACATAACTATAGGCACAGGAACACATTTAATAGAAGAATTAATTTAGAACTAGAAAACTTTTGGAAACTCCCAGTGTGAGATCAGGGAAAGAAAATCTCTGTGGACTTTCACAAAAGTTTAAAAGGGCAGCAGTTATTCAGCTCTTCTAACTCTGTCTTTCTGACATGAACTGCAACCTGCCTTGTTGACATCATTCATAAGAACGCAAAAAGATGTTTCTTAAGACTTTTCTTCTTATAACGAATTGTGACCAAGTAGTAGATTGAACAGTTCAGAAGAAATGCACAAGGTGGCAATGAAAATTTCTTATCAGAACATTTTTGGAACATGCTAATCAATCATGGTAATCAACATGACCAAGAAATGAGAGCATTGAGTATCTTTTATTGTCTTTGCTGGAAAATCTGACTCAGGGCACCAATTTTAAAATGGAAAAAAACCCCAAAACTAAACAAAAAACAATAACCCAAACAACAATAACCAAATAGACATGGTTTGAAAATATTCTAATTCTCAGGCAGAAATCAGACATATAACTTTAGCCAAACCCAGAAATGTTGTGAAGGAGCTTGTAGATTTATCGTAATCAGATTTTTAGGACAATTTGAAATCAGTGGTGCTGACATGGTATAATGCAAAATTATGTATTGGAAATAAAACATTACCTATTGCTGAAAAATGTTAGCAGAAACCTGAGGCTGTATGAGGCCATATCACATTCTAGTTCTCTAATCTATTGTGGAAGAGACCACTGTGCAAACTTAACAAGTCCTGGCTTAACAATAGGGCTTCCAACAGATCCATACAATACTCTGAAATAAAAAATTCCTCTGTAAGGAATCAGTCAGGAGAAGGGCTGATGTTACAGCAGTCTGGCTACGTGCAGCTAATGGTTCAGAGCAAACCTTCTGGGATGCTTGTTCTAGTATCAAAGCCTTAATAGAGCATGACCTTGAGTGGAGAAACAGGCAATTTGTGAGAAACTTTGGGTGTCAATGCTTGCTCAGCAACACTTTGAAAAGATCTACACGTGCAGGTCACATTATGTTTGAAATCTGCAGAGGAATAGGAGCCTATATTCAAGCAGAAACATCCTTATGTTTCAACTTAAATAATAGAAATACTGTATAATGTGCTGCTATTTTTACCATTTAGGATTTTTCAGGTTGCTCTCATTTAAAAACTACAATGCATATGAATCCTACAGTTTCACGAAGAAGCCCTAATTTTGTGCTCGTGTTTGTGCTATAATGAATAAATATTAATCTCCAGAGGAATGCCTGCTAGATTTGTGTAAGATTCCCTGGAGAAACTTTACAAAAGCTGAAGGAAGAGTCAGCAATTTGCATATAAGATACATCTTTTTAAAAGGCAATAAGGCTTGATCAGACATTGAGAAGAGATTTTAAAGACTTGAAAAAGATCTTCCTGTTTTGTCACAGCATTTTAGTTTTAGGTACTCTAAGATACAATTGTAGAGCCCAGAGACACTCATGAATTTTTATTTTTCTTTTAAAGATGTCCTTGCAGATCTTAACATTTGCAGCATCCCTACTGGCCAGAGAAAAACAAACCAACCAAACAAACCCCCAAGTTTTGGGGTTCATAAGGAGAGTGGAAATGTGGAAATTGGACCATCTTGTATTCACAGATTCCTTTTGACTACATCACACATCACATAAATAGCCATAGTATTACTTGTGCAAATGAAGAGTAGAAATACTGCTGAATGATGCAGTTTAAAAGGCTTAGTTCTCTTTGTAAGTCTTAAATAGTAACACTTCCTGCATGCTATTCTTGAAATATTGACCATCAGGCACTGATCCTAATTTTCTATCTAATCAGGGTAGAGAAACCATGCCTGTAGCAAGTCATCTGTCACAGAGTTCCATTAGCAGATTTCAAATATTGACTGGCAAAGAAGTATTCACTTTCCCGAGATTAACAATCTATAGGATAATATACAATGTGTCTACAATAGCCATTAATGGAAAACTGATGAAGATTAATCTAATTTGTAACAAAGTTACTGGTTTGCAAACACTTCATAAATAAAAGACAGGCCTAACTCAATGAACAGTTCCTAATGAGTATTTCAACTTTATTGATGCCAAGAGCTAAAGTAATACCTGCTATGAAGTAATAATATTGTTTTAGCTGTATGGATTAAAGTTGTAACAGTTTCCTTGTGATCTTCTTTCAATAAACTCTCCTTACTTACTAAATCAGCACGTTCTACAAGTTTATAAGGCATACTGTCTCATTTCAGAACACAATCAAAACTGGAAAGTGCAGGTATCAGCTCTTTTATGTTTACAGATCCATATAAGCCTAAGGAACATAAGTGAAAAATTTATGTATATATCAAAATATTTGCATTTATATTATTTGTCAAGATGAACGTTACTCATGGATAAGGAAAAGCACTCAATTATTATTAAAAAGGGTTTAAAAATATTAATAATGGAAATTATTTTAACACTGTAATAGAATTTATGCTTGTGCTACTGAAACCGGAAATCTAGCATCCATTTCATTGTTCCTCTGAGAAAATGTAACAATTTGTCTTTTGCATGTATTTATGTGACTGTCACTTCTTTAGTAGTTAAGTAGATATTTACTCAATTCCCATTTCTTCTATTATAAATCTCTGGAGACGTGTTGTTGAACTCTCCTCTCAGTAGTCTCATCTTGAGACTGAACAGGCCCAGTTTCTCCAGCCTTTCCTCATAGGAGAGGTGCTCCAGCTCCTTCAACATCTTTGTCAGTCTCTGCTGGACTTACTTCAGGAGCGTGAAGTCTCTTTGGTACCGAGGAGACCAGAACTGGACACAGCACTCCAGACGAGCCTCACCAGGGCTGAGTGGAGAGTCAGGATCACCTCCCTCAATCTCCTGGCACTGTTCCTCCTACTGCACCCCACATGCCCCATCGTCTCCTGCAAGACAAAAGAGAACACAGCTTGTGCTGGAGATCCCTTGCCCAGTTGTCTCCAGGGCCCTGGGATCAGTTATTGCTCATCTCGTGTAAAAATTTGGGTAGACCTTCAACACCAAATTTGGAGACATTGGGATAGTCTTTCATTGGTATCCTTTCACCTGTGTACATGCTAAGACCAAAAATGTGATCATTATCATCATCATTATCTAAGCCTAATTAGGTATTACAGAAGATGGTGTATGTCCAAGGACAGGAATGCAGAGGGGAAAACTTGTGCAACCTAAATGTCTTCTTATGCTTGCTGCTTTGCATTTTCACTCTTTGCAGAAGGTCAAGTCCTTCATCCTACTAGATGTTTATATAGTGATCACACACTGGGCCTTTGTTGCATTATAACTTCACATACAATGTACCTCACTTTTACTAACAGGAGTTTAGTAATTGTACTTTGGTGTAGCACAGATCACAATATTTGTCTTTCACCATTTTCTCAGTTTTAATCTAGATTTACATTCTTCAATTCTCCCCAATATCTTGATGGTTTATGAACATGTGCTGCAGGATTCATCAAAAATAAGGTATGACCATCTGTTTTCACCTTGTTGATTTTAATAGAATACCCCTATAATCTTTCTACTATAACCTCCTGAGTCTTCTAATAACAATTCTTCTACCATAACTTTAAGTTAGGGAATTTTTTTGAAAGCTCTTTACTACTGACTATAAAAGGTGAAAATTAACCCTTTGGCATGGTTTTGTGAATCATCTTTTGTAAGAATATTGCAAACATGTATGTTCTGACAGAGAATGAAACCAATTTTTAAGTTTTGCATGTGAGTGAGGAAAGAGAGAGAAACTAATATAGGGATATAGCAGTAACAAAATATTTTAGATTTCAATCCAATCTTATATCTACTCATTAATTTACAAACTTAATTATCCCACTTGCTATCATTCTTGCCTACATAATTTTTCCCTCAAATGATACCTAAGTTTTCTAAGATGGAAAATGCACCTACATATATGCATCTGATTGAAGAATCACAAAGAAACTGAAATTTCACTCACTCTTTATTGAACAATTATATTAGCATAGATTCCACTCTGTCTTTATCACTTTGTCACTTTTAATGCACATCATATTTCTGCTACTGAACTATTGCAGGACACAATGACATTGCAGCCATCTCCCCTGTTGCTGGAGGGATCCTGAAATAATGATATGAAGAAAAATGAATAAATTAGTATTGCAATATTGCGCTGTCAGTCTCTGGAGGTTTTTTTTGCTCTTCCTCCTCCATCTTCTCCAGGTGTCTAAAACTGTTTTGTCAAGATAAGTCTCTACCTCCCAAAACAGCTCGTTGCTACTGAGATGCAATGTGAAGATTCCTTTGAGACTGAATCCATTTTCTCCAATTAGTGCAGCTGATAAGTTAACCTACATAGCAGAAGGAATAAAAGCACACAAAAACTCCCCTCCAAACCCCCCCCATTGTTCTATAGAAATGGTAGATTTTCCTCTAGCAGATGACAAAAATGAAGCAGGAAAATTTAAGTTGACCTTGTTTACATTTTACTGTTAACCTTCTGAAAATGATTTAGCAAACATTATAAAAAAATTAGTGTCAACTATTGGTTTTGTGCTCCACAAGTTTTTTTTATTTTTATATTCAGATATTATGAACCTTTATTTCCCTGGCAACTATTTAAAGATGTCCTGACTACACCAAGTTTCATTTTAAATGTTAATTATTCTGTTGAGCATATTGTGGCTAGCAAAGCATACCCAATAACAATCCAGTAAACTAGAAGATCTTCCGGAAGGTACTCTCATATGGAGTAAAAATAAAAAATTAAGAATAAAGCCCCCTTTCCAGACTGTTTTAACAGCATTCTGGAGTTATATTGTGTATGTCAACAGTACATAATCATGTATTTGATCTGGCCTGTGCTATTGATGCAAGCAACATCTTAATAGCTTTCTCACTTTTGTTTACATTTGAAGCCACTATAAAGCATTTCCATTTCTCTTATTTTACCAGACCTTTTTCTGTTCTTTTTTTGACTAAATTTTTCTGTAATAACTATGGAACTGTCATCCTTAAAGGAGACTTCACGTAAAAGTGGGTTCTTCAGTGCTTTGCAGAACCAGAAACACAATTATCATGTGCCTACTTATGTACTTTTGTCAGTAAATCCAGGCTTAATTACTTTTTTCAGGGTCTTTGATTAAAAACACACCTCTCTTTTTGCACTACATTAATTTTATCAAATAAAATTTCAAATTCAAGCTCTAGCTGCACCTAGCGGAAAAAAACCCCACTGAAAATGTTACAGAGCCTGCAAGTATCATAGAGCTGCCTTCTGATTAGCTTCCTCATAAATAATATCCATTCTACCAGATGTACTGTAAAGAAGTCTTGTTTTCCTCCAGCTGATCCCTATATTCAGAAAAAAAATCATATGCAATGAAACTTTAATTTCTCCTGCGTCTCCTTATCCTATTTTTACTATCGGATATTTTCAATTATCTTTCCACACTAAATACTTACAAAGGATTCATGCAATTCATGTATTTTCCTTTGTCAATCTGTTGAGCTCCCCATTGGAGCATGATGCACTGTTCAGACATTGATGGGGAATGTCCTCTGCTGTTGAAAACATCCACACCACCACCACACCCTCCCTAGAACAGTGAGGATCTATTACATCCTCCTTCCCCGTCACTCGTTCACTCATTCACTCCAAATTTAGCAGATATGAGACCATGCCATTGAAAATCATGACTCCATCTCAAATAGTTTTGTGCAGTTGTACTAATTCTCTCTTTAATGATCCATTCTCACCTTTCAAATGGACTTAAACTCACTACATAAAATAAAGAAATAATGCAGAATGTGTTTTCTTGGTTGCAGCAGCGCTGGAGAAGGGGATAAATTCTGTTCATCATGTATGTAGGCATCCATCTACCTACATAGTCATGTACCTACAGTGTCATGTCTAGCTTCCAGAGGAAGAACAAGGACAATAATGTGGAATCATTCCTTTCCGGCTGGGAAGAGAAGGATTCGTGGACAGATGGAAAATTCCCTACTAAGGTCATATTGTGAAAATCATCTGACATTATTACATTGTAAGAATAATGTATTATTTCCCAGAGCTTTCTGTCTGAGTTATGAGAAAAAGTCAAAGATGTTTAGTGAAGATCTTAAAGACCTTAGTCTTTTTTTTTTTCACAAAACGCAAACAAATAAACAAACTGCAGCAGGAAAAGAAGAGAGGGAAGTCAGAATTTTGTCACAGTTTATTTTTTCCAACACTATATTAAACTTTTTATTGAAGATCGCTAAAATGAATTATATAAATCCTTTATGACCCATACTATGTTTATTTCATTATGGTATAGCTCCTGCAAACATATCTTCCAGTCTTTTAATATGAAAACCAGTGGAACAGATTTATGACCTACATATCACTATTATTATTCATTTTTTTAATCTTCCTTTAGTTTCACAACAAAGAGTTCTTCCCTGAATGAATTTACTTCAATTTGACATGCTAGTATATTTGAATGATTTATTCTGTGTGTCTTGGAGCACAGAGAATCTTCTTATGGTGATCACATAGAAAGAGTTTGTTGTTTTTTCTGAACATATGTAAAATACCATACTAAAGATGCAAAAGTATGTGGGGTTTTTTGTTGTTATTTTGTTTTGTTTAGTAGGTTTTTTTTAATTAAGAAATGCCTTTCTAATAAATGTCTTCTACACAAATGTACATTTGCAACACACATAAATTTCAAATGTAAACCAGTGGTCAGGAAATCATTTTTATGGTATTAATTAACTTCTGCATTAATTCATTAGTTGAGTGCATAGGGACACAGCTGATAATGTAGTTTTATTTGCAACATGGTCAATGTCTGGTACACCAAAACTCCCCAAGGTTTAATAACCTACAAATTGCCTACATCTTGATGACTTATCTTTTCTTCTTCCTACGTGGCTAAAAATAGCTTTTCATTAAACATCAAACCTCTGTGTCAACATCTGTGAAGAGCAGAAACCACAGATTTCCCTCCAGAAAAGTTGCTTCCAGGTCAATTTCCAGTTTGTTTATATTTTTAGAACAAAGCAAAGTAGAAAATAATTCAACCACCTCTATGGGCAATATATAAGTATATAAATATAGTTACTGAGGAAGTGTTTAATTAATTACTCCTTGCCTTTTTTCTTTTTCCCCCTCCTTCTAAAACTATCAATTTAAATGGATGAAATGAAAATTTAAATCAGTTGTATAAAAAAAAAAGGTTTTCTACCATGTGATTTGTTGAAATAAGAGAGGAAATAGAATTATCATGGAGAAGAGAATAAACTGCTTTAAACAAATTAGAAATTCTTACTATACATAAAGGTTGTCTGAAACAAGAATAATATGTTTGGGGTTGGAATTTCATAATGTTTCAGAATAAAATTTCAAAGTTTTCAAAATTTTCCATCTTTGCTCTATGAAGAAAATGGTGAACAAAACAAAACAAAAAAAATTATATAATTTTATTTTCTTTGTTTCAATAATTTGAAATTAAGAGTAAAACTGCTCTTGTTTCTTAAGCTATAATGAATTTAATCTCTAATTTGTGAAATTCAGAATGAAGAACAAGCTATAGACAATCTTAAAGTAAATATTTTCATAGGTTTAGCTCCACACCTAGCATGCATGGGATAATTAGTGATAGTGCTGGGGTTCTTCACAAATTAGAATTAGCTCTGATATTATCAATAAGCTGGGTAAGGGCAGACATTTTTGCCCCCTCTGGAATGTAGCAGTAGGTGCTTTGGAGTCTTCTGCTCTGTGAATTCACAAGATAACAAGTGAGTCACTTTGCTGACCTGAAACCATACAAAACGTGGACAAAATGCCAAAAACTTCTCATCACTCTAAGATTTCTACACAACCCCATTACTGCACCGTCTGACTGTGATATAATCCTACATCTGTTTATTCTCATATTAAAAAGACAACAACTGCTCTTCCTGGCACTGAGAAGAAGGAAATGGAGAGAGGCCCCAGATTTTCCCAGTGTCAACAACTCTGGGGTGGGTCCAGAAATTAAACTTTCAGCTGAAGAGCCACTAAACAAAAGATTCTTGCTTCAGTTATTTATGTAAATTTATTTATTAGTTTTACACTTCTGCATTTGAAGATGAATGGTGGATTGAATAAGAAAAATAAAGAGCGGAAGAACAGCATAAGCAGAAGAAGAGAGGTTTTGAAGTGTTTTTGAAGCAGGAAACACTGATGAAGACATATTTTGAAGATAAGATAGATGGTAATAAAATCACCGGATGAAGGAAAAAAAATCATGAGAATATCAGAAAAGAGGAAGACTATCAGCTAAAGGGGGAAAAAAAGAGATGATGAAGACCTTGAGAAAATTAAATTAGGCAAAAAAGAGTAAAAGGTCCTGAACCAAAATCAAATAAATAAGTTGGAGGAACATTTTTGTCCAGTGGGGTCTGTATCAGGAACAAACTGGAAAGTAAGCAGAAGTGAAATTTAGGCTAAAGAAAGTAGAGAAACTCTAGAAGTTAATACATTAAATGTTAACATTTTAACTCTAGAAGCTAAAATACATTAATTATTAATACATTAAGTATTCATCTTAAATGATCAATAATTAGGCATAAACATCAGCAAAACTAAAAAAAATAGCTATAATGACAAAATTTATACATTTGTGATGAAAAATATAATTCAATATAATAATGCAGTCATTTTCTATTTGCATGTTGAATTGCAAACCAGAAATTAATTAAACTGTGTCTTTACAGCCTGGGTAGAATAGAACATTATTGAAAAAGGAAATATACTTCTTGTCCATGCAGAAATGTCAGGTCTTAAAGCTTTCCAGGACAAAATACAGATATAAAAAAATCTTAGTAAAGCTAAAGTTTGTAGGAACCTGCTAATATTCATTTTCTTGGAGAGCATTTAAAAAGGAATGATTTCAAAATGTCACAAGAAACAATAAGCCCAAGAGTAAAAAAAAAGTTTAGAGGTTCTTGATACTTCTAACATACATCTATAGTGAGCAAAAATTTTTTTTCAAACAATATCTCTTACTGTTGTGTCAGGAGTTTATGCTCCAGTTTATGCTGGAGTTGTTTGGTTGCTTGGAGTTGGTTTTTTTTTTTGTATGACAAGTGTTTCTGCCATCATTTGTTCCTTTTGTTTTGTTTTTAAATTTTGCTCAAGCTTTATTTTTAAGACATAAAACATTTCCTTGATGTTTGTGATGGCACAGTGGTGCTGGTACCGTGAATTTGTGAGGTGACTGAAGACACCACATAATGTTATAAGCCTCATGTGAAAGACAAAGATCATTCTCACTCACAAGAAAACTCAATCACACTACTTCACATGAGATAAAAGGAGGACAGCATTTCCACAAGTGGAGGAAAAACCAGCCCAACATGGGTAAAAAATCCAGATTGTTTGATTCACAGGAAAACAAACACTTCTCTGAGAGAAAATATGTGTTAGTCTGTGTCCTCTGATCTGAAAAGTAGCAGGTGTTTTCAGTTTCTGTGTATCAGCTACCACTGCAGCTGGAAAAATATCAGAGCTGTTAGGAGAAAAGAGTGAATAATTAATCTTGTATCTGCAGATTGCTGTATCTCCTCCTTTTCCTGTAGACAGGTAAATTTGGTGGTTATTTTTTTTGTGCTTTGTTGTTGAGAGTATTTTGCAGATTGAGGAGTTTTTGCTAGACAATGGCCATATTCAGCCGATGCACAATCCAGCCTGCTTGTACTCATGGACAAGGGACACGTTCACAAACAAAATAATGGACATATTCAGAAATGGGGTCGGTATATCCTTGAAAGAGATACAAGAAGAAGAGTCATCAGCAAGTTTGTCAGCAAGCTTGGGAAAGTAAGAAAAAAGTGAGTCATGTGTGGGCCACACGACCACAGCAAGACACGTGCAAAATTAGGTGACCCAATCAGCATTCTAATTTAGACATGTGAACAGCCAGGATTAACCAATCATGTGTTAGCTAGAGACACTTGGACAGTAGAGATTTATTATAAATTATTATAAATATTTATTATAAATATAGTCTTTTTAGGGATAATAAATTTGGCTTCACTGGATCATATTGGTCATGGCATGATGTCCCTGAACCTCTGCACTCCACATTTTGTCACTACAGTTCCCCCTTGCTGGTGTTTCCTTCCAGGGTGAGCCTCTCAGTCCAAAGCCTTTGTGGCTTTCCCAACCAGCAGCAGCAGCTCTCCTCTGCCTTCCCTTTGGCTCCTCCATCCTCCTCCTGGTATGCAGCCAGAGGAGCTGGGCAGGGGCTGGCAGCTGCAGTCCAAAGGAGGGATGTCTGTGTCAGTAAATCCCCAGTGGTGCTGCTGGTTGGAGCAGTGAGTTATGCTGGCAGTATGGAACCAGTCCTCAATTTCAGCCCCACCTGTGCAGGTTCCTGCCCTGGGATGGAGCATTCTGAGAGCTCTCATGCAGTGCCAGTCCCACTGCAGCTCAGCAGCTTGCTGCATAGCAGTCCCACACAATCCCTCATCTAGGCCAGCATGTCATAAATGTTAAAAAACCCCTGCCTGTGTGCAGATCCTGGGGAGAAAAACACCCCCAAAACATTATCCTTATCTTTCTTTGATCCTTTTCTCATAAGGGAAGATAAATTAGACGGTGTGTCCTAAATCCTGCAGCCTTTATATGCCTCAATACAATGAAATCTTGTTTATATCTTAAAGCTTTTCCCCCAGCCCAGTTATCTCAATCCTAAACTGTATTTTATTGTACTTAGCAACAGGAATTTCCTATTCTGTTTATTCTGCCACTAACAGTGAAGATCCTTTGCCTTCTGTTCTGTGGGAGTAATGACCAAGTACTTCAGAACTACAGAGAGTGTCTTTCAGTAGAAAGTAATAAGACAAAATACATATACTGATATAATCTTAAGCAACAAGAACTTGCATTATTTTGCACTCTTTTTTTTTTAACATCAGAAGACTACAAGATTTAAACAAGAACAAAAAAAAATGTAATCCTTTGAAATTTCAATTTCTTTCAAATAAACAAATACCTGATTAAGGTAGCTGTACTTCACACTTAATACTTAATATGAAAACTGATTTTCTGCCGACTTAAGAAATTGCCAGTCATTATTTAACAAGTGGCACATTACATACAACCCATTGAAATCAATGTAAGAATCCTGTTTTCTTCAGCAAATAACTTGCAGGAGAGGACAAAGAAATAAAGCTTATTGCTGCAGCAATGACGTCTTTTCAAAGGATGTTGGCAGCAGGAGCAAGCAGGAAAATACTTGATTACGAAACTGATACTTACTGGTGACAAAGGTCTAGAAAGTTGGACTTTTTATTATTTGACTGGCTTATCAAGTGCTTTGAGATCCCACTCTGTGCATGTGTGATGGAATTGGTATTTTATTCATGCAGCTATTGGTGTGATGCTACTTTACAATTCAAGTCTGTAAATGTTAGGCCAAGAGCACTCTCAAGATTTTTGCCCTGAAAGTCAGCACCAGGCATGGCCTGATGACCCATGGAAGAGACTCCAACAGAAACCAGCCTTGTGTATTTTAATTTCCATGGATATTTGATCAGACATGCATATTTGTAGGATGTGGAAAGGCACAGAATGTGAGTTTGCATGTAGTCCTGGTGATTAGCTTGTCACCCATTTGGAGTCTTGGCAACAAGAGAAGTTTTTCAAATCAGTTGCACTAAGAACCCTACTTACTCACACAGGTTTCCTGTAATCATCCTGAACACTCCTAGGATGAATGACTTCCAGCAGTACCATTGGGTATTTTGCAAAACTAAGATACATGGAAGATGAAAGCACCTTTGAGTTGATATGAGAACAACAAACTTCTCCTAAGCATTAGTAGATAAATTCTCAACTGTTATTTTCACATATTCTTTTCATAGTAAATGTTACTTTTAAAAGATAAAAATAATTAATTTTTCCCCCCTGAACTCATATGACATATTTTCTTCAGTTTTCTATCTTTCTATTTTAAATAAATGAATATGTCTCTATAAAACTCTAAGTCTTTACTCAAAGGAAATGTAAATGCTGTCATTTACAACTTTGAGATCAGTTATTGACCTTTAATAGCAGTAGGCTTGACAGCAACTTTGACTTGTTAGAGAAGAAGCCTTTCAAAGTCTGCTGATATATACACCACTCAAAACAATCATCTACCAATTAAAGCAAATACAGTGTGAAAAAAATTATAAAACTGCTTGTGCTCTTGAAGTAGTCTGATATTTTTTTATCAGCTCATCTGGATTTTAGTTGTCACAATATGAATAAGGAGAAAAAGAAGCAGCTAATCTTAAAAAAAAAGGAAAGAAATAATCTTAAAAATCAAAGTGCTACTTTCCTAAAAATGTTTTGAGGCTATAGATATTAAGAGTGGGATTACAGGTCAAATAACAGTTGACCTGTTATCCCACTAACGATTTACGACTTAGACAATGATAAATAATGATCTAAACCCTGAGATAAATTAATAACACTCAAGTTTTTCCTTTTTTTCCCACTAAATATATTGCTCATTTTTCTTTGAGAATATGCAAATCAGATGATGGGTTGTTATTATTTTATTGATGATGAGACCTAAGAATACCAAAATTTTAGGGATTTTTTATATATAATTATTTTTTTTTCATTATTAGAGGTGATGGGACAATGAAACCTCTCCACAGTGTTTTAGGAGAAAAGATAATTTTAGAAGTCAGATTTTCACCACCACTTTTAGCCTAATTTTAGAAAAATAATGTTTTGAAGATGGAACAGATTACAGTTTCTTTTGCCCAAAAATCATAGAATCATCAAGTAGTTGTATTTGGCTCCTTGAATATAAATTTAAAGATATGGAAGTCTGAGATGTGTATAAAAAGCATCCCAGAGGTCTTTTTCTGATGCACTGGCTCTTTCCTGTTCAAAAGAAATGAGAAGTTGAAAGTGTACTCTATAACCTGATTCTTTGCTGCTTCTCAATTCTCATACAAAGTAGAGATAAAATGCTGTGTGTAACACATAGCTTTGAGTTTGCTTTGTGTTTGTCTTATAAAATTTTATATGTCTGGTCCCTCTTATTTCACTTCACCCTTCTGAAAGTGTCCTAATCTGCTCTACACCTTCCATCATCACCTTGCAGTTGCAGAGCAGAACATCAGAAAGAATACCCTGATCTTTCTTTTCTGAAGGTTGAACAAGCCAAGGTCCCCAGTCTTCTCTCCAAAGCCAAATTCTCCAGTGGCCTGACTGCCCTGGTGATCTCTCTCCAGTGTATAAATTGTGTCAGAGTGCCTGCTCTCTGTGTGTTTGCATGTATCAGAACCCATCAGATCTTTGCTCTCAGACTCATTTGTCATTTAACCTCGACTACCAGATTCAGTGACCTCTAGTCATTTTTGAAACACATCTATTCCATTCACACATGATCTCTTACAGATTCAGCCTCCCTTCAGAGCCAGCCATAGATCCACAGTCCTGCTTCCCTGCACCTGCCCCATCAGACATTTGGGAATGACACTTGTATTGGCAGCAAGCAGTGAAAAGGGAGGGGTTATCCCACGTGCATGAAATTGTGTCAGGAGAAGTTTATATTGTGATGTAGATGTTAGGAAAAGATTCTTCATCCAATGGGTCATTAGACACTGGAACAGGAAAATGGTCACAACACCAAGCCTGACAGAGCTCAAGAAGCATTTGGATGATGGTCTCAGACACAGGGGGGATCCTGGGCCTGCCCTGTGCAGAGACAGGAGTTGGACTCAATGATTCTTGTGGGTCCCTTCCAACTGAGGATATTCGGATTCTGCACTCCATATTTGGGTAAAACATGTAACGTACCTTTTTGTGGATCCAGCTGTAAAAACCCAACTCCAATGCTTCCTCCTGTAAGGCTCCAATGCAGTATGTGGGTCACACAATTGCATACTAGTTTTGATAATTTCATTCAGCCTTTTCACCTACAGATGCAGTTTACTTCATGCTCCTTTTAGGTTGCTGTGGTTACTAATCTACATGTAAACATTTTTCACTCCTTTCCACCAGTGCATCTGCCCTTTCTTACAGCCAAAGTTTATAAGGGTCAGTACATAACCATTTGTCCCTGGCAAGGCCATGGCACCCAGGGAGAGCTCTGGGAATTCAATGTTGTCTTCTGCTGCAGACCCAAATCTGAATGAGATATGTTATCAACAGGGCTCAGTGGGGAGGAATGATCTTTCTGCTGACCAGTGCCACTCCCCTCAGGCTACACTGTCCTTGTTTCCCATTCTGCCCATCAGGATGCCGCACCCTGTGGAAAAAGATTCAGGTGCTTTTCCACAAAGCTGCTCTCCAGACAGACAGGCTGCAACAGGCCCTAGTGCATGGAGCTATTCCCCCTCAGGGGCACAACTTTGCATTTACTGTCTTTGAACTTCTTAATTTTCTGTCAGCCCATTTGTCCAATCCTACTTGTCAGGTACCTCTGAATATCAGCCTTGTCAGCATATCAGCTTCTGCCCTCAAATCTGTCTGATCCTATTGTACAGATTTTAAAAGGTCACAGTTTTGATTTTTGAGAGATATCACCTGCAATCAGCTGCCAACTGGAGTTTCTATTGCTGTTATTACCCTTTGATCGCAATGGGAAAGCCAATTTTTGACTCACCTCCACTCAACTGCCCATTTACTGAGTTCTTATTTGACCAATTTAGCTCTAAGGTTACTCTGAGGGAATAAGTCAAAGGCCTTGATGAAGTTAAGGTGCACAACATCCACTCTTTTCTCCTTGTTCATAGATCTAGGCATCTCAACATGGATGGTGAGTTATTATTTTTCCCTTGAAAACAGGTAGACGTTAAGGACAAACCATCTTAATTGTATTCCTGAAGTATTTACATGAATTTTTTGAGAACTGTATATATTCACAATGAGCAAACTCTGGAAACTACAGTAGCTGAGGCAACACGTCAGATGTGATTGAAAAGACTAGAAGATAAACAAGCAATTCTTCTTTTTTGGTAGCTTCTTACACGAATGAAAAACCACCTACCTTTTTTATAGGTATTTTTATTCACCCTGTTCATAAAAATAAAATGGGGAAGAAAAATATGAAAAAATTGAAAAATATGAAATAGTAAATGAGTAGATTTTTTTTTTTCATGTGGGCATACTCCCAGTGGAAGTGGAAACTGTCTAATTTTGATGGAAACCAGAGGTTTCACAGTTTTTGGAATCCATACAGAATCAAGAGTTAGCTAGTCACAATAAGTTCAAGACTTGCAAATTGATAATACATTCTCATTGATAAAAACTCAGATTTTTTTTGTTTTCAAATCATTAACTAAAGATGCAGAAAAGGTGACTGATTTCCCTATAAGGAAGTATCTTTTAGATAAAGTCATGTTAAATTCACTAATAAGTTGTTTCACTAACTTCTCTAATTACTTATAACAGTGCTTTTTAGAAATGGCATTTTCTTAAAATTGTTCTGGAATCTGAAGTGCTATTCAAAGCCTACCAAATCAAATGATAATGGACTTTATATCAGACTCATATAAAGTGACATTTTTGGAAAATGTAGGTAGGACTATAAGTGATGCATTGCACAAAGATTTGATCATTCTTGAAAAGTAGGGAGATACATTTAATTTTGCAACACTAAAATCTGAAGAGGCACTATTTATGATCATAGAAAACAAAGAGGGTCCAAATTATGGCTCCAAGTCAGTCTAGGAGTCTTTTTCCTTCTCCTAGAAAGAGGACATTAATTAAATCTGATTTTTCTGGTACTGTTGGATTAGTCCTGGCTAAGAGCCAAATGTCCACCCAGCTGCTCACTCAGCCCCCTCCTCAGTGGGACGTGGGGACAAAACCAGGGAGATTGCTTAGCAGTGATGTTGTAGGCCAAACAGTTAACACTTGTAGGCCAAATTAGTTTATTGACAATTAAAATATATTTGAGTAGTAAGGAATGAAGACAAACATAGACTAAAACAATCTCTTAAAACTCAATGTCAGTCCTTCACTCCAGACTCCTCTACTCTACCCCTTACCAGCACAGGGAGGAATGGGTGTGGAAGTGAGTTAGAACATAATATTTTTTCATTACCACTCCTTCCTTCTCATACTTTCCTCTTTTCCAGTGTGGTGTCTCCCAGCAGTTGAAGTCCTTCAGGTGAAAATTCTGTTCCAGAGTGGTCACTCCACAGTCTGCAGGGAATGCCTGCTCCAGCACCTCAGGCACCTCCTCCTCTCCCTCCTTCTCTGACTTTGATGTTCACAATGTAGTTTCTCACTCTTTTCTCCTCCTCCACCTATCCAGCAATTTTTCTTTTCTTCTTCTTAAACATGTTTTCCCAAAGAAATAGGAAAACTGTCCAGTGATTGGCCCAATACAGAAAAGGGGAACTTGCATTCACTTCCCCCTTCCCACTGTCCCTCTGCTGCAAAAAGCCTTTGCTGCCTATCATAACACTGAGCCCCTCAAAGGGGAATAATTAGCATTGACTTTATCATTCCAGAAGGCTGATTAATTGCTTTATTATACTATACTTCTAAGAAACTTATTGCTCTTGCAGACAGTCTGATACATCTTTGATCAGATTGGTCCTTGATTTCAAAACAGCATCACCAGTGGCCAATTAAGAAATCACCATTTGGTAAACAAATCTCCATAACACATTCCACATGTGCACAACATCAGGTACAACAAGTGAAGATAAGAATTGTTTCTCATTCTTTTCTCTGAGCTTTCTCACAGCTTCTCACAGTTTCCCAGGCAAATCCTGGGAGAGCTATGTCTCTCTCTGTTCAGAGTACAGTGGTAATCCTGTTTAACCAAGCCCTGGAGCAGGAACAGGGCAGGATGCTGCTCTGCTGTCTGTAGCAGCATCACAGGACTGATGTTCAGACTCAGTAGCTGTAGGAATCCCACCTTTCCACCTGGTCTGCCACTTATCACACTGCTTAGAGTGGAAATTACTGGAAGGATGTGGAACAGCTAGATTTTTTGCTCAGTATTTTATGCTAAGGAATTCAGATAGACAGTGAAATTTCAGGAAGTATCAGCCAGATAGGTGCATGTGGATCTATATGTCCCTCCATAACCTTATAATTCAGGCACTAAGTTCTTTAGGATAAGGATGAATAATTCAATACAAAGCACTGCATTGTCTAAATAATCATTCTGGAGGGATCTCCACTAGCCAGGCATTTACAGGCAGTTATTTCTACTCCTTAATCATTATGGGAAACAAATGCATAGCCATTTCAAAAATCCTTTTTAAATAAAACTGTATTTTTTGTGCCTGTGCCTGTTGTGGGACATCAGTTGTTTGGCTTAAATAAATAAGCTTTAAACAGAATGAGTCAGTTATTGTTATAATGCCATGTGGTTTAGCATGCTGATTGCTTAGCTCTGTTTGCTTTATCTGAGAAGCTGCATTTGTTGAGGCCTTAGGCAATAAGCTGGGGACCTTCACCTAGATATGCTTTCTGCTGTAATAGAGTGAATTTTCTTAACAATTTGCCAAGTAACTGGTATGTTGCTGTGTTTTGGCTTTTGTGTGAGCAGAATGTTGATAACACACTGTTTTAGTTGTTGCTAAGTTATGATTATTCCAGATCTAGTGCTTTAGTTTCCCAGGCTCTGCCATAGAGCAGGTACACAAGAAGCACACACCAGAGCTAAGGAGGGAGGCTGAAAATGTCAGCAGAAGCTGAAACTCATCAAGATGATAGCAGTTAATGCTCCACCTGGATGGAAAGAAGAGAAAGAATCTGATTAAGTGTTAGAGGACCCCAAACCAAAAATTACCACTGAACTGAAAAGGTGTGTGGAGAGCATGTGAAGGATGGGTGCATAAATGGCAAGGGTCTGTTTGCCCAGGGATTTCTTTGTTCTGGGTCCATTTCTGGAGACATCCAGCTCAAGCTGACCTACTGCTGTACCACACTTTTGAATTATTCCTTTTTTTACAAAATCTGATACCTGAGAATCTTCTGCAGGAAATACGGGATTGAGCCTGAAAAAAGAGGCATCCCATCTGAGTATGAGTGTGCGAGTGAAGATTTAGAAGGAGCTCACTGGAAATACGCCAGGCCCCAGTAGCTCCACTCTGAATTGTGCAATTCTGGGGCTGTGTTTTCTCCTTTAACATTGCCCTACTGCATTATTTAATTATAAATTCTGGTATGAATAATGTTACATAGCTGAAAAAAAATGCAGTACATTCAAACTGAGTCTTACATATGTGGGAAGTTTGTATATGTAGAGTCCCCATGTTTTTTCTTCCACAAGTTAGACGGCAGGTTTAATTGAGAGTAGGCTAAAGACCTGAAGAAGGAAAATGAACACTTATCTAAAAAAACAAACAAACAAACAAAACAAAACAAAACAACAAAAAAAAGAGGGAAAGAAAGAGGCAGAGGGAAGGAATGGAATCCTGTTGCATCTGTGTAATGAGGTATTTACAGCCTTTTTCTTTGAAACAAATTTCACTGCAAATCAAAATCAGGTTTTCACACGGAAGGCAAAAGAACCTTCATTTCAACTTTGATTCAATGTAACACTCACTTTCAAGGATACACCTCTATTAGTTCTTGTTCAGTGAAACAGGTGGAGGTAAAGATAACTCATTTGAACACTGCTGACTTCAGTGAGAAGGTAGTTTGCTTTGAAATTGTTAAATTTCATGACTCACATAATACTGGTAGAAATCTCTTCATCTCTTCAGTGTATATAACTTGGAAATGCAGCCCATATTTTAATGGTATTTAGAATAACTGAAGTCAACAGAATGCCCTGTGCAGACATCATCTTCTGTGGCTTAAGATTATGAATAAAAGTGAGTACTCTTCTAGAGAGACACAAGTTCATTATTAGAAAGATATACTACATATCAGAGTTTCCTTCAAAGACACAGTAGTCTTTTTTCATAGATTTTAATACTCAGTATTACAGTCCATATTCTGAAAAGTACACCATTATGTAACTTATTTTGTGGATGGAAAATATGGGATGTAAATGACCATTGCACTTTGCATTTTCAGTTGCAGAGATAACATATTCATTACTATTGGATTTACTGACTCTGCATTCTATTTTAGTTTTCTATATCCTTTCTCTTCCTATTTGGCTTTGATGTTTAATGCATAACTGATACAGACAATAAAAAGATGCAACCAAATCACCCCATTGTGGAATTCATATGTGGCTTCACAAACATCAATTTTGCTCTATCCAGGTGCGATGATTGTGAGTGCGTTAAATTCCTTTGTCTGCCATTTCCAGCCTTACCTGGAAGGACTATCCATGCATTCTCTGTTAGTTTTTTCTGGGAGTTCTGTGTAAGCCCTAGAGCAGACAGCCAGTTCTGGCTTGAGCTGCCCTGTGGAAGTGTTTCTGCTCAGCCCTGTGCTCTGTTGCCCTGATCTTTTTGGAAGGGACCCCAGATCTGCCTCCTGTATGATGACTCTGTCCTTGCCTGGACTCCTGGCTGAAACAATTTCTAAAACAATTTCCCACCTGAGGATTCTGGTTCCACAAAAATGCTGTTTTCCTTGGAAACAAGCTGGTTTTTCTGCATCTTTTATGGAAACCAGGCATACGGGGAGGCTTCCCTTCCACCTCTTGCAAGCCAGCTGGCACGGTGCTGGGTGAAGGAGCTGCCTGCCCATCTCACTGGGCTTCGTGGTTGTCCTGGCTGTCCAGCTGCTCTGCTTCCCACCTGGCAGCCTGCTCCAATTTCCTGGCTTCCTGGCTGGCTTTCCACCTGGGTAGCCAAATCCCTCTACAGAAGTTCTTGAGACATGCTCTATGCAGTCTCAAAACAATCAAGTTTTCTGAAATTAAGTTAGGCAATAAAGCAAAGTTTTCTTTGTTCCCAGTGAGAAAAACAGAAATCAAAAGTAGAAAATTGTCAACAAAACAAAAATTGCACTTTGATTACCTCTTTAGATTTCACAGCTGTCTCTGTTCAAAAAAAAAAAAAAAACAAAAAAGAGACTATCATGGTAACATTGCTTGTATTAGCAAATAAAAAGGACTGTATAAGCCATTTTCCCTTTGCTTAGGCTATTTAGTCTTTTAGTCTGTTTAGCATTTTCCTTTTTATTTCCTTAAAAGGAAAAATGAAAAAAAGTCACTCTGAAATGTTACAAAGGCTTTGAGATTTAGCATTGTCATTAAGTGAAATTAGGAACACATTTAGCATATCTTTATGTAGCTTTCTGTTGTAGCAACAAGAAATTAGGATATTTGTTTTCTTTTTTCAGTGTTATTGCTTATATATAACTAAAAAAAATGCACGCATACATAGTGTACAAACACAGAATTCAACTTAGACAAAGGGCAGCCCCAGCTCTGAACTTTAATGCAACTCCTGGGCCACTGGGTAAAGGTTGCTGGGGTGGAGAATCTAGATGGAGTTTTTCGGAACAATTAAGGCCAGTTAGTGCACTCAGGGTACTGAAAATGAGTCTCAATCCAAGGAAGTTTCCAAAGGGCTGTTATGGGAACTCTCCTGCAAACAATCTTTCCACCTTGGTCTTTGGCATGTCTCATGACAGAGGTCTCAGGACCCTGGGACACGCCCCAAGAACAGAGAAATCTGAGATTGCACAGAAGAAGAATGAGGCCAAACAGAGCTTTTCACAGAAGACAGCTGTGATGGGAACACTCTCCAAAGCAACCTTTGCACACAGACCTCCTTCCTCTGTGATACATGAGGTAGAGACTGGTTAAGAGATTTAAGACTGACTTGTCCACACATTTTGTTGAAGTACACATGTAAAAAATCAAGAAACAGATTCTCTGTCTCAAAGTATATATTATTAGAGCAGAACTTAAAACAGTAATTTGTTAACAGACAAATCCTTGATCTCATGAGTGAGAAAATAGAAATAAAAATTAATTTACAAATATGTCCTCTACCTATTATTGCTCATGCCTATAGATCTGATGCAAAAGTTTTTAAATTCAATATCATGATTTTTCAATTATTATGAAATCCATGATATTTCCTGTGAATTCAATTATTATTAGTATTAGTGTCAGCATCAGCATTGGTATTATCATTAATATTACATTTTTCTTGGTTTTAATTTTTAAACTTATCTTAACCTATGAGGGTTTTTCCTTTTTTTCCTCTGATTATTCTCCTTATCTCAGTGGAGAGGGATGGAGGAAATAGTGAGACAGAATATGGTTCTTGTGTCTGGGGTTAAACCAGTCAACTATAGTAAAATAATATCTTAAACCAGAAGACAGCAGCTAGGACTGGGACAGGCAAAATCTCTGCTGTTTAATTACATCCTTTGCACAGCATTCAATGAATACACAGAATCTCTAAACAAACCAATTAGTTGTAACATTCATCACACTTTGAATTTTGACTCCTCTTCCTTGAAAGTTCCCCAGGAGTGTTCTCTACTGAACAAAGAGGACAATACCAGGTGGCTGTTTCTGGATGTTTTGAGTAGCAGCAGTTCAGGCAATTATTTGAGATCATGTCTTTGCTATCACAGGTTAGCTTCTAGGCCAAGATATCTAAGAATTTAGGAATGTCTCTAAAAGTCCCAGTCAAAGGTTGATTGAGTCCAGTGGTGAGTTCAGTGGCCCTCAATGGCTGCTTGGGAAGAACATCAGACAGAAATTGTGACATTTCCCTAGGACACACTCCTGTTCCAGGTAATTTAGTTCAGAACTACAAAGCTGTCTCAGGCAATAGTGTTTACAGTCAGTGTAGGAGCCATGGTATTGGAGCAAAAGGTGAATTCTGGGGTTTTTTCTTTGCTTTTGCCAGTGTGCCCTTTTCCATTCAGTGTTCCCATTTCCTTCCAGCACTTCCAAAGAAGTGCTGACTTAGTGACACACTTGGTGTCATCTTCTAATCTCAGCATGGGCTGTTACCTCAGGGAGCTGAGCTTTGAGCTCCTTGTCATCCTACAGAGACATGGATGAGGTTCCTACCTCAGAATTTTGTTTGGTAATAAATACATGCCTGCCCCTAACATCCTTCTAAGAACTGCCTCTCTCCTTTGGCTGCTAAGAACCAGTGTGTCCTATACCTTTCACACCTCTGTAAGAATTCTTTTCTCTTTTGATTCTCCTTCCACTCTTCTAAGTACTTCTCTCTTCTCATAAGAAGGGTGGATTACTCTGATCCTTCCTGCTTGAGTATTTACTTTTGATTTTCTCAATCCAATGAAAATTAATAAGATCAAGTGAGTCAAGGGATGTAAAGGGAAAGTAAACAGTTCATTTTATGAAAGAGGAAGAGGATAATATCTGAATCTATCTGTTGGAATCATTTCACCTGATCAGTCCAAATTCTAACAGATTAGCAGATGGCAAGAGCATTCTAAATTAGTGCAAATCTGTCCTTTGCGCTTTTAGGATCCTAGGAACACAATTTTTATTCTAATGGTAAATATCTAAAAAATTGCTGGGAAAAGAGGTAATATATTATGACTGTGGTACAGCACAGAACTGAAGGCACAGAAAGCTATGAATTTTAGAATCCCTGGCTCTGATGAAACTTTAAAATTAAATCTCACATAACATTGAGCCCCTCAGTGCTTGTCCAGATTTTTTTCCCCAAAACTTATACAGAAAAGAAATCCTGAATTATTTTAAATTGAAATAACTTTGCAGGTTTTTTGTATTGGATTTTCTCTCATTATCTTGTTCTTCTGGCTTAAACTCCCCCACATTCAAAGTCTGTAAAATATGACACTCATACCTGATGGAAAACACTGACACAGAGGTTTTCCTGTTTCTATCTTTCCTTCAGATACAGATAGTTGGATTAATTTGACCCTTATATAAATCCATACCTCATAAGTTTTGCCATTTTTTTAAAAATCTGGAATAAAAATGAATACCCTTTATACTGAGGATTTATTGTATCAATGTCATTTTCTCTATTATTTCCTTCGTCATCTATAGAGTCAGTACAAGCTGAGGTAACCCAATGGAAATCACTAAGGTTACATGAACATTATTCTTGTACTGGTCAAGAGAAAGTAGACAGTCTTCCTACATGAAGGAAAGTAGATTAAACAGAAGTGGAGAATCTGAATATATACCAAAGACTTACTGGAAAAAGAACTCAATGGTGCAAATCTCTACAAATAAGGAACTAGGATGTGCAGGAATTCAAAAGTAAGGTGATACTTAAGAGGCAGATAAACATTTTAGAAGTGAAGAGCATAGCTTTTACTGCTAAATGCACTAATTCATTCAAATAATTGAGTAAAGCCCTGCTCAATAAAACTGGTTATGCACTTGCTGAATTCTAGGCTTGTTTGGCAGTGGATTTGATTTGGTTTTGTGTAGTTTTGTTTTGGGTTTTTTGGTAATGTTTGGCATTTAGTCTGAAACACCTGAATAGCCTCATTGCAATGAGATGACTGCTATTAGCTCGATCTGGTGCTGCATAAAAACTCTAGTTGAAAGATCCAGCTCCCTGCTACTGCTGGAAGATTAGACAGTTGGAGCACAACTGGAAGTTGCTTCTTCCCAAGCTCACCAGCAGCAGAGTTTCATGGATTTTATCACTAAAATGCACAACAATGTACAGTGAAAACACAGAAGAGACTTAACATCTTTAAGCTGTTAGTATATGCACAGGAATTAGGAAAAAAATCTTGTATACACAGAAGCTGACCCACTTACATTTAGCAGTCTATGTTAAATATCAAAAAACACATTCTGCTGAAGGCATTATATTCCTTGGAAAGTAATGGCACCTCTTCTAAATTGTTTTTCATTTATTCATTCTGAGACAGCTCTTTTTGACTGTGTTTCTGCATGATACAGCAGTTCTTGTAATAGAGATGGCTCTGAACTCTTGCAGTAAGTTATATAGAAAACAGAGAGATACCAAGGAAAAACAGCAACAGAACACAGCTTTTAAGATATAGTCAAATCTTTAAAATAGGATAAAAAATTGGAAATATATATTTATGGGTACTGTTTGGGAATTAATCTTCAGGAGGAGAGATTTGTTGTAGAGTTGTCATGACGTGTTGCCATGATGATCACAGAGAAACTGGAGGAGATATCAATGATGTCACTACTGCTGGAGACTGCCATGATTATATATGTATATAATTCTACCCTGCTAAATTTGGCAGATTGCAGCAGCACATCAAAAGGAAAAAAGGTATGACCAAAGACAATGAATAATGAATGAAGAAAGTGCAAATATAAGGGTCAAAGTGTTAAGAAAACATGGCAGTTTATAACTGAATCCTAAACAACACGCCCAACACTGTGATTTGACTGTCATATGGAAATAGTAAGATTGGGGTTGTTTTGAATGACCAAAAATTTTTAAAAAACCATTCAAAATAAAAGAACTATATATAATTATTTTGCTCATTTTCATTTGGTTTTATTTAAGGACACAATTTCATATATTTATGAGTCTTCCAAAGTTTGCATTTTCCTCTTTTTGCTACTCCATGTGAAAGAAGGACTAATGCAATTGGACTTCATCATCCAGAGGAGTGCTGCTTCCCAGTGTGCCCAGAGCTGACTCTGGCACACTCTGGGTTCCCAGTTCCTGCTGCCTTGGTCAGATGGGTGCAGTCAGCAGCAGCTCTTGCAGACCCATCTCTTGCAGAGAAACCCAGCTGGATCCTCACCACTGCTGATCAGCAGGAGGTTACTGGTGAGCAGCGCCAGCCCCTGCGCTCTGCACAGTGCATCTCCACACTTTGCATCACATGGATCATCACTGATTTAATCTTGTGGAACGCCAAGGCACTGACTCAGCCATTGTACCAGACTGTGGACATCTGTAGGCGCTGGTGTCCTTCTGCTCATCAGCCAGTCCACACTTGGACTTTGCTAACAACTAAGAAAAACACACAGCTGGACTCAGCTCCTGAGTCAGACACAGGAAGCTGCTTGAACAAACATTTCCAGTGCCATTATTGTGTGCCATGCTGTGGCAAACACACATAACACAAGATTTATCCATGTGAGCAGGATAACACTGCAGTGGTACCAGGAACCTGTGTTTGGGCAGCTGAGTCATCCTGCTATATTTATATATGTCTACAACATAAATGATTACATGGGAGCAGGTATCTAAGCTCCTGTTAGAGTCAGTGGCCATCTAGTCAATACTGTCAATAGAGAAAGAAAACTATTCAGCTCTCCCAAAGCAGATATCTACTTTAAAAGGAGATAAATAGGTCCCTAGACTCCACTGACTGTGCTGGCTACATGAGATAAAACAAGAACTCAATTCTCATGTTTCATCCAGAAATTTGTCATGAAAAAAGATGCTGAACTTCTACTTCTCCTGTTTGGTTTTCCTTTTTTTTTTTTTTTTTTTTTTTTTCTTTTAAATTTGTTTTGTTTTGGTTAATTATTTTTGGGGTATTTTTTTTTTTTTTGTTTTGGTTTTGTCTTTTTCCTAAAAAAGAAAAAATACCTTTAATATAAGAACTGGTATCAGTTGGACAAAAAAAGGCAATGCTTTCAAGTCTTCTTTCATGTTATAAACTACATCAGGCTGTGCTCCAATCATCAGGCTTTGATTTTCCAATCTTCTGGAATGGACGTCTGGCAGAAGGATACAACTTTAACAAAGCCATGTATGAAAAAATAATTGCTCCTCTATATGGAATCAAGAATTTCAAAGTATGTAGGTCTCATTCTTATAGAATCAAGATGTGTCAAGTGCACATTTTATAATTCACTATTTTTCTCAGCTTCTCTTGACAAAACCTAGCCTTAGTTGATCCAGTAAATGGCATTTCTTTTCCCTCATCTAACTGTAACCCACCAAAGCTATTACAATACTGTCATTGCTCCTATTGGATCTGGTAGATGTAATAGGCAAGTGCAGCTGACTGAAATTCAAAATGAAACTTCAGGGCTTTGAAATCAACAGATGACTGAATCAGGAATGAGTTAGGACTTCAGAATTTTTGGGTTCAGTTCCATTATGAGAAGCTCAGTTGTTATTAGAATTATTAGATTTATTAATTAGATTTTAGTCAGTTTTCATCCTTATTTTGTTATTATAAATCCTAGTATTGCTTAACATATAGTTATGTCCACAGCATCTGGGAGACATTTTTAAATTTTAAAAAGGGAGATGATTTTTTTTTTTATGAAGAAGGAAATGGGCTCCTTTTTTTAGCAGCAACAATAGGATTTCCCATTTTTATTGGAAATGGCCTATTTTCTATCTGCTTTTAAAAAATGTTGTGAAAAACGTATTTCTAGGGAGTTGATGAAGTATTATGCAAATATTAGTTTACAAGAAATAGCTCTTTTATACCAAAAAATGTCTCTATGTTTAGTAATTTTTATGAAAAGTCACTTAGCACAAGTGGACTACCAGAACAAAGAAAGGGGAAGAAAAAGATGTTAAAGTAGTCGGAAAATAAAGGATATACACTGATAGGAATTGGGAAATAAAGTTTTGGAAAACTTGTTTTACTCATCTTCTGATAAATATGAAACTATTATGTGGAGTTTATAAATTCAATTAATCTTTCCACTGACATTAAAACCTGCAGCTGGTCTTCCATGTGATGTGCACACCAGAGATGTGGAGCTGTATAATTATGAGCAGTCATTGAACAGAAGTTTAGTGAGCTCAGGCAGAATGACTGAGCACCAAATGGAGTGGAAAATTCTATTATTGTGTATTTGGTTTGGGGTAAAGGCCTTTTACCTACAGTCAGGTTTAGAGGTTACGTGTCATCTTTATATCACTCATCAAATTAATTCATTTTTCAGAAAGATCCTGTCTTTTCTGTTACTTCACTCCCTGAGTGCAACCACACTGCAGGAGGTTGCTGCTAGTGATGTAGCTTTGTTAGAAATATTCTTTTAAAGTTTTTGATGTAGCAGGAACAGAGAGAAAAGGTTTATGTGTTCCAAGAACCAGCTTCAGATTTTAAGCTGAAACTGGCTTCCATTTGCATTTAAAAACCTCATTCACATTCAAAGACCTGATCAGAATAAGGAAGAGAAAAGAATGGCTAAAGGTTATAAAAGCACAATTTTTTAGTGCAGTTTCTAATTTAATTACTAGGGAAAAAAAAAAAAAAAGGAATGTCTCCTCTAAACCCAGGCATATTGCTGGTGAGATATGAGGAAAAAGCAGAAACAGTGAAAAATCAAGGGTTATCTCTGCTTTCTGCTTCCTTGTGCAAAAGTGTGTCTCATTTGAAATCTTGTTGATTTCAGAGAAAATATGCTAAAATTGAAAGAGAGTCTGAAACAATCCTTAGTTACGAGCTGCTCTATTTGAGAATTACAAGTATTCACACCTGCCAACATTCTACAACAAGTCTTTTGGAGGCTGTTTTCTTGTCTTGAAGGAGGTTTTGATTTGCATTTCACTATTTTTTCACATTCTAATCCTCTGAAATTTTAAATGTATTTTTTAATTTTAGAGCTATGACATTCTTTAAGGCTGGGTGTTTAATTTCATGGGAGGTGCTTACTGAGTGCAACACATTTGAAC
Organism: Melospiza georgiana; assembly: GCF_028018845.1. Classification (NCBI taxonomy): domain Eukaryota; kingdom Metazoa; phylum Chordata; class Aves; order Passeriformes; family Passerellidae; genus Melospiza; species Melospiza georgiana. The sequence goes on from NC_080431.1 coordinate 107,819,803, forward strand.
AGTATCCTATACTGGATATGCTCTCTGTTTTCAATCAGTTTAAAATAGTAATATTAAGGCTGTATGGAGTGATTTTTGTCAGGTTAGTAGTTTTATTTTATTATTGTGTGACTCCTTCAAACCCATCCAAACCCAAACCCTAACCATTTACATAACACCATGCACAAAAACCTATGTTTTGCTTTGATAAAAAAGAAACATCTGTAAATTTGTTTTCTGTTTTTTTTTTTTTTCCTTTCCCTCTCTTTTTTTTTTTTACTATAGCATGGATTTGAATTTGTAAATTTAGATTCTAATATATGTTGACAGACAACCAAAAAATTTCTTGAAGGTTTTTTTTTGCTGATGATGAAGAGTGGAGTGAGGTAGGTAGATTGCTATGACAGCTGTTCCCCACTCATGGCAGTTTCAGCAATGTCTGGGATTGATTCTGTCTGGACAATGTCAGCTTTATTTTCTGGCTTTCCAGTGATGAGAATAATTCCTGTACTAGTAGCACAAGAATGTCTTCCATTTCTCACTACTGACAATATTAAATGACCATAAAACTAAGAGATATAAGTAATCTGAGTCCTACTAAGTAGAGTGTCTGCATTGTTGCATTTTACGTTTCTTAAATTCATGAACTCCCAGTGCATGAGTTTCAGAATTAAAAAGACAATCAGCATCTCTAGTTTGTATAGTCTGTTTCTGTGTTGAAGACAATTAGAATTTGCCTGTAAGTATTTTAACTAGATTTACTTAAACATGAAAGAATAAAGATAGAATTCAGTTTCCTCAGAAGATCAAAAGAAAGCTTCAGTAAAAGAAGATGTATCTATGCAAGAATTACAGAAACACAGTTGTCCTGTTTTGAAAAGGGAATAAATGTTATAAAATTAGAAAAGTATATGTGGGATCTTCACAACTTAAACAATTAAATTCCAGTGTTTGAAACAAAAAAACCAAACCAAAGCAAAAAAACCCTCCCTAAATAAACAAAAACAAAGAAACAAACAGAAACCAAACCAACCAACCAAAAAATAAAAAAGATCCCAACCCATTTAGGAGGCAAACATTCCATGTTTTGCTGGTTCAGTGTATGTTATTTTCTGTGTCCAACATATTCAGATGTCCAAAGTATTTAGAGCAGTATTAAAATAAAAGAAGAATTTTTCTCCTTCCTTTGTCCACCTTCAGGCCTTCTAATACATCATCTTTAGACATAAAAGGTTAGGTTTCAAGCTAGACACGTGTTGAAAAGGTTGCTCTCCAATTTCAAAACCCAAGAGAACAATGAAAGAAGTGCTGGCTAGCTAGTTCTTTAGAGTTTGCTTTATAGACATAAGGGAAAGAAAAAATGGCCAACATTGGAAACCATTTCTCTTCTAAGAGATCATACTTATTGATGTTCAAGCTTTTACTTATTGGTGACCAATCCTTTACAAGCTCATTAGCCATTTTACTTTTTCAGGTTAGCAGGAACTGGCAGCCTGGGTCATGGTTAGAATTAGAATGCTATAACATCTCTAAAAATGGGCCAGGATTGTCAAACATGACTAGATAAATTTTGGCATTTATTAAACTATATATAGAAACTGATATACAGAGATGCAGTTCTCAGAAGTGCTGAATATCCAAACTTTACTAGTTTAATGGGAGCACTTGGGTAAGAAGGAAGTGCTCTATGAAGCTAAAATGTAATTTATTTTAACAGCATTCTTCATGCACTGTGGCACAAAATGCTTTTCAAGAAAGGTAAACTTCTTTTCTCAGTCATAACACCATAAATTCAGCATGACTTCGGATTTAGAGATATCGAAGAGAGAGTAAATTTCATCCAAAATGTTTAAGAACTCTTGTAAGGCTTCTTACAAATGTAAGGACTCAGATTTATGATAGAAGAATGAGGAGAATGAGGAAATTGTCTTGAGTCGTTTGATTTTTCTGGTTTTTTTTCTGCCTTATCATTTGGTGGCTGGGATGATCTGCCATTCCCTGGTGATGTCTGACACTGTTGGGTGCCATGCTGGTATGTTTATATGTGCTAGTGTGGTTCTTGTTGGGACTCTCAGAGCATCCCCAGCAGCCATCCTTGCCTGCCCAGGGCCCAGGAGCAGAGAGCCCCCAGGGCCACCAGCCCCTGCCTTCTTCAAAGGAAACAGAATCACAGAAATTCTAGGTTGGAAGAGACCTTTAAGATCATCGAGTCCAACCCATGTTCTAACACCTCAACTAGATCATGGCACCAAGTGCCACATCCAGTCTTTTTTAAACTCTTCGAGGGATGGTGACTCTACCACCTCCCTGGGTAGATGATTCCAGTATTTGACCACTCTTTCTGTAAAATACTTCCTCCTTAATTCTAGCCTGTACCTCCCTTGGTGCAGCTTGAGACCGTGTCCTCTTGCTCTGTCTGGTGTTGCCCTGAGATCCTACCCATAGGGAACTCCCAGGGCATCCCCAGTGCTCTCAGCTCCCAGGACATCCCCTGACAATTTGCTGCTCTCTTTTAGTGACAAATATCAATATAGAAACATGTAAAGAATAATTACGACAGCTGGTATGCAGTAAATAAAGTTCATGTAGTTTTATACCTTAGTCTTATATGCAGAGAGAATAAAATAGAAAAAGTAGTTTTAAGGTTTTATTCAATATCTCTTTGAAACAGACATAAGGAGCTCATATTTCATAAAAATACACCCTCTTGAATCCCGCTCAGGTATGTTTTAACAGCAAAACATCATTTCCTTTTACTTCATTGCAATGTAAATTGTGGCATTAATAAATTTATGCTGCTTTAGGGAAATTACTTATTTTAAAAGAGCTGACTGATTTTCACAGACTAGCACATGTGTGGCTGTGCACAATATTTACTTCCAAATACTCACTGTCAGACAAAAAAAAAAGGAAGAGATAAAAGTCATTGGGGAAGAGAATATTTCTTCCCAATTTTAGCCAGAGAGTGGAATCCTTGGGCTTTTTATGGCCTGTTTTATTTATAATTTTATTAACAAGTGAATGGACTTTTAAACTTTAATTCCTATAAAACTGAAAGCAAGAATTTAGGGACCAAGGTCTGGGAAGTAAATTAGAAGGCTCCAGTTCTGTATATCTTGGTGAGAGCAATATGTCCTTATGACACGGTTTAACCACAGCCCAACTCTCGCTCACTTTCCACACTCTTATTCCATGTCCCAGTGGGGAGGAGAATTTAAAAGAAAAGGTACACCTCATGGTTTTAGATAACAACAATTTACTGATTCAAACAAAACATAATCATAATAAATAAATAAATAAATAAATAAATAAATAAATAAATAAATAAATATAGTTTCAACAACATCAACAATAATAACAAAAACAATAGTAAAAATATTTTGAATAGGGAGGAAGTAGCAAAACCAGAAAAACAAGTAATGTACAATACAATTTCACACCACCTGCTGACTGATGCCCAGCCCATCCCTGGGCCATGAACAGTCCCTTCCAGCTAACTCTCCTCAATTCAAATACTGGGCATGACACTCTGTGGTATGGGATATTCTTTCGGGGATTTTGGGTCAGTTCTCCTGACTGTGTATGCTGCCTCACAGCTTTTTGTGCTGCTCCTCCCTGGCAGAGCATCAGGCACTGGAAAGGGCCTTGATTTAGGGTGAGCACTGCTCAGCAACAGCCAAAACATCAGTGTGTTATCAACATAATTCTCATACTAAATCAAACCCACAGTGTTGTACCAGCTGCTAGGGTGAAAAATGAAGTCTGTTCCAGACAAAACCAGGATACTGTGTAATAGCCTTTGAGTCTGGATAAAAATTCTGTTCCTTCGAAACGTCTTCTGTAAATAATGCAGTAAAAGGCTAGAAATTGTATTTAGCTGTAGTGATTCTAATTCTGTGAATTGTTTCATAACACTTTGGCCATGAAACATATTTCTACAGCCAAGAATATGACTGAGCATCTTCATTTTTTTGGCATTTTGCCACTGACATGATGGTCTGAGGACAATGTTCCCATAGAATGGTAGAGTAATAAGGAAATAGTAAACATTTCAAAACATAGAAATGTTCTGGCTTGAAATAAACTCAACATGGTGAAATTCCAACAGGTCAGCCACAATGAATATGCAATCACACCTGACAATTACAATAATATGCATTTTTGTAGTTTTCTAGAATCCCATAGGGATTTACTTCCACTCAGTTCGTTTCAGAATAAATTAATTATAGGTTTGAAACTGTTGCACTCTAGGGCTAAAGGCAAATGACAGAATGCCTTTGAAATCTACCATCAGCATAGCTACTTTACTTAAAATCCTGATCAGAAGCTGTTCTCTTTCCTTTCTAACTTTCCTCCTATTTCCTCTGGGATGAGGGGACCTAAGAATCAAAGGTAGGGGAACAAAAGATATTTCCCACATGCAGCATTTTCAGCTTTCCAGTTTCTTTTGTTGTAATCAGTTCTTGACTGAGACAGACAAAATGTCCAAAATGTGGAGTATTTCCTGACCTGCTCTTTTCTGTGACAGTTTTTTTGTGTAAATCTAATTTTCTACTGGCATCCCTGAGGAGCCATGGGATAATAATGCTAGGTACAGCCATTCCTGTCTCATTTGAAGCAGCCCTTGGCTGCTCTTCCCAGCATGGCTGGACAGCTGACTTCAGCTCTTCCAGAGCATGCTGCTTCTGAAATGGAGTATGGGAGAGGCAGTAGCCAGCCCGTTGGAATAATCCACCGGTAAGGAATTACACACTTACAACAGGATTGGCCAAGTTAGTTCAAAGGCACTATCAAACATGAGAGAGCAGAAAAAATAAGGGAGTAACTACATTACACCCCAAATGATTTCACACATATGCAATTGCAGTAAGATCAAACCAGTTTTGAGGAATATTACCTGTTACACCTAACAGGCATACTTCTACCCCTTCTCAGGGACTAACACAAAAGGCAGAAAAACAAGGAAAATACTTGATTTTGGGGCAACAGCTTTGCTTTGGCCACTGATACCCAAGAGCTGTTGACTAGAAAGGCAGAGACCCAGCAAGAGAACGCTGCTAGGCAGAGGACACATTTCCTTCAGGCTCTCCTGCTCTGAAGTGGGAAAGCGGCTGACCTGCTGTGGCAGTGCAAAAGAGGAAGATCATTGCTCTCCTGGGTGGTGTCTGAGCAGTGTCACAGTGCCAGCCAGAGAGGGCAGAGCTGCAGCAGTGCCACAGCAGCCCTGGTGTTGGGGCTCCTGCAGACATTCCCTCAGATTCATCCCCCTCTCATCGCTTTGGGGCTGCCGCCAGAGGGCACGAGGAGCCAAAATTTGGTACCTTCACAGCGAAACCATTCCCCTTTCCCTACAGAAGGAATAGAGCGACTAAACTGTGCTTTGTCATCTCTGCAGTCCCTAACCTGGCTGCTGACTGGGAAGGAAGAAAGTGAATGTTTCCTTTTGAAGGAAGGAAATCCAAGAAGGAAACCCTTGTGTGCAACTTTATTTATGAGTCTTTCTGCTTTCCCCTTTTGTATTCTAGATGTTCAGTACAGGGAACATTTTTTTTGCTGTGGGGAGACATTCCTTTAGAAGAGGACCCATTTGTGTCCCAGATTTCAGATCAGTTCAGAGGGATGTCTTCCCAGGGACCTTGTCATATTTAAGAAAGAGATCAGGGCCAGGCCTTTTTTACAAATTTATACAGACTACTGGCACTGTATTGCGTGCCATGAAAATTGCTGTTTAGTGATGTTGTCACCTATTTAGCAGCTTTTAGTGAAATTATTAAAGTCAGTTTAACTAGAAAATGCAACAAAATTAAATAACAAACTATAGGCTCTGTTTTATAAGGCTGCCACTCCAGTTTAACTCTTCTGTGTGGAAGAGACATGGAAGAGGTGTGGGGCAATGTCCAATCCTCTGTGTTTGAGAGGAAGGCCAACATAAAACTCTGTTCCATCCCATCCCATCCCATCCCATCCCATCCCATCCCATCCCATCCCATCCCATCCCAGTTTTCAATTCATAGAAGAAGACAGTTCTCTGAGCCTGATCAGGCACCTCCTCATTCATCCCCAAGCAGCCACACACTATTGTGGTCACACAGTATTTGTGCAACAGCCTGGGGTCTTTTTGCCATGCCACAACCAGGCTGCCATATTTTCCTACAGGAAATAGGGATTTCCTATGGGATTAAAACTTGGCAGCCAGGGACCATTCCACACCCAGCCAGAAGCAGAGCACCTGGGGGTGCACATGGACAGCTTCAGCCCTGGGCACCATGAGCTGCTCAGGGGGGACTGAGGCTGGACCAGGATCTGGACCCACAGGTGGGTTTGGGTTGACATGGCCCCTCTCTGGTCAGGGCAGGGCTGTGAGGAACTGGGGACCAGCTCTGCTAGGGTGTCAGTGGGACAGACGCTGATGGCCCCAGGGGGCTGACATGGGGTCCTGGGCCATGGGCAGAGTTGGAGGAGTCACATGCGGGGGACGGGGTAAGTATAAGTCCAATTGTGTCAGGAACCCACGTCTTAAAAAGGAACCCACTAGGCCGCGGCAAAATTTCCAAATATGGATAACATTATAACCAGACCAGTGAATAGATTTTTGCTTTTATTTCCAGCACATCAGTCTCAAAATACAAAATGGAGACATGACAGCTCACTGATCCACACCAAAAAAATGCCTCCTCCAGCAGGGCTGGTACAGAAGTTACATAAAATCATCTCAGACTAGAATTCAGCCAATCAGACACAGAAAACACGTATTGACAAGCATTCTATCCAATCCCACAAAGCACACGCAATGATAGTTAAAACAAAGACTAATTCATAAAAGACAAAGAACAAAGTTCTATTCATGCTAACCTTCTAAAGATATACATTAAATAACCTTGTTGCCATCCTAAAGCCAATTCTACAGAGGCCTATTGTTACTTGTCATGTATGCTCTACTGCTTGGGAAACTTTTCTGCTTGCATGGGAAACTTTTCTGCAATGCTAACAAAACTCCAATCTAAGGCCTACATACTTTTTTTAACCATTTCTTAAAAATCCTCTAACCTTATGGATTTCAACATCGCACAGCAGCTCACACACCAGCCCCAGCTCGTGGTGCCTCCTGGTGCCTGACACTTCCCTCTGCTTCAATATATACAGGTCACATTTCCTACAGAAACTGAGAGCCAGAAAAAAAAGAGCAATTCCCAGGAACATGTGCTTGTGGTCAACCCTCATTTTATAAAGATGACCTAATTATCAAAGGAAATACAGCAACATGTGAAAGGAAGAAAGAAAAAAGGCTGAAAATATCAAACATAACATCGCCTCTTCTGGCCCCTGATAAATAAAGGCTCTTCAACAGCTGCTTCTTCACCTTCTGTCTGAAGAATTTACATGCATGTTTTAGCTGTGTTTTACTAGTCATGTCTGTCAGAATATCTATCAAAATACATTTTCTATGTTCCTGGGGAGGTAGAAAGCTTTGTTGGTGTAATTCCAATTTTTCAAGCATCTAAGTAATTGAACAGTTGATATTAGCAGAAGCCAAGTGGCACCATGGCCTGAAACCAGGATGTGTACAACTTGCCCAAATCACTGAAAAACAACTTTGAGAGTAATAAAGTGATTGTGATCTGTGTGCACAAAGGTAAGTGCATCTAGTGCATAAACATTACTTTTCCAAACTGAATGACAGCATTGTACACATCATATTTCTAATAGACATAATATCCATGAATTCTTGAACTGTACTTTATAAAAGGCAAGAGGGATTCAGAAAAAAACATGGCCTTTATAAACAACTTTAGTAGGAACATGTGCCTCAGAAAATAAACAATGTGAAAAATAACTTGTAAAACAAAATTAAAAGATGATATTAAAGCAGAATAATATTCACCTTTTTTTTCTGCTAGTAATACAGTAAAAAACTTTCATCTCAACTCTTTTAACAAGACAGTGAAGCCTGAGATGTGGATGTATTTTACATGCAACACCTTTTGTTATATGGGTATGTTTCTAACCACAACCTCCACAGCTCTGTCAGATACAGACCTATGGAAGTGAAACCTTCAATCCTTGTGAGGCATTGATTTAAAATTAAAGAAATTACACACCTTTGAAAGACAGTGCACAGGATGATAACTAGAACTAAAATAAGATGTGGTATCAATCAGTTCATAAAATAAACTACAAAAAACAGTTTATGAAAGAAATATTTTTGGTAAGTGAAATCAGGTGAAAGGGCATCAGAGACATATGTACCACAAAATTACAGTCACAAACACAGCAAGGGAACTTTTTACTGCTAGGAACTAGAAAATGAGCCCTGAGAAGGATAAAAATATAAAATTAATTCAAAATTTACAAAAATAATCAATAAAGTCTCAGTCAATGGGAAAAGATAGATGAATATTTGGTGTAGTGGCGTGAGTGAACTTCTTTACTAAATACAGAATTTTTCCTGGCTGTCTCAAGAAGGAATATGCTTCTGTTGCCCTGGCTTATCTAGGCAAACATATGCATTCTTCCAGCACATTGTCCAGTGCTTCCTGAACAGTGTTATCAGGTTACTCATGTAATCTGGTTTCGTGGTCTACTTCTGTTTAATGGTCCAAGTAGAATGAAACTATATCTCACTTTTCCTGATCACTCTGTTCCACGTATCAAGGTTTGCTGAAGAGCTCTGCTGTACACTTCAGCTCTTTCACATCCTGTTAAGCCTAGTTTTTGGAAGCTTTCCCTTATTTCTACATCCAAATAGTGGAAAATGTCATCCATAGTGTCTTCACCAGGTATGGGTAGTATCCTTACCTGTTGCTGCTGGTTTGCAGATACCAAGTAATTTTTTTTTCATATTTTTTATCTCTGTTTAACAGAAAAACCTGGAAATGGGGAAATTCAAAACTTAGAGGATAATAAGAGGATTGTTTCACTAGCAAATTTTTTCTTTTGAAAAGCATCATTTTAGTCTCCTGGTTTTTAATAAATTTGTGACAGCTTTTCAGCACATATATCTGGCAAGACATTAAGAGGACAATCTCTTTCAAGGTGTTCAGGGAAATTCAGAAATGTCTTTTATCAGGTCATCAAAAACAGATCAAAGAATGGCTTTCCTCTGTCTGTGGGGAAGAGATCAACAGCTCCAGGAGGGGCAAAAGCTGTGCAGACATTGGGACATCATACTCCTGTTGCTGCCTTGATGTCAATGCAAGTATTTTGGATCAAACCATCTGTTTTTATTTCTGAGTGTTGGTTTTCCAAACATGAAAATGGAAAACTGCTTTTGCAAGTAAAAATGTCCTGCTCTCAGCCTAAAACCTCTGGCCATAAATGTTTAAAACAACAAACAATTACCCATATGGTGATGCAATAATATCTTTGGACACTTCTAAGAAGAGGAACTCTTCCCATGACACATCTGTCTGGAGGCAAGGTTTGGGACATCACTCAGGGGTTATAAAGAGCACTCTGTGTTTAGTCGATGCTGCAACTCTTTCTACATGACAAAATAATTTTGGATTCAAAAAAGGACACCAAGATGCCTGTGATATGTATACTTGCTTGGTTTTGACACTTCATAGCCAGAATTAATTAAATCATTATAATAACTTTCACCTTATTTGGGGAAATAAGGGATTTACTGTCAGGACTTCAGTTAAGTTACCCATAAATTTGAAAAAAAGATATTTACTGAAAGATTTGTAATCTATTAATTGTGAGAAACTATAACACATACAGTATTTTCAGGTGTTAAAGAAAATAACTGATCATCATTCTTCAAGGAACAATAAAAAAAAAATTCCTACTGTAGCTAGGTGACCCTGCAAGAACAGTGACAAAAGAGTGTTTCTAGAACTTCTGGGTCATCAGAGATAGACAAGAAAAAGAGTAAGGGCTGCTGTAAACATTTCCAACTATTACCTATTTCCTAGATACCACCCTCTGCATCTTCAGCAGAAGCATGGTTCCTGTTGTCCTTTTCTTATCTGAAAATATTATTAAGGATGGCACCGTATGGATTTATCACAGACACCAACATGAAGCTCCTCCACACCTCAGAATTTTATTTTATCTTAGATGCATTTAGAATGATACCCTTAAGTTTAAGGAAGTGGTTCCCCTGGCTGTGAGAAGCTGCATGTGAAAAAATTAATGGGGTGATATGAAATTGAAACTTACTTAACACTTCAGCTAAGTAGTCACCAAACCGATGAGCCCCAATGTCCTGCAGAATTTCTGAGTATCCAGGCTGTGGATGTCACCTCTGCCATGATAAAGGCAGTGGGCATGCAGCACATGGAAGAGAAAGCAAACATTGCACTATAGAGCCACATTCTCTTTGGCATGCTTCACAAGGCAGCAGAAAAGATCAGTGACAAGTGGATAATGTGACCTTTTCCTTCTGGAGGAATTAATTCCCACAGCTAGGGGACAAAGCTGTGTCTGTTTCCTGTACACATCATCTGGGATATAGAAGATGAAACAGGCAAACAGAAAGACTCACAAATGAAGGTACGCACAAGGGTATGCTCTTGGATTTCCCCCCTTCTGAAGGAAACCTCCACTCTCTTCCTTCCCAGTCAGCAGCCAGGTTAGGGACTGCAGAGATGACAAAGCACAGTTTAGTCACTCTATTCCTTCTGCAGGAAAAGGGGAATGGTTTCGCTGTGAAGGCACCAAATTTTGGCTCCTCGTGCCCTCTGGCGGCAGCACCCAAAGCGGTGAGAGGGGGATGAAGCCGGAGGTCTTGTGCTCCGAGGGAGAAACAGAGCAAAATGTACCCCAAGCCAGACACATCTATGTGAGGCTTGCAAAGCCCTTTGCCACAGCTGGAGTGGGCACAGAAGCTCCTGGCTTGGTCCTGGAGATGTCCTTTGGCACCAAGTGTCAGCACAGGGAATGTCTGCGGCTTCAGCCTGCCCGGTGCCAGGGCTGCTGTGGCGCTGCTGCAGCTCTGCCCTCCC